>NW_027273853.1:23562500-24007500 GCF_046630095.1 Trachinotus anak | reverse complement strand
ATCCTTCCCTACTGTTCTCTCTTATCCTGTTTCCACTCTCTCTTTCTACTTACCCTGTCCTACTATTATACTCATTCTCTTTAAAGGTCCCATATTGTATAAAGTGAGATTTGCATGTATTTTTTTATGATAAAGCAGATCTAGATTAAAGTACTGAGTAAGTGCTTAGTCCACAGAGAAATTCTCACAGCCTGTATTCAGAAATTGTCTCAAAACAAGCCGTCAGAACTTCTTTAACTTTGTGATATCACAAAAAAGAAGTAACCACCCCAGCCATGCACCAAGCCCCGCCCACCTGCAAACACCGTCCAACCCTGCACAACTTGGTTTCTCTGAGTGTTTACCTGAAATCTACTATATTTTTATTCAATTGCTCAGAAAACAGTCAGCCAATCAGAAGAGAGGCTCAGGCTTTCCTTTGTTACTAGAGCTCCAGAGATGTAAAACTAGAATCAGATGGTTTTTGGTTCTTAAAATCACAATGTCAGTTTGCTTCAACTTATGATGCTGTATAGTAGAATTTTGGGTTGGTCTGAAAAGGAGAGTGAAGTAATTTTTTTGTGTTTACATTCGTCAACAACCCTACTGTCCATCATTGTCATCAACAAGAATACAGCTGTCCCCTGTGTAATTAGATGTGTTTTCTGGAGATGTCTATGTGGATGTGTGAGTCCTCCATGGGTGCACTATGCATAATGCGCTGTTGATTTGTTCAATGCAGGCTGGTTGCAGACAGTGCAGTAAATCTTGACTCCAAAACATGCAGTGTGCTGCTGGATTGTCAGTGATGCTCCACCACTGGGCCTGTCCTCCCACTTTTTTTTTTTTACATAACCCATCACAACCACACACAAACAAAGCTGCCAAGCTGAAAATCTGAAATGCAGTGATAGACCTCACCAAAATCTTTCTTTCTTCTGCTTTACTTTGATGCAAAACGACAGTAATAAGCAAAGCTTTGGTGTCATAGCCACAACTTACCTCTTCCCATCTCCCCAATGGTTTGTCGACCTTTCCACTGAATGTCAGAACGGCAGAGTCACTCCTAATCTTCTGCTCTAACCTGGAAAGCCTCCTCTCTCACCTAAATAACCTCCTCACATCAAGATTCTGTCAGAGACCCTGATTTTGCTAAAATGACACCCAAAACCATTGGGTGGTCCTGGTGGATCATTTGCTCCACAATGTTAAGCAGTTGTAGACAACAAAAATTACAACAACTGCCACAGAAAATAGTCCCCAACAAATGCACAGTTTACTCCTGTTTGTGTAACATTTGTTCAAGTTACGTATTTGTGAGCTGTTTTTAGAGATTTGCATCTGTGGTAGTGGGCTTGGATCTGCATGGCACAGACAAAGGAGGGGAGTCAGAAAGCAGTGAGAGGGATCTGCACATTGCTGGTTTTGGCCTTTTCATAAGATTTGTTTACAAGAAAACTTTAGAATAATATCAGCAATACCCTTTAATGACAACTTAGAATGAAATCCTTATAACAATAATGTTTCACCATGACTGTTTTGGAAAAGCCCTACTTCTTAATCATCCACTCCAAGCCTCTAATCTAGCAACATGCCAAAAGAAGAGAAAAAACCTCTTTCCTCTAGAACAAAACAGAGTCCCCAGCAACCACCCATCCTCTTCCCTATAATCCCCACCAGGTGTTGGCAAACTCCTGCCCCCCTCCACCCTCTCAGTCCACCTTCCACTCCTTAATCATTCCTCCATTCCTGGAATCGCACATCTCTTCTTTGCCTGTGAGGAGAAACACTTTGTATCTGGCAACTGCTGTTGTTGTTCCTTCTGGCTTCCTGCCCTCTAGGTCCACCCTCCTTTCTGTACTCCCTCTCCCCACCCCGGTGTCCGGATGTACTAGGTCCATCTGTCAGCATGTCTATCCCCCAGACTGGAGAAAGGGAGGGGAGGGAAGAGAGGAAGGAGATGACAGACAAGAGAAAGCGAGAGGAACAGCCAAAAGCCTCACATGAGATGGCCTGAGCTGTCAGAAATTGCCACTATCTGCTTCCTGTATAGATAAATGGGAATTTCTATTCATTCATGTGAACACCCAGTGTCAGGTGACTTCAGTGCAAGAAAGGACTTTGGTCCTTGCTTTGCCAACAGCAGAAGTTCTCGGACCTTGAGTTCTGCTTTGAAGTTCGCTTTCATATGATGGCTGGCCAGCTTTGCAGATGAGTTTCCAAAGAGCTTTTGCGTAAAGGCATCTTTTGGAGAAATACTGGTCTTTTCATGGGAAGATGAGTGTCCTCTCCTGTTTCCCCCCTCTGAGGCCTTGATTTCATGCATCATCAATCCTGACCTGCGTAACCCAATAGGAACCCCTTTGTTCTTTACATCAAAGAGTTCCCACCGGACAAGAGATCAATCAGTGACTGATACCGCAAAGCGGATTCCACCCGTTTGGAACGCCATCAATACCGTGACTAAAGGAGGGGAATCCCTCTTTGGTGAATTGATTGATTTGATTAGGTCTCTTCCTCCATGATTCCCAAGACAACCATATCCTCCCTTAACTTTCACAGGTCATCCACACATAGAGTTTAGTACCAGGATATCTTATTTTCATCTGGCTGTTTTATCCTTTATAAACTCACTGATGTTTCCAGATCAGTCTGGTTTTCAAGACACGTACTTTGTCTTTGGTAAGTTGTTGCATAAAACCAACCATCTGTCTCTATTGTTAATGAGACAACATGAGGGAACAATTTTCATTGATGTAATGAGATTTTCTCCACTCAGTGTCACGCAAAACAATACCAATCCCAACAGAGTGATGCTAAACAAAAACATACAACTCAAAGTTCATTGTTGTGTCTCCTGGTAAAATGCCATTGATCAGTTTGCTGATCCAAGTTTATAGACACAGTTTCCTCCCTGTGTTTGATCTAATGAAAAACGTATAAACTATTTGTCTTGTTCTACCTATCTACTAACACTGCCTGACCATGTGTCACTGTAGACTGTCGCTGTTTGCTAACCAGGCGGTGACCTCATGACCTCACAGCCAGTCTTCCTGAACAGAGGAGGGAAATGGGAAAGAGGCCTGTGTTGTGGCTAAGTCATGATCAGGCGCCAGGAAGGCAGGAAGTGAATTTTTCACATAAACACTAAAAGATTCAGCACTTTTGAAGAAAGTCACAGAACTGTTTGTTCACATGAAGCACATACAGACAAAATAATAATGATAAGCGTGTAGCAGTGACCACATGATTGGGATGGGCTGTAGGCACTGTGAGTGACCAGCCAAGCCCAAAACATCATCTTGAAAGTTATATCACTCACACGCATACACACAACAAAAACTCAACGTGCTGTAAAAACTATAAACATAAGATTTTTGTCAGTTCTATTCTATAGGACTGTGTGCAATAAAAGATTTATCACAACAGGGAACCAGATTTGTACCTTTGTTCCCCAGTAAAGGTTAAGAGTAATTATACCTAGCACATTGACAACTGACCCATCTCTCAGATTGGCTAAAAACAACACCCCATACCTGTTTCTTTGCATATGAAGCGGGGAAGTGAGATCTGATAACATGTGGCCACTTGAGATGCATTTTAAAGCCAGGTGTGAACTGACCACTTGTGTTCAGATCAGTGAAGTCACATGTTAATACCAGGTCTGAACAGGGCCTTAGAATACAATTTTTAATTTTTGATCAACTCTGAGATATTTAATGGGAGCACTGGCATCAGTTTACAAGCATCCACACAAGGAAAAAAAAGTCTTAAGGCAACATTTGTACCCAAAGGTGATCATCTATTTGCTTGGAACGTGCAGTCAGGAAGCACTCGTTCACCACAGCAGGGACCAGGGTTCGTTTCCTGGCTGTGTGCTCCAAAAGGTAAAATTCTGCTCTGCTGTTTTCTGATGGTATCTGTGTTTGTACAAATGTTAAGGGACAGTAGATTACATTTACGATAAAATTCAGTTAACTTGGCTCTAAAATGAACAGGGAAATCCTTTGTACATGCTCCTTTTTCCCTCAGAGAAACATGAAGTTGAAACCATAAACCATTACCAGTTATTTCTTTTGGCCTTATTTCAGATGGGTAGAATAAAAAAGTAAATAAAGACACAAGCACCTTTAGTTTTGCTTTACTTTCTCTGCCCCCTGGCAGCCTTCTATACCCCATCCTGTCATCTCTGGCTGTGGTACAGTAACCCCCACCCCTCCTGTCCTGGCACTTACTGTTGTATCCTGAATGGGCAAAGGGCCAGCCAGTGAGCAGCTGGCCGTGTGATGGTGACGTTTGATCTTCAGGGAGGCACCGTCAGCACTGAGCCTTCCTCGGCTGAAGCGCTTTGTGCTTAAGTGGCATTAGCAGCAGGGAGATCCTTTAAGACGCGCAGCCACGCACGAGACCTGGGGGCAGCTGGCCCTAGGCAGGGCTGATGGGATTGAAGGAGCCAGGGAGTGGTGGCTATGCTGGGAGAGAGGTCGGATGGGGATAATGGGAATGGGAGAGAGAAGCAAAGAAGTGGGGGTGTGGTGGTGGTGGCAAGACTTGGTGTTCAAGCATCGGCAACTTTGGCCTGGTCCAAATCCCTGATATCACCAGTGCAGGGGAGGGGGTGGATATGGCACTGCCAAGGATTAGGGGTGTTTGGCTTTTCGGCAGCACTGGGAACTGTGATATGTGTGTGGAAGGAGGGGATATCACGTGTGTCCTTGGATTGATGAATGTGACGTATGTTAATGGGGCAGAAGGAATGCTTGAATGCACTATGAGCTAAATGTACGTAATGACAAGGACAGATGTTTTATTTTATGGGACTGTACATGTATCTGATTGTGTGTGAGTTCCTGCCCACGTGCCAGCCTGTCTTGTGCGTGCAATGTGGCGAAGTGTGGTGACAGTTGGTGGCCCAGGTTGCAAAGCAGTGACAGTGGTAATCGCAGCATCTCGGGCATTTGGCTAACAGCTGTCAAGTCTTAGCGTATAGCGGCCGTCTGCTCGCTGTTGTGTGTCACTGTCACAGCTGAAACGCGGAAGGAAAATCGGCTGTTAGTGGATTTAAACTCGTCATGTCCCTACTGGGTAACATCCACTGCAGGTCTCAAGTGATAAAAGTGACACCAAGCAGGATTATGTGTGGGTCTGGTCTTAAGATAGAGGAACTTGAGTGCACTTCTCATTGCAGTTGGACATAGTGTTGTGTTAGTTTAGTGCAGCTTAGGGTATTTTAAAAGACTAAAAAGCAAGAATATTTGGAGGATGTGTGTGAACAGACAAATTGAAACATGCACGTAAAAGTAAAGTAAGTAAGAGAAAGGTTATTTTTTACCTGTCACTTTTTTCAAATGGAGAAGCATTGTGGTTACATGACTAAACCAAGACTGTAAGTGCTTCAGCAAACTGACCCACCAGGACATCCAAGAATTGCAATGGCCAATCTGACCCTCTGGTTACTGCACTGCCTGGAATCCCATTTTATTTTATTCAGTTACACCAAGTTTACAGCCACTGTAAAATGTGAGTTGAAACAGGCAGTTTTACAGCCAAGGATTAAGCCTAATCCTGGGCTTTTCATTCCAATAAAAAAGTGCAGTCAGACTAACCTGTAACTTTAAATTTGCGTGACTGAGTACAAGTACAATTTAATAATCGTGTTCAAAAAATAAATCTTAGTGTTCAAAGTAAACAATGCAACTACGATGTCCTCTTCAAATGTCAAATCCACTTTGTTTGCAATCATTTTCACCTGAAGATTTTGAAATAATGAATATATCAACAAGAGCGCTATCTATTGTACATAACACCCACGGTTTACTGAATCTTGCTATTTAAAACAAAATTGAATCAAGACCAGTATTAGTCACTTGCAATTTTCTCAAAACTCTCAACAATTCATGTTATAATGTTCAAATTCAAAGGTTTGTAACTTAATGAAGAAAGTGTGCAAACATAAGTCTGCTGCTGTTTCTACTAACACCCATATTAAAACAGTAAAAGTTGAAGACAACAACACTGCAAATCAAAAAAAAATGTTTTTTTCAAAGTTTTAAATCATTTCTAATGAGACTTCCTCAGACAGTTTGTTCCAAAGTTCATTGGCTCTGACAAAAAATGTTGGTTTACCTTTTGCCTTTGATCTCAACATTGGAGCAGTTTAACAGAGCCCACATCCTCTTAGCTGAAGCAAAGTAACCACTCTCTTAAAAACCCTAGTTGTTGTTTATCTTCAGAGGCGTGTAAGACTCCTGCCTTTGTGTTCTCCGGAGTTCCTCGAAGCTCATTTCTTCCCTGTTGCTCAGTCGGTCAAAGGTCATCTCTTGTGCTAATTGTTCAAAAGGGGATGGAGTGGAGCAAGGCCTGCTCTCCTGGACAGACTCCAGACATCTGAACAATATACTATGTGTGTGTGTGTGTGTGTGTGTGTGTGAGAGAGAGTGAGTGACAGGCTGGGTGGTCCACAGCCCCACTACATTGGGGGGTAGTGGGGTCAAATCCAGCAAAGTCAGTTCTTGTTTTGTTTAGACCAGACCCCCTACCTTCTGCTAACATTTGCAGAGCACCCAAAACCCTCCAGAGAGCTGTGTCCAAGGCACACTGGAGGGTTAGTGTGCCATGAGTTTGCCGAACATGAGATGTTAAAGGCATGCAGGCCTGGAGAGAGGAACTCTAAGGAGGCCAAATATACATTAGCCATACATACATACAAGGGATTCTCATGAAGTCACAATATTCAAGTCAAAACTGTCTTTGATTTAAATTCTGAGCGACTTGCTGGTTCAAAAAGCAGTGATGTGTCATACAGGACAATAATTAAAAAAGATATAGTAAAAGATTTGCACAACACAAAATTCCCAAAGGAGGCAAATATTCAGGGATAATGAGAAAAACAAAATTGGTTGGGATGATAACAGGACTGTAATCCTACCCACTGTGTTAGATTATTAGATTCCATCTGCTACACTGTGTGATAAACTCACATTTATAAGAAAAGAGCAACAGCAATTAAACTACCGGCCTTATCAGACACTTATTAGGCCCACTCACGAAAGTATACTGATTGGTATGGCTGTGTTACAATAAGTCTTCCTTAACAATGTTGCTTGGTGTACAGCACTATTTATACATCGCTTTGCTCTTTGTGCAATTCTCCATAATAGTGAAAAGGTATAGAGATGATTTAGAATCAGTCCCACTAATGAAAAACTTTCACTATAATGATAATGCATTCCTGACGCCTGATCTTGGACCTGCTTTAAATGATCCACATATTTGCTGGGAACTCATGAGACAGCCACTGTCATGGCTTGAATGTAGTCAGACCCTATAGCAGCATCCTAAGAGAATCCATGGATGTATTGTGAACCATGGTGCAGATTCATGGACCTTTATGGGCCTTACCTAGGGGCAATCTGGTTGCTGTGTGAGTCCACATATTGTATATTGTATTGGCATGCAATTCCAACCCACAACACATCAGTTGTTGGTATCTCTACACATCATTTTGTTATCAGTGTCTTGGAAAACAAAATCATTAAAATCAAACAGGATTTCCCTGTATATTTTGAGGTAGTATAATACTACATGGATGAAACTATGCACACATCCACTCCCAGCTGCACTCAGTCCTCCTGCAGTTTTTCCTTCTCTGGTTTGTCCCACCAACCAGATGCTCATAGTAATAACTCTAACAGCGGCCTAATTAAAGGGGCCTCCTCACTTAAGGTCACACAACAACCAGCAAATCAGCAACAAACAACCACATAATGGCCCTCATCCTGCTCGCCATCCCATCATCCCCGGCTCAGGGGGGTCATTACCCACGCTGCTTCAGGGCCTCCTTCCTTTCCCAGTGTTTACCGCATTCCTCCCATACTTGAGCCTTACTTGCATGGGAAGCTCCAGACCATGCAAAAGATACCTGTGTTTGTGTGTGTGTGAGACTAAAACAGCTGTCGAGGAGCTAGGGTCAGGTCTTGCCTGAACTTGTGCGTCTCCACTCATTTCCTAACGTGTGGGTGAATGGGATAATGTACGGAGGCTTAGAGGAGCCCACGTGGCACCAGAATGCAACAAGTTCAGACCTCATTATCCGCTATCACATGGTGTTTGTTGTCTTTTGTTCTGACTCAGTACAGACACCTATTTTTCCTAATAGATAGTTTGTGCTAGAGGTGGGTAGAGTTGGTATGTTGGTGTAGGTTAGCCTAAACAGTAGCTGTTTTAAATGTATGGAGTAAGACACAAAAAAAAAATAGCCATATAACAGAGAGCTTAAGTTCAGCTCCACGAATAGATTTGGGTCTTTTCCACTAGTTTTCACTCCTCAGTATATTACTTTGTCATGCATGGTTCATCCGTCATTCTGAAAAAGGTAAAAAATAGTTTTCATCATGTGGACAAAGATAAAAGATCAGTCAAGTTGTTAGCATTCCCAGCTACAGCTTAAGAGAAAAGAGAAATTATGGACCTAAAATGCCATTTGCAAATGTAAAATACAATACATGTATTGAATTTCTATATATGATATACATGTAGATATAAAATAAAAGCACATACATAAAAATTATATGTAAAATTTAAATAATTTCATATATTGACATAAACGTCCAGCCTGAAAAATTTATGTTTGTGTATGTATGCTTATATTGTAGACTTATAAGCATAACATAAATATATGCCCTGTTCATTCTGTCTTTCCCAGAATGAGAACATATTTAACATTAATAAGAAATTACTGAGAAAACATATAAGCATATAGAGTTTTTAGATATATATTGTTATAATGAATGTGGTTGCTGTTATACCATGTAAAAATTCATTATATAGATATTTCTAGTATATGCACATATACAAATTCTACTATAGGTATTTCATATATGTTATGAACCTAATACATCCAGAGTGTGTATATATGTGATAATGATATAGGTGACATATATGGCAACATCACTCTTGATATAGGCACATAAATGTTATATATTACATTTCTGTATGGGTGTAATCTGACTACTACCTTTTGTTTTAGTTCAATTTGGCTTGCTTCTACTGCACAAACAGGAGCTAAAAAACACTTAAATACAATGATGTACAATAGTTTAAAAAAACAACATAAAACACATCTGGGGGATGTCTCGGTGCCTGTGGCGTTTGGGGAATGTATCATTTAACTGGTGTGTTCCGGTGTATAATTTTTCCTGGATGTTTGTCAAGAAGGAGTAAAACAAATTTAATTACATCACATGCGGTTGAGGTTGGATGATGCTGAGAGTTGCCATGTCTGCTTTGTTTATGCTGCAGTTTGGATTAAAGCGACACAATGACCTGTTGTGTTCACTGAGGACCTAAGAGTGGACACACTCCTGTTGTCTGGATGTAATGCATCAGAATTTGCAGATTTCCAATTGTTGTTGTTGTTGTTGTGGTGTTTCAATTGCAGCTGTTGTCCAGTGCTTCTTCATTAGCTGAGGAGGGTTATCAAATAAATGCTGGCATACAAATGACAGTCAAATCCAAATAATAAAGGCAAAAACAAATAAATTCTGTAAGTTATACTCTCATTGAAGCCAAACACTTCCTATAGATGTTTCACATTAAAAGCCTCCCAGGAAAGGGAGAAATTATGCTCTTTGAGCCACTCAAAGGCTTTTAATATGGAACCCGCAACAATGAATTAGTGAATGAGGACTTTATTTCAAATACAAACTGAAGCCCTGAGTCCGGATATAATAATGTTGTTGTACTGATGTAAATGAAGCTGAGGGAATGTAAATTATCCTGCTTTTGTCAACAGAAACATGTGCCTAGTTTGAATTTGAATTAACGACAAATTAAAATGGGACCAGATCACAAAACAGGCAGGCTTCTTACAAAAATAAAAGCCTATCTCTAATACAATCCTATTTCAGATAACGGCCTGGTTCTCTCTGCAGGTAAATGTGTGTGAGCCTGAATCAGCCAGTGTGTGCATGTCCAGCAGGTCTTGTATGACTGTTGTCTGTATATTGAGACCACTGGCTGACGTCTATACATGTCTGTACAGCTGTTTAGAAATTGAAGCACGCCCTCTCCATTCCCAGTGGCTTGACAAGGAATGTCAGCAATGTTTTGCTAAGAGAAACAAAGTGGATCCAGGCAGGAGAGCTTACCTTTTTTGGACAAATTGTTACTCAAGTCTAACAATAGTTTCTCTCCCCTTGTGTTTCTCTTATTGTCTTACAGTGTCGCTCTCTGTTGATCTCTTCCTTCTGCCTCTTCCTCTGTCTCTGCTCTCTCTTTCTCATTCTTGTTTTCTCTTGAAATGGAGTCACAAAAGTGAATAGAAAAATCACCACTACCACACACATACAGTACAAGACACACACACACACACACACTTTCACAGCTCAACATTGTGAAACTCTCTCCACCTCCTTCTCCCCTCCATCCCCCATCTGTGTTTCCTGTTTTCCTCATGCTTGTACTCGTCTGTTTCCAGTGGGCCTATTTGTTTGCGGACTTGCTCTCGAAGGACGCCCTTTGGCTTGACGCTTCCTGTTTTCACTGGACCACAGAAGTCAAAAGTGCAGGTAAACAGGACTTTCTGTCCACTGGAACCAGCAACAAAACACCCCGACTTTTCCATCACCTGCTCATGGAAAACTCAACATTGCATAGAGGGATGGCAGCAGTGCAAAGACACCATAGCTTGAAACTGCTTTATTGGGCGCAATGGAAAGGAGTATCTTTACCCAGATGCAGTTGATAGATTCTTTGCAGATTGGTAATAAATGAAGGTCTTGAAATTATATAAACATAATCCAAGTGACAGTAAACATCATCAGAACTGATGAAGCCTCCGGGATGGTTTACAGAACCACATATACCTTAATATTTATTTTCTTTATTTTTTATTTTTTGGATATGTTACCTTTTAAATTGACTTTACACTGTGTTTGTGTACTGTCAAGCCTCTTCCAACTGGTACCTAAAAGTTTATACTAATATCTTTTTAATTTCACTCCTCAAAGGTTACAAACATACTAATGATGTTATGTAAATCAGAGGGATCATTATTCACTTTGTTATCTTACGATAAACTCACTGACCGCAACAGCAGATACGCTTGTGTTACCAAAATAAACTGGATCTGGGTGCTCGTCAAGTTGTTCAAAGTTGTACTTTTGGACAGCAGCCAATGTTGTGGGATGAAATTGACATTAACCTGGAACACATGTGTGACTTTGTCATAAGCACAGTCACACAAATTAAATAGAAATCTTACTTCACCTTCAAAAATACCACAACTGAGATATTTTTATTTCTACATGTTTCTAAAATGTTATCTCTTAATATATTATCTAAAATCTTGAAGATCACATTTAACTGTAACAATCAGTTTCTGTTATTTTTAAATGAGCTTTTTCTAAGGTTTGCTCTTAATAAATAGCTGACATTAGCATTAACAGCTGTTTACTTACCACTCTAGAAGAAAAGTTGCCACTTGAGTATCAAACTTCAGTCCTTTACTCACAAGGAGCTGTCTCCAGCGGTGGAAAGAGACTCTTTTGTTTTGCTT
Organism: Trachinotus anak; assembly: GCF_046630095.1. NCBI lineage: Eukaryota > Metazoa > Chordata > Actinopteri > Carangiformes > Carangidae > Trachinotus > Trachinotus anak. The sequence continues at coordinate 23,995,964 of NW_027273853.1, read as the reverse complement.
CCATTTCTATCACTTCTTTTCTTGTACTGAAGTTAGCATGATAACCAGCTAGCCATAGCCCTGTTGGCCTGACTTGTCACTTTCCAATACCGAGTCATTCTAGCGTCCAGGCTGCCCTTGTCTTTTAAACGTACTAATGGTTGAAGCTCTAAGCAAGACTGTTAAGAAAACAGCCGTTATCACTTTGTAAAATTTGGTAATCGGTGGTACTAATGCAGAACAGAAAAGCTTTTTCCAGTGTTGGATGTTAAGGTGAACATTCAAAACCATATTCTACACTGTGTTTAATGTATAAATGACTGTTCCAGCTGTGTTTAACCTAACTTCAGTGGGTCTGGTTGTGTTATTGGTTATGCCCTATAAGCATATCATTATATATGCAGATGATTTGGTTATTTTCTTCTGCAGTTCTCCTCCTAACTCCTGACGGTGGCACAAGTAGCAGTGAACATGGTCAAAGGCTGAAGCTGATGAAAAAGTGCAATGTCACTGTTGTTGACTTGATTCCAACCAGCTCTGGCTCCAACAGGTGAAGGAAGATATTGCAAACCAAGGCCCATTTTTGTGGAGGTAAGTTCAGAAAACAACAACAGAACAGAAAACAAACAATCTGAGCTGAGATGTAAATGTTAAACATGCCAGAGAGCTTCTGGGAGAGAAAGGGCAGAAGCAGTCTGCCTGTTTAGTATCTGTATAAATGACAGAAATGGGCCAAAGGCCGAGGGAAGTGGACACCCAGTGAAGGGGAAATCCTCTCTGTGGGTCTCTCTCTCTCTCTCTCTCTCTCTCTCACACACACACACACACACACACACAGTATGTGAGTGCAACACTTTATTGAAGCTGACCAAGCCCTCTACACAATCACCAGCCCCCCACGTCTGTTGTCTCTCTCACACACACACACACACACTCAAGCAGGACAGCAGCACTGAGGCGATGCAGAGACAGAGTGATGGAGGTGTTGATAACACTGGAGCCGCCATTGTCCTCACAGAGCTCAGAGCAGGGTGTGTGTCTGGGGCTGTCACGAAACAGCTGTAGGGAACTTCTCTGGAAATCAAAGTGTGTGTTACTGTGTGTCTACTTTTTGTGTGTACTTTTTTCTGACAAAGCAATTCAAGAAAATGTATTTTAAAACAAGACACTCGATTCTAGGTAAACATACACTGGGCAGTATGACAGAATCATAAATATTATAACAAATTCAGGAGACAGTAAACAGATTCTAGACATTTTTAATGTGAGTGTGGTCACAAAAACAGACTACTACAGAGGAAAAAGTGTGCGTGCATGAATGTGTAAGGACTAGACAAGGTTGCACAATTCAGGAAACGTGCGCCTACTTGTCTGCATCTCTGCGTGTGTCTCTATGTGTGTGTCATCCTGTGTGCTCCTCAGCCCCCCAGGTGCTGTAAGTGTAGTGCGAAGGTTTGATTTGAATGTGAATAGTGTGTGAATGGGTGGTGGAGACAGCAGCTGACCGGGCAGCAGAGACAAGATCTGACAGTGGGCTGAAAAGCTCTGAATCTCTGAAAGCTTTTGTTTGCATTTTTGCCATTGGCAGTTGCAAACATAACGAAACTATTTTGATCTAATCCAACCAATCTGGAAAGAGCAGCATTGTGAAGATGATATTGGCTGTATTTCCTTTGACTGTGGTGGTATTTGTGACATACTCCACACATTTATGGCTCCTGTCCATCAACTGAAACTTTTGTGTAAACCTTTTTGGTAATGCAAGCAATTTACATACATTCATCAGGAATTTGCAGTTTTGGGCTACATCCACACGACTACATCCTGGTTTTAAAACACATCTCTTTTGCTACATTTTCGCCTCCGGTCCAGTTAGCACCAAACGCCTAAAACGCTGTTTAAAAAGAAAATTTTGTAGTGTGGACGTGACCTAGATTCTTGATTCTTTGGTTTCATGTTGCTGTTTGATCATCATACAGCAGGGGTATTCAATTAGAAATCAAAGAGGTCCAGCTGGGCAAAATTTCGTTGAGCAGAAGTCTGAAATGTTTTTCGAAATATTTTCGTGCTTAATTTTACAAAAATGAAAATGAAATAGGCCTGACAAGTGTAACTTAACTTTACCCTTTTCTTATTTTATTGTTAACTCCATTTCACATTTTTCTCAGACATTTTTTAATAAATAATCTCAACACGTCTTAACAGTTGAGCAGCTTTAACACCTCCTTTTCTCTTTCTTTGCCTCTTATAACCCGCTCCCCCACTTTAGTCATTACCAGCATCACATGACTAGTGCCATAAAAAAGCTGTGTCTATTAAAATTGAAATGCTACGTCAAAGTTTAATTATTCTCAGTGATTTCTAGGTCCAGGTCTGGATAGAGGGTCGTCTGGGTCTGGATCTGGACTGCATGTCTTCCTTTTAATGACCTCTGTCATACAGTATGATGACAGCAGATTAAAGAGAACATCAGGACACTGTGTTGCTGCTGAATTTTTATAATGCTTAAGATGTGGTGAAAATGAAACACAAGTGCAAAAGGAACTTGGAATTAATAGTTTACCAAACAATATATATTTGTTTGATAAACTACACAAAGGCCTCAAACTGAGTTTATTCTTGTGACGATTCAGTTGGATTTAAATGAAAAGAGAAACATCTGTGGTCATCTTCTAAAAGATTTTGACATAAGATGATGTTCATCTGCATAAAATTATCTAAAAAAGCAGCTTCAGTCTACAACTTTCTGAGAGCGTGCCAGGTTAAAAAAAAAACAAAAAACCTTTTTCCTGTAGCACTAAAAACCTGAGGACAGTGTTTGCACAGCACATACAGAATGAGTTGTCATAGTCATCGCGTGCTGTTCACCCGAGTGAGCTTGTGTGTTTGTGTGTGTGTGTGTTGCTCTGGTGAGCGTTTCTGCCCCTGCACAGATAGAATCAGCGTGATAAGAGGCGGAAGCATGTGGTTGTTATCTGTGAGCAGGAGCTGGGCAGCTCCACCTGAGTTGCCTCTGCTAATCTCAACTTCAGCTGAGAACTCGAGAGCCTTTGAAAGAATCCGTCTTCATCACTAACGCCTCCCTGTCTTCACACTGCACGGCCTTTGTGTCCATGTTCCTTGGCTTTCACATGACATTGTCTCACCTTAGCGCTGTGTTGCGCTTTGCGTCACTTTTGCACTGCGTTGCGTCACGCCGGTGCACACCTCTAGAGATCAACATCTGAAGAGGTTCAGCTCGTTGACTGCTGACGCACACTCTCACCCGCACACGCTTCATTGAAAACACAAAAAAAGAAAAGCTACTGCTTGTTGTTTTCTGCAAACAAAGTTTATTGACAGAAAATCAGTGGAAATTCACACAGAAGGTTCATTCACATTTCACCATTAAAACTTTAAAGTACAATATAAGGAGAGTTTGGGGCTTTTAACAGCTTTGTTTACATGTAGAAACAATAAAAAAATACTACCAAAACCAATCTCTGCCAGTGTAGCCGCGGTGTTGGTTACAAGTTGCATTTAATATTTATTAACTAACAAGAAGAGTGAGCTGCAACTCCAGAATAAGTTTTAAAAACACACCATCACTGGTTTGAAGCGTCTCACACGGAGTCTACGAAACTTTTACAGGAGCACCAAGCCTGGATGACATGACAGATCCCTTTTTACCAGTTTGCACGCCAGCCAGCAGCTCACTGTTTCTCCACTGCGTCTGTGTGTGAGCTCTCTAAGTGCATGTGATGACATCGTTCCCTGCAGTTGTGTGTGTCCTCAGTCTGAACAAAAAGGCAAACTCGACTTGCAGTTGAAAATATCACATATCACATTGATTAGCTAAAATCGGTCAATCATATCTGCCAGTGTGTCAGTGGGATCTAGGTAGGTATGCATAGGGATGCTTTATCTAGATAGTTACATAACCTTGTGATCACAAAGGTCCTTGCTATCTCTTATCTGCTCATATTGTGATCACAGCTCGCTGGCTTTAAAAAAAAAAAAAAAAAAAAAAAAGGATGTTAACGGAATCCGTTGTAGTGTGAAAGCTCTACTTGTTTTTTCAACTGTTGCTTCCATGTAGCGCTCATGGTCTGATTGATCTGATCACATTCTGATTACAGTGATTTCTTCATAGATAAATGCCTGCACTGACTTGTTTTTCTCATCAACATAACTCACATACAGATAAAATGTTAATACCAGGTGTAAGTGGACACAAAGGAAGTTCATCCTGAGATACTTGGGGGCAATGTTCCCTCTAAGCTGCGCGCTGGGAATTGCTGCTGTAATTTGATTCTTTTAATAAGCCATGTAACTTGCTATGATCCCAGGTGTTGATCAGGTGTGATACTGGTGTGTGGCCACAGCGTGCACATCTGATGTTGCTCACAATGGTCCTCAGTGTGCTCAGGGAGCTTGTGTGTATGCCCAGACACATGAAAAATTAGAGGGAACATTGCTTGGTGGTTAGGTTTTCAAAACTCAGTTCAGAGTTTTAAGACTTAATTGTTTGCTTTTGGTTTCCCTTTGTGTGTGTGTACTCATTGTATGCATCACTGCTCATGGTAAATACCCCGTTCCTCTTTCAAGCACAAACACAAACAGACTTCCTGTGCATCATGTGCACAAATACTTAAGTATTTTGCAACAGACACTCTCTCATTGTCTGCCACTGTCTGCCTCTCTGTCGTTCTCACACAATAAATTCCGTGATAAGCCATACTCACTTCCTCACTATGTGTCATGGGCATACATCTTCACACACACACACATGCACAGACAGGTCTAGCTCCAGACCTGATTAGTGCATGTGGTGAGTCTTTGTTTGAAGACAAAGGATTTCCCTGTCTGAGACAAGCAGCCTGTGGCAAAGAAACAAGGAGGGGGACAAGATTAGCTCTTGAATGAGAAGAGCAGGTGGAGTCGGAGGGGTGCACTGACCCGGCTTTGTGATCTTCAAGTTGGACGCTGCTTACCTTTGGTGAACAGGTGTTTCTATTAGGCCAGTGTGTAGACTAACGTGTCCTGGACCACACTGGAGGACCACCAACTCAACTAATGGCCACTGCATAAGCAGAATCAGAATCAGAATCAGGTTTATTGCCAAGTATGTTTTCACGTACAAGGAATTTGTTCTGGTGAATGGTGCAGAGCGCACCAAAACACCGAGGCAGCCATCTGCGGCGCCATTTAAAAAGGAGGAATGGGGAAAAACAAGTGGAGAGGAGAGGAGAAAAAATAACAGAACCCAAACTATACTCCTGGGGGGGGGGAGGGGGGGGGGGGGTACAGTGTGGGATTCGGGAAAAAAAAACCTCAGCAACATAGGCATATATAAACAAACACATCTTACAACACAGTGACTCAAGACAATTTAAGTACGTACTCATTCACGTGCCAATCGCGTAAGCTGGCTTTGTCCACACCGTAGAGAACAGGTTTTTCTATTAGGTCGTGCTGGTACCTGCCGTATTGTGGATGCATTGAGATCCGATCATTCAGACCACATTCGGAGGTTGTCTGGGCTGCTTGTGGCCACATTCTTTTAACAGTGTGTATGCAGTTGTGTCCTGATCCACACTGAACTGACGTCCTCATGTGCATAAACTGGTTTTGTCTGAAAATTTCAGAAAGCCCATAAAGATACATTACGAGTGTGTCAAACGTCTTGGGTGATTTGGTTTGCCTGGAACACGTCAAGAAATAGACCCAGTCCGAATTGTTTTGATTTCTTTTCTTAATTTCCGGCAGACAAGCCACAGGAAGTCCATTGCTGCCTCCTGCCAGTTCTGTCTTTTCAAACAGAAATGATTTCATGCACAGCAGGGTAGTGAGATCCAATCACAAGTGGTCACTTGAGACAATATACTGCAAATAAAGATGGATGTAACCTCTGTGACGTCACCCATAGGCTTCTGAAGAACAGTTCTGAAGCTCAGAATTGGGTGCTCTGCCATCGCCATCTTGGCAGTGCCTGACTCCACATAACTCGTGGCTAATCCAAAAATAGGCAAAGAGGCAGGGCCTGTTTGGAGGTGACACTTTGGTGCATGCCGGTTTGTGGCAAAAATGCGCTCAGCCACCTGTCACTCAAAGCAGCCACGCCTTCAAATATGCATAACTTTAAGCCTGAATAAAATGTAAACAGGTGAGTAATATAAAAATTTGCCTCTGTACAGCTGTTATTAAGGAGGAAATTAGCTCTAAACATATAAACATACATCTGTAAACATATTCATTTAAGTTTGACATTTTCACATGGGGGGGTGGGGGTCGTCTACAGATATTTACTCACTTTTGGAGCCACCCTCAAACAGCCATTTGAGGAACTACAGTTACAGGTACTAACCAGCAGTAATGGAGAAGTAGTGACCTTTAAACTCTCTGCTTTTGGTCAGCAGGTAATTGAAGCTCATTCCACTCATGATTAAAGCAATCAATGTGGAAATGTGAACCGATTGTAATGTAAATGTAGAGGTCGGTGAGAGACTGGATCTAAAAAATGAAAAGGTGAGTCTTTCAAGAAATGGAGGATTGAGAGGAAAACGATTCATTAGAATACAGCAAGGGCAAGCAAAAAACACAAACCAGCAACACAGTCATGAAAAACAGTCAGTAGGTAGGGCAGGAGGAAACGAAAGGAACAGAAGAATGAGAGAAAATAAGTCAGGGGTTTTCCAGGGGTGGAATACAATGGTAAACATGTCAAAGGTTATGGAGTCTGACCAGAGAAATCATCAAGGGATCTGGTGACAGGTTGCATTTTATCCCAAGTATTTGGGATTTTTCTGATATTTTTTCATTTTTAGTGACTTGATTTCTCTTGTGAAAACACAAATTGTGTAATGGTCCTCTTTGGTACTCAGACTACATCCACTCTGAGGCAGGTAAAATTTGAATTTGCATCATCTTTTCATTTTGGCCCTTTATCCCCACTAAGTTGGCAAGTTGTCTACACAAAACAGAGCTTTGCGTACCAAAAAAATCAGCAAGGAATCTTTATTTCTGTACCCTCATCTTTCTGATCGCTCAACATGGCAGAGTGTAGCCTATGTTCGCAACATAAATTAAACTGTCTCAGTGCAGCAGTGCAGGAACTACTGTTTTCCTTTGTCAGCATGTACGACCACCGTCAAATCTTACCAAGATGTTGTCCATTGCACAAATTTGTTGTTTGACAACCAAATCCAAGGACAAAGATTGCCATTGTTTTGGCATTTCATTATGAACATGAACTTCTTAAGAAATGACTTGACAATGCCATAGAGTGCCGAAGGAATGAGTCCTAAAACCCGTAAAATAGTGTTAGTTAGCATTTTAGCACTTCCAGTTCCCTCGTCCCAAAGGCCATGGGTTTTGTGAATGGGTTTTTGGTTAGATGTCTGTGGTTAACACAAGCATGTTTTATTTATTTTTTATTTTTTATTTTTTACCAGATTAAAATATGTCAGAAAATACCCCTGTTGTGATTTCTTTAAGCTTTTACATCTCTTATAAAAGGTTGGTTGCTAACTATTACTATTAGCTAAACAAGACTACAGAGGTTGTTGAGGATGTTAAATGTCATCACACCAAAAACAAATATTGTATTTATACTTGCGCTTCTGCAAACTATTACTAACTTTGTAAGAGGAAAGGCCTTTGCAGGAGAGGTAAGAGCTAAACCAAACTACAAGTTAGAAGTTTAGTAGTGGTGACACTGAGTTGGTTTATAGCCTAACATTAGCTTTTGACTTCTAGCAATAGTACGTAGCCTTCAAAATTATCTTTCTCAGCAAAAAGTGTAAGTGTCATAAACTTTTGTTTGTCACGGAGTTTATTTTCTGCAGTAATTCAAAAGCCCATGTAAAAATCCCCATTGGCTTTTTGTCAGGGGAAGCAGGGTGATGCTAACTTTCGGGCTAGCCTACAGAAATATGTCATCCCTGCAGCACTCTATACACAAGTTGGTCTCATAATTGGACATCATCACATTTGCTGCCTCTAACACACTGATCAGAGCAAGTGTGAAAATGTCCCGACAAATTCAAGTCAAAATCAGCAGTTTCTGACATATTTAATGTGATTGTAAATTTTATGACAGAGACAAAGCGAGGTATGGGTGAGAGAGGAAGGGAGAGAGGGGGCCAAGGGCAAAAAAACAAACAAAAGAGGCAGAAGCAGAAGAATGGGACCAGCAGCAGGGAGGAGGAGGTAGTGGGGGGTGGTGACGGAGGGGGGGGGGTCTTTGCTGGTGAAAGAGAGCAGAATTCATTTGAAGGTGAATAGAAACAGCTTGGCTCCTTTCAGAGGGACTTCTGTCATGCAGGGGGGAGGTGGAGGAGAGTGGGGGCGTGCCACTGGGGCCAAAGGGCCAATGTTAACACCAGGGCCACTACACGCTTCATATGCTAACACACTGCATAGACACTGGCAAGAATAAAACACACACACACAAATGCAGGTATCGTGAAAAGAGGTGCTGCTGGGTGTGAGTCCGGAGTGGGAGTTGTCTGCTTGTAATGTCTGTGAGTGTGTGTGTGTGTGTGTGTGAGAGAGAGAAAGAGAGAGAGAGAAAGAAATCCAAGCATGTTTGTTGAAAAAGAAACGAGACACAGTTGTCCCCATGAATGCAAACACAACTACACATTTCATTACATTTACAGACTTAAAGCCATTGACCACTACAAAAGGGTTGATGTCAGGTCTGCTTTACATTGGTTAAGTGTCTTATGGCACCATTATGAGACACAATCCTTCCCGATCACAGTTACATTAAAACACAACTGCTGTTTAACAATTTAAATGTGTTCGGTTAAATGACTTGTTTAATTTAATGTATCTGCTGCTAAACTGAAAGAGGAGCGTTTTATAGCCCATTATTGTCTTGATGCTGTTTATAGAGTTTCTGGCTCGGAAAATAATCACAAATGAACCTGCTATGGAAACAACGTGATCTCTTGTGCATGACAATGTAAAGGTTTTAAGATGTTTCATATCAGTGAGAAGCAAATATATTGGCTCATGAACATGAAACGAATAATCCTGCAAAGTAAAAGAGAAAATATGTTTTTGTCCTCATAGACAGAGAACCTGAAATTCTATTTGGCCTCTTTTGGCACTCTATGTGACATCGATAATGAGGATGTGGCTGATGGTTTGATATGTTGTGCACTTGGTATAAACAACAAAGTTGCTGAACAAAGTATTTTCTAATTTTCCTGCACATATACAGTGGGTGGGAAATATTATGCTTTTCATCTGACTACATTTACCGGACAGCAGCAGTTCCTCTGCGGATTCAGATTTTACCCGCAAAACCAATGATGAGGCATATCTTAACAAACATATCAAACATAACTAAATCTGCACAGCGTCTTTCTGAGAATGATGTCAGCTTCTTGATAATCTCCCCCTGCACACAGATGCTATCTATGTACAGAGCTGTTGGTGGTGGTGCATCTTGCGAGACAGGATGCATGAATATTGTTTACAGGAAGAAATTAAACTTTGCTGTCAACAAGGAGTGCACATCTCACTGTTTGAGATACTGTCATGCCCGCACGAAGTACACACGACTCCTTAGGAGAGTTGACATCCTAACTCTTTTAGACAGGAAATAAATGAAAATATTTGCAGGTCCACTAATCTTACGATTGCATGTTTTAATTAGCTTCACAGATTAGCTTCACACGCGCTCCCTGAATTTAACCTCCCTATTTTATATGCTTTAAGAATATGAGGTTTCAAAATAAAACTGAAGCATATATACTGCAGTACCTTCAAGTCTTTTCGTGTGTTTTTCTGATGTGATGCTCACAATAATACCCAGTATGCACTTTAATTGTTTCTGGAATATTATATTAAAAATAGATATTAATTACATTTACATCTACCTGGTAAGCACTGTACTAAATTACACAATTGTGCCACTAGTGGGCTACTTACTTAAGTATTCTCATTTATTTTCTTACTTTTCTTCAATAAAACAAACAATGCACTCACTTAAAGCATGTTTGTATGAATTTGTACTGGTTTGTCAGCCTCCTAATGTCATTTATCCGAGGAAAGTGTTTCGTTGTCCCCACAGTGTGAAGTTAATTAGAGCTCCGGAGTTCAGACGAGTGATATTAGATCAACAGGTCATCAATTAAAAGTCTGTGTGTGTGTTTACATTCGGCTGCAAAGGCGCAGATGGCGATAAAAAAAAAAAAAAAACACAACCGGTGGAAATGCGCCTTTTGTTTACTGCGCAAACGCATTTAGTCTTTGTGTGGAGGCCATTAACGGGCCAATGGGAAGTAATGAGCGGCTGTGATGATGACTCCGTGTGTGTCCGCGTTAAAAGGGCGTGAAGGACATGGAGATGCTGCAGATCCGGCTGATTGATGTGAAACAGTCCCACTGAATGTGTCAATGTATGAAATCCTGGAATATTATAGCAACACCCTATTGGACTTAAAGCAATGGATGCAAATGTTAAACTGAAAATTTAGGATAGGAGTTTTTACATCAGTATTACAGAAATATCAAAGAGATTGTGCTTCAGTGAGTTAGTTAGTGAGAAGGAGGCAGAGAAAAGTGATGGGGACTTACTGATGCACCACTGAGCCTCTTCAGTCTGTTGAAGGCTGCACAGACAGAAATAGCTCCAGTGCTGTTGTTTGAATGCCACGGAGCTTTATTATTCTGTTTCAGCTGCTTTTGATTGAAAAGGTACAGAAACACTGGAGAGTCTGCACTGTACAGAAGGACATTTGTGTATTTATTTATTTAAATTCTTTAATTCTTTACAGGATCTGCTCTGAAAACATTAATTTTGCATGTGGTTATTAGTTACAGATATTAGTTATATTATTGTGTAGAGAAATAGCCTAATCCAAACCTCCTATCTCATCGAGATCAGTTGGAGTTGGAGGAACAAAGTACCACTCAGAAACAGTTTTTCAAGCTGTGGCACAGATCTTGCACCAGTTGTTGTTTGGCTGACCTCTGACCTCCCTGAATGGAGGCAAGAAAAAGGAGAGTTTGTCCTTTGCAAAGTGTCTGCAGGCCAATGAAAGAAAGCCTGTCATTAAAAAGAAAGGCGAGTTCTGTCATGTATTATTTTTCAAGTGGAAAATCAGTCAACTGCATTGTTTTGTTATTATTATCATAATATATATTTCTCATAGCTCTGATATTTAATGTATTTTTAATCTGGTGTTATAACAACAGTTTAAACCTGCCTCTTCTGAGACTTGAAGGTCTCAGCTTTAACTTTCTGAAAGTTCAAACTGAATAATAATAATAAAAGCACATTATTATATGCTTGTGTTATTATGGCCTTATACTCCTAACACTCTTATTCGATACTCTCCTCCCTCCCTCCTTCCCTCCCTCCCTCTCTTCCTTCCCTCTCCCTGCAGTTCTTCTGTTTGTTTGCACTCACTTGATCCGGAGCGGAAATTCCTCTCCGTTTTTGTGAATGACAAACTCATTAACAATTCATCAACACGGGCCGCTCCATCCGGCCCCCGTTTCCAAGGCGACCGTCGCTGGGGCTGCTCTGATTGGCCGGCCGACATAATGTATCCAATGAAACGCCTCCTGTTTGTAGCCATTCAGCAGCCTGGCGCCGCAGAGAGCGCATTGAGCCAGATCCTGCAGAAGCGTCGATTCACACCGCAGACAGAGGAGGGAACAGGCGGCATCCGCAGGCACAAACAGTCGGACTTCACCCGCATGGTTCGCAGCCACAGACCACCCCGCCTCCTCCACTGCTCTGCCTTTCTGCTCTGAGTCTCCGACACGGAAGGTCGAGGCGGAGGAGCCGTTGCGCTTGGAGCCGTGGAGTTATATAAGAGCAGAGGAAGCGTCAGCCCCGTCGCAGGGCCGGTGTGACTCATTGATAAATAACACAGGCTCTCTCTGACCAGATGCATGAATGAGCGCCGGTGAAGGCAACCCGCAGTCGGGAAATCTGTGAAGGGAGCCGGTGGTTTTGTTGATCCGTGTCGTCCGAGAGCTCAAGGGACACCGAAAGACATTTGGAGTGAGAATTTGTCTGATTTTGTGTTTTGCATTCACTCTTTTTTTTTTTTTTTCTTCTTTTTGTTGAACCTCTGCCCCCAGTTGCTCGTGTTGCTGAGGGCCCCTCTAAGCAGTGCACTGAAAAAAGAAAATCCACAGATTATTTGCCATCGTTTGCCTCCTTGCCGCTGCAGCCAGGAAGCGCCCCCCGCCCCCCCCCCCCCAAACTGCTTTCTCAAAAAGACATTTTTCCCCACTCCTGCTTATAAATGCTTGACAAGCTCAAGCCCGTCGTCCAGCTCGACTCGGTAATGGCGATCAGCAAGACGGTGGGCTGGCTCCGGGAGCAGCTGGAGACGCGCAGGGACGGGCTGCTGGTGATGGACTGCCGGGCCCAGGAGCTCTACGAGTCGTCGCACGTCGAGACGGCGATCAACGTGGCCATACCGAGCCTCATGCTCCGCCGGCTGAAGAAGGGCAACCTGCCCGTCCGGTCGCTGCTCTCCGACGGGGAGGACCGCGAAAGGTTCGTGCGGCGGTGCAAGACGGACACGATCGTGCTGTACGACGAGTACAGCCGGGAGTGGAACGAAAACGTGGACGGGGGCTCAGTGTTGGGTCTGCTGCTGAGGAGGATGAAGGACGAAGGCTACAAGGCCTATTATCTGGAGGGTGAGTGCGGTTCATTCACAATTAAGGGCCCCGCTGGCCGCTGCTGTTCATTCACAGCAGCAGGTTTTTGCGCAGAGACGGAAGGTTTCGAGGCTTTAGACGTGAAAGCTCGTTTTGTTTGCGTATTAACATGCATGTTTGAAAGATTTCTACTGCTGTAAATTAATAATCCGTGAAACTGCAGTCGAAGCAATCTTTCTCTGTTCAGCGATTGTCAAGAAAGAGAAAAAAAAATGCAGCTAAATGAGTCTAAATGGCAAGTCCAGATGAATATTTAATATCAGTGCAGTGTAACGCACATGCTCATGTAGCAACCTTCAGTGGATTTGTGTTGTATTTTCCAGGTGGCTTCAGTAAATTCCAGGCTGAGTATCCAGCTCTGTGCGAAACCAACCTGGACGGCTCCACCAACAGCAGCTCCCCTACCGCCCAGGTGCTGGGCCTCGGCGGGCTGCGGATCAGCTCCGACTCCTCAGACATCGAGTCAGACATAGACCGGGACCCGAGCAGCGCCACGGACTCCGACGGCAGCCCGCTGTCCAACCCGCAGCCCTCCTTCCCGGTGGAGATCCTGCCGCACCTCTACCTGGGCTGCGCCAAGGACTCCACCAACCTGGACGTGCTGGAGGAGTACGGCATCAAGTACATCCTCAACGTCACCCCCAACCTGCCCAACCTCTTTGAGAACGCAGGGGAGTTTAAGTACAAGCAGATCCCCATCTCGGATCACTGGAGCCAGAATCTGTCTCAGTTCTTCCCGGAGGCCATCAGCTTCATCGGTAAGTCATCCTGCAGAGCTGACAACACTCTGCAGCTTCTCTGGCTGCGAACTCTTACACCCCAAGCCCCCCTGACTTATTCTGGTGTTTACATGCACATTCACCTTTAGGCCTGGAAACAGGCTTAATAATTATTTTTCACTTATTTTTTATTCAGGGTTAAACTGCAAATGATTGTTTTTGTTGTGGAAATCCACAACTCAAGCACATCATCTTAAAAAAAGCAGCAAATCCTCACATTTGAGAAGCAGGAACCAGCCTGTCAGTTGATTATTGATTGATTATTCTGCCACTGTTCCCTTTAATTCCTTACATGCAGACGTTTCAAGATTGTTTTGAATATGTGCAGACAAAGTGAGCGAGCAGAACCAGATAGTCAGGGACATAATCTCATTAATTTGATATGTGTTATCAAAGCCAGGAAGTTCTTAGGTTCTTATTGTGCAATTGAGATTAGATGAGGTGTCCCTGGCTGTGGTCTTATCAGTCAATCAGGCGGGGACACACAGAGCAGGCAGATTAAGGCCATTGTGTTGCAGGCAGAGAAGTACAAGTGTGCCTCCAATGGCGCACAGGCTAAAATGCACTGTGTACAAATGATTTGACTTCAATGGAAGACATCCTGGCCTGTCCCTTGTCCCGGGGCTTGTGTAATTGCAGCACAAAGGGCGACGTTGAAACAGGAGAACGGGGAGAGTGAACGAGGGGAGGGCAGTAATTTGAGCGCAACAGGAAGGAAGTGGCATTGAAAGTAATCTAGGACATGGCACTGCCCCCCCCTCCCTTTTCCTCCCTCCACATTACAAAAGGAGCCATTTACAGGCCCTGTTGACATCCTGTTCGCCTTGACAGGGTGCCCTCATGACTCCTACGTTTACACGCCCAAATGGCACCATTGTCGGAGTAACCCCAGCGAGCGGAAGAATGGTTTAATAGACCGTAATAGTCAATTTCCCAGCCGGCTACTCCAGGCCAAAAAAAAAAAAAACCCAAAGAATGTCGGCTCTGTTTATGTGAGCTACTGCTGCAGCCCCTGTTTGTTGACTGACACGCCTGGGAGATAGTTGGGATAATAACTTCCGCTGCTCTCCCTCCCTGGACCTGCTCCAACTTCCAACACAGCTTGACTTAAATGTCACAGATGTTTATCACCAGTTTTGTTCTGTCTCTGTACAAAAAAAAGGAGGCTGTGCTTTTCTTCACCTAAGCTCTAAGTTTTTATAACTATGTGTTGCTCTACATCTTTTGTGTGCTGATGGAGGAGGTCTATAACATTTCCACCCTTTTCTCTTCTCTCCAGATGAAGCGAGAGGCCAGAAGTGTGGTGTCCTGGTCCACTGCCTGGCTGGCATCAGCCGCTCAGTGACGGTGACAGTGGCGTACCTGATGCAGAAGCTCAACCTGTCCATGAACGACGCCTACGACATCGTCAAGATGAAAAAGTCCAACATCTCCCCCAACTTCAACTTCATGGGCCAGCTCCTGGACTTTGAGCGCACGCTGGGCCTGAAAAGCCCGTGCGACAACCGCTTGGCCGCGCCAAGCCAGCAGCTCTACTTCACCACCCCGACCAACCACAACGTCTTCCAGCTGGACCCCCTGGAGTCCACGTGAAGTCTGCTGTCGCTGCCACCATCTCCTTGCTGGAGGTTTCACGAGCCTCTTGTTGCAAAAAGCTGCAAAAAAGTTTCTCTTTTTTCCGTCGTCTGCCGTGCGACTGGGCTCTTGACGTTATTGATACAGCTGGTTTGAGGCGACAGCTGCCGAGCCTGGTTACTGCAGGGCCAAAGCTGTCTGGCCAAGATGCAGCTGCTGTTGACTGAATGAGGAGAGACAGTAAAAAAGAGACAGACAGAAAAAGAGGAAGCGAGTCTTTAAAGAGTGCAGATACTTTCTTCAATCCTATATCGCTGTTGGACTCCTGAGGTCTTTTATCTCTTTTGTCCTTGTGTCTGAGGAAACTTCAAGTGATTTGTCGGACAGCTGTACGTTACGCTTCAAAGTTCCTAGGCTGGTGTGCCAAAGATACATGATTGTTCTGGACAGATCTAAAGAAAAATGAAAATCCTTTTTTATGTTTGTTTTGGGGTCCGGCACTTGTTCCCCCGAGACCTCAGGGTGCGTCGTCTCCCTCGTCTTCTGTGAAGACTTGCCTGTGTGGGGCCAAAGCACCCCAGCTTTAGATGGCACAATATATACTGGACTCGATTTTACATTTGTGGAGTCTTTTCAAACATTTATACATTGTGTATATATCTTAATATAAAAGACAATACAGTAAAAGCCTTGCTCTAGTATATACCCTTTGCAACAAGTGGGTACTGAAGATTCTCTTTGCTTATATTATAAGGTAGAATATGAAACAAATTGCATATTGATTCATATGTTTAAGTTTATTATGCCAAAAATCAAGTAGGCTTTCCAAGAATAATGGAGAAATGTGTACATGTGTAATATATTTGATAATCGCTTTACGTGTGAATTCAGCCGACCGGCCTTGTTTTTGCACCCACCCTCTCACAATTCAAAGTCACTTTGGTTGTTTGCCTTACTTTTGAGCTCAGAAGGTTTATATGCATTAGCCTTCAGAGAAATTCACCAATTTTCTCAACTTCTCTACAGCATCCCAGAGTTGATTTTTCCTTTTTTTTTTTCTTTTTAAATTTTCGCACAAAAATGAAATCAAACTTTGAGCATTTTTTTTTTTAAATTTGGCACCACGTGAAAGATATGTAGTCAGAACTGTGTTGTCTGGATCTCTGAAGGTTAATGTGAGTAATACTGATCTGTGCACAAGGGTTGAAAATCTCTGACATGTCGACAAAGCAGGAGGCATTGCTTGCCTCGCCTCTTCAGGGAAAACTCTGTGAAATGCAGTTTTTTTTTCGTCAAGACAAGAGAAAAAAAAGAAAAATCCCAAACTTCGGAGGGTCGTGTTGTCCCCCTCCAGAGAGAAGGCCTCTTTCCAGAGGAAGCCAGCTTGGTGACCTCTGCCAACCCCCCTCCACACTCCTCTCTTACGAATGTAAAGATAAAGATAAGTTATTAATAAATTGCTATTTTGTCTACACTTTCTGTTTCTCATGCTTGTTTTTCCATTAGCACACTTGGTGTTTTGTCTGTTACCACAATAACACACAGTAACGTTGAGTTTTAACCACCAAGCCAAGTCACGACAACAAAAAGCAAAACAAAACAAAAAAAAGTCGCCATGAATCGTGAGGCTATTTAGAAAGCTCTCGCTGTTGATTAACCACACCACTCGACACATCTCCCAGTGTACTTTCCAGTTCAGAATTAGCATGTCCTGTCACATGTCGCTTGTGTAACAAGGCGTCATGCACACTCTGTCCTCTTGTGACAATCATTCACAAACTGCAAAAGTCCACTCAACAGGTACAAAGTGATTCCAGTCACGCTGTAAACAGCCTGACCGGTTTTGCCAGGTGCCGCACCATGGCGAGGGCTTCGGGTTCACACAAACACTTACCTCGGGCACTTCCTGAAGGCGGGGCCTCTGTGCTCGCCCAACAAAGAGAGCAGAAAGTACCTAGATGTGGTGTCACTTGATAGCGAGGTGCAGGAACGCGTACCTGTTAAGACCTGGGGGCTCGGGAGAAGATGATCTTCACAGTGCAGGTGAGGGATGAGGATCACTGTGTTCTCACACAAGCAGCAACTTGTTTCACAGCCCGGCAGAGATGCGTTGCTGTGCACCAGCAGTCTCACACATGCTGATTAACAGCAGAAGCAGAGTGCGTTACTTGTGTTAATTCTCTGGAGTGTGTGGAAAGGACCAAGCAAAAAATTTGATCTGTGAAACTAAAAGTTAAAGACAGTAGGTTTTTTAATAGGGGGATTTTCAAAGACTGGATCACATGCAGCTCTTTTTGTCTGCTGAGCCCTTAATGTGTGCAGCATGCATGTGCTTGCAATGCAGTAAAGTCTTTCAACTGAAGTTGAGAGTGTTTGTGAGTCAACATAAACAGCAGCCTCGCTGTGATTAGCTGCCTGGAGTCACTTAAATAGTCAAGTGCAGTGTAGGCAGACACAACTTGTGAGTTAAGAGTTTGAAGTTTCAAAAAACATAATGAAAAACAAGTGATTCAATGTCTCACTTATATAAAAAGTAGACAAGGTAAAATATAACTGGAAAGCATCTCTTATATGCATATCAGAATCCAAAAAAATCTAAAAATAAAAAAAAGTGTGAAAGGAAAGAATTGGAAATCAGATGCATTAGAACCAGGAAGGAGAAGTGTTGTCCAAAAACTTCTTGTAAAACTCAAAGCACATTACATTAATATGTGGTAGAGAAGCAAAATGAATGGAAAAAGGGTATCTGACATTTTTTTTTCAGGTTCAGACTGGAAATACAACAGCTGAACAAAGCGAGTGAATCATTGGCGGTGTAACAAAGAGCTAAACCTGCACACTCATGTCCTGACGTAAATGATTTATAAAAAGACTCCTGCATTTCAGTAGGTGCCAGCACTCGCCCCTTTGCCCACTTTCCAGCTCAGACGATTCTTTTCCATTTCCTGGGTAATCATTTCATAATAACACCACTCCTACAGTCCAACTGTAACAACAAAGTAAACACTGTGAAAAGCAATGTTCGTTCCAACTCAATCAATTCCAATTCTCAGAGTTCTTGATGTGCCACGTTACCCATGAGATTGCATGACCAAGAGCGAAAAACAGGAAACAGAAATCTCCAATTTATGTATACAGTGCTGTATATCAGTGATTTTGTGCTGTACACAGTGGTTTTCATTGAACCAATTCATGCCCAGTAGTAATGCAGGCAAATGTCTGTGGAAAGATGTTACACTAATATTTAGTGGCATCATCATTCATTGTTTTTTTTCCTTCCTGCTCAATACTCAGGGTCAAGGAGTCTGCTTGAACGTTAATGCATCTACATTGTTGAAGAAATATGCAAACTCTATACCAGCAGGCCCTTCGCTGGGAATCAAATTTGAGTGTTATAGTTGTAAATAGGCAAAACACAGCCGATTCCACCAGCAAAAATTACTAAAAAATACCAAGCAATGCATCCATACCATAGTTGTTTATATTTCACTTGGTGTTGGACTGACATTGCAATACCTAGAGCTATGTGGCTATATGGCTAAAAATGGTCACTATAGCCCTTGAGATTGGTACCTTAAGGGAAACCAAGCGGCAACCAATCTTGAAGTCAACCATTGGTTTGTGAACTGCCCTTTTGAAGCCTCGAGTTTGAAATGTGGCCGTCGCCATTTTGGTTTTTTGAAACCGGGAGAAACCATTTTTGGATAAGAAGGTGGAGCTGAGGAGGAGTGAGGGTTGGATCTGACCTACTCTGTGCTCTGTCTTGATTGTCAGACAAGTAGCTGTGTATGGTGCAGTCTGTCAATCACACAACAGCCACACCCTAATGCATACCCTGCTTTATGGTCTATTTTCTTTCTAAATGGGACCATAATTTAAAAAATGGACATCATGATGTATTGAAGAAGACTTGAAACTAGTGACGGACACCCTAAACTCATTAGGAAAACGTTTACTGAGGTAATAAATCAAGTGAGAAGTAGAGACATTTTCCCATAGACTTCAATACAATCAAATTTCTTTTTGCAACCAGTGGAGTCGCCCCCTGATGGTCATTAGATAGAACGCAGGTTTAAGGCACTTTTTAGAAAATATATATCCATTGATTTTTATATAGAGTCTATAAGGTAAACTGGTTGACAATGGTTATTTTTTAGGTTAAAGGACCCATTGCGTAGGATTTAGTGGCAACTAGTGGTGAGGTTGCAGATACCAAACATGTATGAGCCCTTACGATGGCCTTCACTTCAATTAAAAATGCAAAAGGCCCTCTCTATAGAGCCAGTGTTTGGTTTGTCTCTTGTGGGCTATTGAAAAAACATGGCAGGATCCATGGAAGATATGAAGGACTCATTTTCAGCTAATGAAAACACAACACTTCTTAGTTTAAAGTAAGTGCTCAATAATGAAAATTGTACTCAGTTTCTGCCCATCCATCCAACTGACACAGGTCCTTTAAGTGAGGGACTTCAATCTTTACCAATAACTATTGTGGGACCCATAAGTACAAAGTATATTTAAAGTGTCTCAAGTACTAGATGGCCAGTTTTAGTACTACTGATGGCTGAAATGCAACAAGTGAAATGAGATTTATCTGAACAGTTCATTCTGGCCCAGTGATCAGCAGCTGTTTAAAATTAAACATTAAAAGTATTCTGACACCACTTCAGGGAATATTCCACTAACATTGCAAAATGTTTACATGGTATGAAGTTCTGCAGTTCCTCTAACAACCAGTTAAAGCATCTGCTGACTAAATGTTGACATCTGAGGCCTCTACATACTGTTATCAACTAAAAGATAAGGACAGTGCCTTAATCAGGTTTAAGTCTGAATATTGAATGCATGTGATCAGTCTATTTGAGAGGTAAAAGAACAAGTGTTTAGACAGGATAGGTGCTCTCACAGTAGCATGAAATTCAATGTCTTGCTCAAGGACAGTGTGACAGATATGGACTCTCTGGCTGCTACAGGGGATCAAACCTGTGAGCCTGCGGGTGAAAGGACAGGTCTCTTCAGCCATCGTCTATCAAACCTCAACCCAACTATAGCCTAGCCTGGGAAGCTCTTATTCTTAGAATGGGCTGCTGTGATGTCATGGCAGGACTGTGATTGACGAATGGGGCCGGGGGAATGCATGGCACGCCAAGTGCTCCGGGGGCTCTCATGGCTGTTCTTCCTGTCTGTGGCTTGGCCTTTCGTGGCTTTAAAGCCAAGGATTAAAGGGCACAGGAAACTACCAGTGCTAATTTTAGACAGGTATGTAGATGGGCTTGGCAGACCCCATCAGCACCTGCATCACCACGGCACGGCTGCTGCAACAGGACAGGCCATACAGGGATCAGGATACACGTATGGGTCATGGTGAGGGCCGTCAAGGGGGAAGTTGGCATGTGGACATGTGGTCAGATGACTGATAGGCCTGGAGTTAAATGTACAGTAGTGAGGAGAGTGATCAGGCATTCAGACTAGAAATAGCACTGCATTTAAAAAAAACACATGGGTCTGCACTGGTTTGATGTGTTGCTACAGGTCCTCCTTCTCGATCATAGCGAGTTGAACAAAAGAAATACCAACCTCATTCAGGTCTCAAGATAATCTACCAAGACTATGTTGGCCAATGCATCATGTTGTGGCAAAGGTTAATCAAGGGTTGCAGGATGATTCTTAATTTTTTGTTGAAACCACGGTCTTGTTAAAATGAATGCTAGGGCTAGATTTTATGTTTTTTTGCCCAGGAGCATCAAAAGGCTGAAGCACAAATGCAACACAGATGATCTGGCAGAGTGTGGACTGAGGTCCTATATGCTGGCCAGGTTGATCAGCAAATAAAGAGCAGGTAAGCCAGACTGCTGGAAAGATTAGGTCACCTACATGAGTGGGAAACTGAAGGAGGGTGGAGACGTGAGGCAAGCTCGTACATCTGTAAGATTTACTTGGTTAGTTAAATGTTAAATATGTCTATTTAACGTTATGGCTGATAATAATAATAATAATAATAATAATAATAATAATAATAATAATAATAATAATAATAATAATAATAATAATAATGATAATAATAATAATAGTAAACTTTATTTGTAAAGCACCTTTCATACAAGAAATGCAACTCAAAGTTCTTTACAACAAAGAAAATACATGCGTCAAGTGCACCGCATGAAAATACATAAAAGGAACATAAACACATGTTAAAAAACATTACGTAGAATGAAAAGCATTCATGTAAAATGAGATGGAATAGTAATAGAATAATAACACCGATATAAAACAATAACACTGATAAAATAAATGAAATAAATACATAATTAAAATAAGTTACGAATGGATTATATATGAGCTTGTAAAAGGCTAAAGTGAAGAGATAAGTTTTAAGCTTTCTTTTTAAAAAAAACATATGGGGGTTAATGTATGGGGGGAAGACTGAGGTCACAGACGGCTGCGTGCAAGGAACACATGTACCCTGAACATCGGCGCTGTTTGGTCTTAACCTGATTTTTACAGCAAAGAAAAGAAGACAGATAGAAAAGTCCTGCAAAGCAGCTAATAACAGCTCCTTGTGGACCAGCAAGTGAAATATATGCTGTATGTCTGAAATGATTAATAAGTGACGCATTACTTCTCGGAGCAACAAGACTTACCCTGATAACACCATGCTACATCATCGCCTTCAATTCAACTTTGATCTCTGCTGTCACCAGTGGGAGTTGCAGCAAAACTGAAGTTTTTTCCACCTACACACCTATTTTTTTTATTGTTGAGTAGAATAGCCAATTACAAGTGAGAGCCTGATTTCACCAACTGTTATTTTGGCTGGGGCATGAGACTGTTTAGTTTTCTAGCAGAAATGGCTCACAACTCCAGGTGCTTGCTAATAACGCCATTCTCAGGTTTGAGTTTGAGTTGAAGTTGCCAGCGCGTGGGGAGTTTTTGTTCCAAAGCAAAGCACAGGCCAAAAAGTAACTTTTGAAAGTCTGAAATAAGCACCTGGAGAAAACTGTTGAGTTGCTGGAACAGATCAATCAACTTCTGTTTAGCAACAAATCTCTCTGCTTATTTCTCCTCACATGTACTGCACAGTAACACGCTGAAGTGTTGAGAATGCCACATCCGTTTCACGATTGAATATGGATGTCCGGCTGTGGGCTCGGTGTGGAGCGCCGCTGCCCCAGTTCCCACTGGCCATGAAAATAAAGGCAAGAGGTTGTGGGGCTAAACTTGGCGCGCCTGCTAATCCTCTGCTAACAGTTCCTGTCCCTCTTACCCTCAAGCGACAGCGTGTTGACAGCAGCCTCCACCCCCTTCATCTCTCCCTGCTCCATCCATCCAGCACCCCCACGCCCCCACCCCACACCCCCTCCACCCTCCACCCACCTGTCTCATGTCACACTGCTTCCCTCTCATCCACTCCAGTAATTTCCTGTTGCCCTCACAGATCGTGTTACAAGTTCCAAAATTGCAGAGGCAGACACACACACACACACACACACACACACTGCCTACAAGCTCATTCACATAAAATGGAGCAAACATTCTCACACACACACACACACACACACACTCCCTGCATGCCAGCCATGCTATCATTTCCACTGCCAATCCTCACAATCCCAACGCTTACACCATCACACTTTCATACTCTCTCGCTCTCTTTCTCTTTCTCTCTTTCTCTCTCTCTCTCCCCCTCTCTCACCAGATTATTAATCCAGCTCAGAGAACAGGCTGTGACCAAAACCCCATCGGAAGCAACAGATGGACCAGCTCACAAAAAAAAACCAAAACAACAAAAAACCCCAAAACACTTCCTGTCGGCGGATTTACACACACACACACACACACACACACACACACACACACACAGTCTTGTCTCTGTGACCTAAGAGGACATTACACTGACTTAGATTCATTTCCTGGAGACTTATTCTAACCTTAACCATAACTAGTAGGCCTACTTGCCTAACTCTAACCCTAACCTAACCCTACCTAACCTAACTTAACCTTAACATAATCTTAACATAATCTTACTCTAACTTTAACCTTAACCTAAACCTGACTTTACTGCAACTGTAAAACATGTCTGCGCCTTAAAGTATGGAGACAAAAGGTCCCCATAAGGAAGACAAGTCCCCATAATGTCCCCACAACATGAGTAGTACCTGGACCACACACACACATGCACACAGACACACAAACACACACACAAACACACACACACACACACACACACACACACACAATCACACCTATCAGCCCACAACACCTCTCATGAATAGATATGATAATGGGGTTTGGCCTCAGCTGAAATGTTGTTAACCTTGACAGCAAAATGTGAAAGTTAAGATTTGAAAGTGTGTGTGTGTGTGTGTGTGTGTGTGTGTGTGTGTGTGTGTGTGTGCTAGTGTGTGTGTGTGTGTGTGTATGTGTTAAACCACCTCATCCAAGAAACATGGCACTTTTTTGTTTTCATGTGTTTAAGAGGATTTGATTCATAATGTAGGGCTTAATACACTCACAGATACTTTTAACAAAATTAGACTGAAAATAAAATATGACACTGCACAGGATCCTTATTTGTGCTTTGAAAATGTACAGTTTCACCTATTCTAGTTCTGATAGGATTTTGTGCAAAATACTCCCTTTAATGGGCCGTGCTAATGTGTGTTAAATTTTCTTATGTTCAGAAATCAGTGGGATCTGATTGCTGCCTGGGACAGAGGAAAAAATACATCAATTTTTCTTAAATACAACATCATAGTTTGCATAATTAGCTGTGATGTACAGTATATATATATATATATATATATATTAGTTGAACATGTTTCTCTGAACAAGTATCTGTGTTCTCACTGGAGCTTTCTGACTGTTTAATGACGCTTCACACCACATGGAGGTCCACAGGTCAACCATGAGATAGCAGGAGATGCATTTGCTGTCTTTATGGTCTCAGCACTCGAATGCACACTTCCTCTCACAGTGTCAGCAGGCTGAGCCTGTCACCGCAGAGAGGACTGCTGTCACACTCAACTATCATCACCTCTCCTTCACTCCAAACCTCCCACATGGACAGATCTTCTGCAGCCCAGTCACTGACAGCTGATGTCCTCCCTTCCTGCGTCCTGCTGTATGTCTCTGAACTGTGTGTCCATTCAAGTGTCTTGGCATGTCTCGAATGAAAAGCCTCTCATGTTTTTTCAATGGGACAGTTAAAAAAACTGACACTATAGTTATTTAGACATTTGGCCCTTACCTGTTAAAATCGCGATGGAAACTTTTTTTTTTGTCCTCTTCATTCAGATAAAGTTTGTCCAGTTGCCATTTCCATTTCATCTGAGCATGTCTCCTCCATGATGTTTTTTTAGGAAGCTAAACATAATACATCCTAATACAGCTAAACACGCGTCCAGATAGAATTCATAACACATTTATACTGTATTTGTATGATGTGGTTTATCTCTGCATTATTTTTGCAGTCTATGTGCCAACTGTACAGATGCTAGCTGTAGCTCGCTAGCAATGTACACACTGTCCAGTGTAAAAGGGTTGGCTGTGCTTGTGTGTGTTTGTCTGATTATACTCATTATTTTCTTGTTGTCTACAGGAGTCATAACATTATTTGTTGAAGTTTAAACAAAATTTTTATTTTGCACTGTTGCATTTTCACTTCTATTTGCAAACTCTGAGGGCTTTCATGTGCATTCATGTCTTTGGCATTGACTTTGCAATCACACAGCTTGCGTTTTGTTAAGAGTGGATTCATGTCCAGACATTACAGCTACCATCAGCTGGAAGGACACCAGAGAATAACTAGAGAGCCTGTGTTGAGTGGGTGTTTTTTTTTGTTTTTCAAATCAACACGACTGATGCTTATGCAGCTAATTGGGAGTGGATTTAATATTTTTAGCTCGCTTCATTCATTCACAGCTGAAATAATGACTCATCACAGCAGGAGCAACGCAGGTGAAATTAAAAACATTAAAGACAACTGGATTCAGTTTAGATTTTGCAGGTCCAGGCTGCTGCGATTCCACATGTGGGCCAACTGGCACGACACAGAGCCTCATTTTTGTTTGTGTGTGTGCGTGCGTGTGTGGGTTCATGTACTTTTGAGAGTTAGGCCTCAGGTTTAGAATAAGGTGAAAGTTCAGGGGATTTATGTCAGTGAGGATCCTTACAAGTATAGGAGTACAAATGTATATGTGTGTGTGTGTGTGTGTGTGTGTGTGAGGGGGTGAGGAGGTGGGGGGGTTTTCATACTTACATACTTCCCCACTGTTAAAATCATCACTTGTGTCATTGGGACCTTTGACCCCACCAACGCCCTCTGGAATGCTGGGAAAGAATGTCTGGAGTAGGGGGAAAGTCAGAATGAAGAGCCTTGTTTTGGGACTCAGTGCTTTGCTCTCATTCTCTCTCTCTCTCTGTGTGTATGTGTGTGTTTGTGTGTACATTGTAATACAATGTTCTCTATCACAGTCTTTCAGCCCACGCAGTTTCCACGGTGTGATCACAGCCCTTTGCTCTGGTACACTGACATTTTTAACAAAAATATTTCACCTTGAACATGATCTAAGCTTAACTCTGACACTAATCCTTCCTTTTATTTTGAATTAAACATTTTCACTTTAGGTAAAGCTTTAACTCTGACACATGCTGTCGAGACTTATCTTTTGCAGCAAATTCAGCTGCAAGAAAAGTTACTATTTTCGGGTTAGTATTAAACTTTTATTATTACTGAACACTTTAACAAATGGCTTCAGGTAAAAAAAAACAAAAAAAAACTGCCAGGTGCAAAGAGTTGGCATCTTCTGCCAAAAACCACCATAGGTGGATTCAAAACCTTGTGTTGACAAGCTGTAAACCTAGTGACAAAAATAGTTATATTGTTGAAAATGCTGGGTTTGTCTTCTTTTTTTTCTAACAGCATTCCAGATGTGCCCTCAATTTCCCAAAAAAAGCGGCTTTGCCTGCCAGAGACAAAAATAGCTGGATGGTTCACGTTGCTGGAATTGCCGCTTTAAAAGTTGGTGAATAGGCTTGTGTGTCTTCATAGCACCCACCTTCCTGTCCCCGCAGCCCCTTCATCACCCATCTCCCACTGTGATTCATGTGCGAATCAGATGGATTTGCAGCAGGCTGATATAGCTGACTGTCAAGCGCTACACGTGCTACTGTGAGCTGTCCCAGATACAGGCAAAGCAATGGGGAAAACATCTGAATTTCACGGTTGGTACTATTATAGGCTTTTACCATTATAAGCATCGGGGTAGAACCAGCCTGGATGGTTAGAGGAGTGGGTGTTTTGATTGGAGGATTGTTGGTTCAAGTTCTGTGAATCCAGAAGACATAGACTCTTTTTCAGAAACAAGCAAACTTGTGACCTTTTGACCAAGAAGACCAACCAGTCAAGTGTTTTATGGTTTTAACAAGCATGTGAATGCAGCTGTGGTACAGCCAATATATAATGAAGAACCAGACCAAACACACATGGAAAGTGCTAAACACATACACAGTATATTTTTTTCTATACAGAAATGTGATTTCTGTTCATTCAAGTCTAAAAATGTATTTCAAAATATGTTTTTCTGAATCTTTCTTGTCATTGAATGAAACTAAAGAAATGCAGTGATATGACTGTGGATCTTCTACCTGGCTGAAAACGCCAACACTGTAACTTGACCTGTTTCTTTTAAATTCATCGTGAGTCAGATTGGAGACTTATGAAACCTTTCCTTCAAAAAACTATTTCTGTCTCGCTCATAAACCTTGAGTCAACGTGTCCTTCTGCCCACGCAGCCTCTACCTGAAGCGGCTACAGTGATCTTTCTATTACTGCTCTGCAGGAGGAAAGAGATGGAGGGAGTGAGATAGAAAGAGTGAGATGAACAGAGAGAGAGAGAGAGAGAGAGAGAGAGCCATAGGAAAGAGAGGCTGTGGTTGACAAAAGGCGATCTCTAACGGCTGTGAATCATCGGCGCTGTCTCCATTGAGCCCACGCAGCCAACTCAAGAGGAGTATAAATAGTCATTATCATTTAAAAGCTGTTTTAAAAATGACAAAATGAGAGAAACAAAGTGAGCAAACATCACATCCCGCCCACACAGCCAGACCTGCTATCAGGCCCACTTAACTGATGCTGATTTTTTTTTTTTATCCCGCTGTGTTGTCTGTTCTGTTGGCCTCCAGGTCTAGTTTACACTGTCAGCATCGTGTCAGTTGTGTCCAGCATCTGTCTGGTGTCAGTCTGACTGTGCTACTTGAAGATATCAACAAATAAGCCACTTGTAGTTGAGTAGGACCCTCATTTCACAATCAAGCAGAAAAGACTTAAAGGTTTTTTTTTGTTCTCTACTTTCACACAGCTTCTTTTACAGTTTGGATGTTCTTGATGTGTTACCTCCAAATGAAAGGTTGCATGGTCTTATAGGTGGGAACTCTAAACTGCATAGAGGCAGAACTAAAGTTCATAGCCCATTTTTAATTGTTCCTGTTATCTTTGTCTTAGGCTATTACATAAACCCCTCTCAGAAACACAATGTTTTGAATATTGAGTGTAGCTGATTTGGGAAACGTGATCAGGTTGTCTCTAATTTTCTTTTATTTGTTTAACATGCAGTTACATGATATTTCTTGTACAGTACGTGATGCACTGATGTCCTGTTGCCAGGCAACCCAGAGACATTGTACAGAGGTGCTTGGCAGATGGACAGACTGTTATTCATTAAGAAACAGTTACTAAAGATACTGTCTAGTTTATATTTATGTTCTGTGAAACCAGCTGTTTCCCCTTGCTTCTAGTTGTTATGCTAAGCTAGGCTAAGAACCTTTTGGCTTTGTACTTAATGAACAGGCAAGAGAATGGCATTAATCTTATCTAATTAGAACCTATTTTCCCAGAACGCTGAGTTGTCCTTAACAGTCTGATTCAGGCTTTCATTCATTATTTGCATAGGCTACATGATTTGTACCTCTGTGGCTGATAAGTTAAGATATCTATAAAGTTAATATGACAAAGTAACGAACATAACAGTAACATCTGGAGACATGAACACCACTCTGTACTGCTACAGCCAGCAGCTCATTTACATGGAGTAGAAACAAGGGGAACAACTAATAAACAGCAGGACTATTTTTTTGGCAGGGAGATGGCTCCCTTGAGTACCTGGTGGTTTCCTGGAGTTGTGACAGAACTCAAGGAAATCACTGCACCAAACCCAGAAATAATCCAGCACATACCCCACCACCATTATTATTTTACTTTGGTTTTTGCATATATTACATTATCATCACCTGGTTCATTTATTTAGTCACAATAACAATTTTACGTATAGACAGAAAGATCCTTGTTGAATCAAAATGTTGCTTGTTTTTGAATAGAAATTTCTTATCCTGTGCTGGATCCTTTCTTCAGGGCCCTTTTAAGAGGGCAAAAGATTTCTATGGGAATCAGTAAACCTGCGTTCCGTCTTAATGAGTGCGTGTGTGTGCATTTCAGACATCCGCACCTTTCATCCCAGTCTTCTACCTCTTTATTAGTAATAATATCCTAGTCCAGTCCTCCCTCCTGTTCCTCGCTGGTTCGGCTGTGTTGTTTCCCGTCATTAGTGTCCGCCCACGATGGGTTGTTGGCACATCGAGGAACAGGAAGTGGAAGTGGGTGATTAAGGCAGATCCAGGCCTGCCCGCCCAGTGTATGCACCAGGTATGAGTAATACTGCTGACACAACTGTGCCACTTCAGTGACAGAACAGGGGAAAGAGAGCTAATAAGGGAGACAGTGGGAGGAAATAGCACTTCATCACTCCAGCATCCCAGCACACTTCATGAACTATTGGGTGATAAATAGAACACTTCACAGGACTGTTGACATCTACCAAAATAGACACAATATGTAACTTATGCATGATGCCACTGTGCATGTGCTCCTGTCATAATACTGCAGAAAGTGGACTGGATATTTCTGGTTTATTACAGCTTGGTTGTTTTGGCCATTGTTTTCATTGGTAATAATAACTAAGTAAAGAAATTGTTGAAATCTGGTAATGAGTCAGCTTGCTAAAAATACGTCAGAGACGGCAAGAAACAAACAGTAATAAGATAAGTAAGTAACAAACTCTCTGCAGTCCAAGTTTATTTCAAAGAACGGGTGAAGGCAAAGAGTAAATTATTATCTGCTGTAAACACCTACCACAGCCCACAGACTGATCGCCTGATTAAGTTTAACGCTCCATACTCACAGTAGCTTGTACTATGAAATTTGCTTAAGATAATTCTTCATAATAAAAACATTTAGCAGATTTTATTTTTCTTTCCTTTGTCACGGTTATATTATTAATACAAGCTAATACAAATAAAAGTGCAGTCAGTGTTTTAAAGGAGCTTTTTCTTCTACTAAAGTTAGCATGCTAACCAGCTAGCCTGAGCCCAGTCGGACTGTTTTGTCACTTTCTGATACCGAGTCACTGTAGCTTCCAGGCTGCCCTGAAGAAGTAGTGTATGATGTGTGCCATATAAACGCAATGAAGGTGGAAGCTCTTTCCAACAGTTAGCAAATAAACAGCTGTTAATTCTAATACTGGCTGTGTAACAATAGCAAATCTTACAAATAGCTCCTTTCCCCTGAGGGAAGTTTCAAGGTGTGAGACTTACGAATTTGCTACAAACCAGAAACTTTTGTCAATAGAGGAATCTGCCAAATTCAGATGATCTTTCTTTATAATATACATGTAGTTATTGGTCATTGTTTATCTTCCCGATCTGGAATTATCTCCCCTCCTCATCAATATCTCTCATGTTTAATATTATTCCCATTCAGAGAAGAAAAGGTAAATATACACACGCTCCTTTGGTCTCTTTTTGTCCGTCCTCTTTGAATCATTTTGCATCTCAGTTGTCAGGTCAACGGTGGGCAAGATTAAAAAGTACACATCATATTCAACCATTAGCCAGCGGAGGCTTAAGATGGAAAAAAAGACACCATGGTACAGACAAACAGAGCCTGTCCTTGGTCTGAATGAACCCTTGCTTGCTTCCTGTGAATGGGAGGAGTGAGGTAAACGGAAGCTGTTAGTAGCTTGTGATTGTGGTTTTTGAACCACATATAGGTCAGCTGCACTCCAAATGACTGACATGCAGGTTTTTATCCCTCTACACTGAGCTGCTTTTCTGTAAGACCCTTATAATAAATGAGAAAAAGGCTCTTTTCTGTAAAAATTAATTAAATAATTAATTTAACAGTAAAAGTGAACAGTAATCACTGACATCAAGATAACAATCAGGTGATTACATTCAGAAATACAAATACAGTCACTCTACAACAACAAATCAGAATCATAAAAAAAGGACAATTAATGACTATTACCATCCTTAATAAAACATAAGAATTCTTAAAGTGATATAATGATATGACTTTTTTGACTAGATTTTTTTATACTTTGTGTATACGACACCTACTGCAAGATCTATGTTTGGCCTGAGGGTTTTGCGTAATCTCAGCTGATGGTCTAAGCATAGAACGTGTCGCATCTTGTGCAGATTGCAAAGCTGGTAAAAATCTTTGGTTTTTCATTTGTGGTTGGTGGTCATGGTTTTGTTGTTTTTTAGATAAAACACATTCGACTTGACTTGGAGTAACAGTACAATAGTTTTTGAAGGATAGAACACTTTTTTTTCTCATTTTGAAGACTTAAATTGTTTAGTCGAACGTTTCTGGTTGTTTCTGAGATCTTCACACGTATAGAAAAACTCGAGAGTTTGAGGCACACTGAGTTTCTTTCCTTCTGTTTATGTCTAAAAATAAAAAAAGGTTAATCCCTTATATGGCTTTAACCTAGTTTACATACCGTCTTCACACTGTATAAATAAATGTCCATTTATGTATTTAATCCATGTATTTATCTGTTTCTGCAGGGTCCATTCATTCTTTGACTGCACAGATTTGTCCTCCAGTTATTGCAAAACACAGCACAACTTCCACAGAACATATGAGGAAATCGTGATTTAATGAATCAAACAGCCATTTCTTTCCACATTTTCCTAATCCAGCCCTCAAATAAAACACCTCTAAATGTGTTATTCTTCAACATACCCTCCTGTACTCACTCTTGAAAAAGGCCTTGGGCACATCAACACAGCAGCCATCATCCTGTTAGAGTAGAGGAGGAAGTCCATTAACAAACAGCAGGGGCCACACCGGATGGCAGAGCCCTGGCACTTGATGAGGGCTGGAGGCTCCGGAGCCGACAGAGGCTTGTAAATATTTTAGTGTGTCTAATGTAATGTTTTCCCTTGCTGCACACACACACACACATACACACTAAACTCCTTGCTTCACTTCACAATGTCGGCTTTTTGATTCCTTCCTGACCTCTGACCTTCCTTTCAGGTAGGTCAGAGGTCACGGTCAGATGCACAATAGAACCCCGGGAGCTCATACTACACCAAACTTGAAGTTCTGAGGGAAGATATTCTGTTGACATATTCAGGGATTATTCAAATCTCATCTGTGCTTTATAGCAGCATCTCTGATTCTCAAAACCTGGGAGCACAGGAGATCTACTTTTGCTCTAGTTGCTGTCATCACTCACATGGAAGCCCACAGAAGTGCTGTCTCTAATAGCAACAGATTTCTTCTTTGCAGTCTTCCTCAATGAAAAAACTTGAACTTTCGTGGGAAATAGTTAAATAAATTGAAAGACCCATATTAAGGTCAAAGGCGGAGCTTTGAACTAGGGTTATTTGTGTAACCAGGGGGAAAAAGTAGATAGACAGCTGCTCAGTGAGTTACAACCAAATATATCTTCTTTTCTTTGTGTGAATCTGAATGTCCACCACAACAAATGATGCATTTTGTCTAACACAAGAGGCAGACCTTCTGAGGCACAGGAATATAAATTCAAACAAAACTTTGCTTAAGCGTCTGTAAAGCATGACGCAGAGGCATCATGATGTCATGCTAAATTGCTATTGTTATATTGTTTAAATGTATTTCGCCAGCAGCTGAAAAAAATACCTTTATTAAAAAATGTAATCCATCCAAGCCATTGTTGTCTGTATAATACAAGAGGTTACAATATGCCCTCTGAGCAGCGCTACGTCTTCAGGACTGATTGGAGGCTACGTAGTTTCGCTGTTGTAAATTGCTCGTTGGTTAGCATGCTAACTTTAGAAGAAGGAAAGAAGTGATGGAAAAAGCTGTTACGCTAGCTATGTAGCAATAGCACAAAACTACAAATAGTGCCTTTAAAGTGTGGAGTAAAGCAAACCGCATTCCTCTCCCTGCCAAGAGCTGTCTCCAGCAGTGGAAAGCAACCCTCTTGATTAGCTATTTCCATCATTTCTAGAATATGAAAATATTATAAAAAATAATAAAATAAATAATATTCACTGCAGCTGGACTTGTTCTTTAAACACCAGTTATTTAGTTGAAGGTTGTTCTGCTTATTCAATAACCCAGCCTGCTTCCTCCTGACTCCATTTCCTCCTTGGCTATGACCACATCTTTTGACTGCAATATGAGAAGAAAAGAAAGAGAGAAAATACATTTAAGCACACAAGACCACACATCCGCATCCTCATCAGAGGACCTTGAACTAAATACCTACATGAACACAGACATATTAAGTGTACTCTTATCTTCTCCTTTATCAACAAGGTGAATAGTCATCAGTAACATGCACTCTATCAGCTTCTCCAAGACATTTTGTGGTATCATTTACCAACAATATTTGCTGTTAAGCATTTGTACAGAAGCACAACGCCTCCAAAACATTAGGTTGAAAAAAACCCCAAAAAACTGGCTGCTTTCATAGGACAGGAATGCAATTGAGAGCCAGATTGTTAGTTAAGGAAAAAAACACCTTCACAGAACAAACATTTTGGCTGATGCTGAATGATAAACAAATTCAGCACTTACTTAAATTTCACATGCACATTATCTTCTGTCAGACCTGTATTTACTTGAGAAATTCCTGTACTGAATCTACATCAGGCAGACAAGCTGGCTCCGAGATTTCGACAGAGAAGAAGCTCTACAGCCTCTGATCTGCTATTTTTCTTTGTAACCGAGTGAAGTCTGACCCAGAGCCCATGGGCCTCTGTCTGTCGGACTGACACTCAGGTGAAAGGTAAGAAGAGAAAACGTCCTGAAATCAATATCCTCTTTGTGTCGGTGGCTTGCTTCTTCTGCCGGAAACCAGACATGTTAAACCTCTGAGCAAAGAGGGAGTTAAGCAGATTTAGCAAACTACTGCTGTATTATGCAAAACCCCCCCCCAAAAAACATGAAGACTGAATTTCTGCTTTCTTGCCTATGCTGTAAGAGAGCTATGTTTGCGTCCATCAATTACTGCATCCAGACAGGAAGCTATTAGCTGCCAGGTCATGAAAAATACGTTTGGCATGTGCACACTCATAATGGAATTTAATGAAATTCACTAAACATAACTTAATGTAAAAAAAATCATTATTATTTATTTCAAATCAACTTAAATCTTTTAGACCCATTTCAGAACTTTTAATCAGTGAAGTCTTGTGATCTGAAACTAGTTGAATGAATGTCCTGTTGAGTTTTCACTAACACTTGTTAAATAAATATGTAAATAGTCAGTGACTAAACTGTTGTTCACTGAACTTAGTTATTAAGTTAAAGTTAAAGTTAAAGTTATTAAACATTTTTTTTCCCAACAGCAACTTAAGTCACTGAGCTTCACCTCCCAGCATCTCATGAGCACACGGTTTAGGTTTCATTTGTCCACATGTGAGGACAGCCAGGGAAATGCTGACCGTTGGAAAAGTTGATCTAGATTAAAAATGTTTTGCTTCAGCATAACTTTGTCTTTTCAACTTCTTCAAGACATTAGTTCAATATTTTGGGGACTACTTGCTTTAGATAAAACGACTGATGACACTCTTAAGTATGAAGCTAGAGCCAGGGAGTGCTAATCCATCCATCCATCTATCCAACATAACAAACATCTGGTTAATAGATAACTGAGGAGACTGAGTAGGACATCGTTGCAGGCACATAGCAGCCATATGACACTATAATAAATATTCAGTAAAAGGGAAGTAAGTGGGTTGAGCCATCTGTTACACCAGGAAAGAGGCACCAGCTCAGACATCATGTGTTTGTCTGCAACACAGTCAACGTGACCCCCTCCAACCCCTCTTAACCCCCCCTCACCTCCACCCACAGGTAGGTTCTGTATATAGTTTTCTCACTGAAACACATCCTCTAGTGACAATGTGGGAGGAAAATTGCAAACACAGAAGGGAAGGCACTGTCATGACAACAGACAATGAAGACAACCATAATCCAACTTTGTGGTGGTTACACATGTAAATGTGTGTGTGTGCGTGTGTGCGTGTGTGTGTGTGTGCGTGTGTTCATACTTGCTCCTCATAATTGCTCTGGTCATTACCATGAAACCCTAGAAGGCTGGTTGCTGCATTATTTCCTTCCCTGTCTGTTCCTGGAGACCAACAGTAATGACTAACATTTACTGACTAAATTACAACACACACACAAACTTTGGACACATAATCACAGAGACACCGGCGTGCACACATTAAGGCAACCCACACACGCGGAAGTACACCTTCAACTCTACAGTGGGGTCCAACAGTCTGAGACCACTTTCTCTATCTCTTACACTAACCTTAACCTAAATCTAGTTCTAACTCAAACCCTAAAACTAAGCCTTAGAGGATAAGATTGACATATTACATGTGTCATATTATACCCATTACAAGCCCACGTGCCAGTCTTACAAACTGTCTCGACTTACGTGTGCTGTCTGTGGCAAGCAGTCCCGAGCATAATGGTTCATTTTGAAGATGTTGAACTTTTCAGTGGGTCAGAAATATATAGTTTCATTAAAATAGTTTCATAACACAACTGGGCACATGCAGAATTAGCCCTCTCGGGCTATACAAACAATCGTGGGTGTGTTGAGCTGATGAAAAATACAGAATATCATAATATTTATGATCATTTAACCCTTAAGCTGCCTTTTGAAGAAGTTAAGACTAGACAAAATGCCCTTATCCTGAAAGCCTTAAGCTCAAATCAGTCCTCACAAAGATAGAAGTACAAGGACACACACACACACACACACACACACACAGACAACATCCAAGCACAATAATTCATTTTATGATGTTCACCAGTGGCAGTGTTCTGCTTCCTGTCAAAACACACACACACACACACACACACACACACACACACACACACACACACACACACACACACACAGGAATGCAGACAGCCCTAACAAAATTGACCACCACCTGCACAGCCATGACCCCTCCTCCCCTCCTGTTTTACAATGCAGGAGGAGTGTTAAATTGCCTTGACCCCTCATTCAACTCGGCCTAATTGATCCTGAGGAGTGAGATGGATAGGATGGCGGACGAGCCGACAGACGAGTAGAGTTCAGTTTACATGGTGGTTTCCTTCTGGTCAAGGTAAAGTAGCTGGTTAGTGGAGTTAATATCAGCTGTGTTAGCCTGCTGTCACCGCCTTTGTTTTGTAACAGAGAAAATGTGTTTTTTGTCTTTAAAGTGATACTCTGCAAAAATCCATCTATTTAGTATCAAACCATTTGGTTTTAAAAGTTTGTAGATTATTTCTTCAACTTGAATTCAGTCACTTACCAACAGATTTCACCATTGGCAGGTTTTCATGGCAAAAAAAAGTTTTACAATATCCGCATAATTTTTCAAAGCAATTGTGCAAAATAACCCACTTTTCCACTCTTCACACTTTTCCACTGAACATTCTCAGTATGTTCCAGTCAGGATTTGGCCAGAAGGAGGGTTACAGCAAGACAGGGAAGCAGTATGGTCATGTTTTAAATGCTGAAGCTTTATCATTACTGCCATAATGTGATATCAACTTTGTTGAAGCACAGTGGAACAAGATGCTGAGGGATCAGTCGTAGGCATACTCGTGCAGCACAAGTTCACTCATTTCCATAAAATTCAAGTACCCAGTTCATGGGTTCTTCAAACAATGGGTCATACAGGTCTGTGAACCATCATCAAAGTCCAGAGAGGAAGCTTTTAAACATTTTTCTGTCTCTGGGCTACAACTATGATGTGTCTTTTTAAAGCTTAACATGTGATCAAAATCACAGAAGTGTAGCGCGACCACCAAAGTTCAAAACTCAAGATTGAACCTGCTGTCACCCTTACAATGATTATACACTGACAAACACTGGACAGCAATATATCTAAATGATTAAAGTATTTCTAATGCTGATAAAGGTTTGTTACATCAGCAGTGTTTTTAAACAGCTTAACAATTTTAATAATTATCATGTAATTTGATTTTCATCAATGCCTGTGATTTTAAGTACTCAAACATTACTGTCTGAATCTGTTTACTTTATACACTTTGTGTTTTTTGTGTAACAAACAAAATGTATTGTTAGCATCAAGATTAGCATTACATGCTCACTCAGGTTCTTTAGGTTTGTCAGATAGTTTCTCAACTAACTCGGGAAAAGCTTTTGAACCTAGGAGACATTATCTTTGGTAAGTTCTTTTATTCAGCACTGATGCATTGGGCATTTTGGAATATTTTAGGCACCAATACCCAACATTAGTATTATCTAACACAGCCTGATCTACAATTAAAAGGGTAGGAAATAATGTTAAACATTAAAAAAAACAAACAAAAAAACCATTTATGTAACAGGTAGCAGGTATGGGATGATATTAAAGTCCCACAGAATGTCCCTCTTTCTAGCATGTTTAAGTGAAGGAAAGCAGGGCAGAAAAGAAACTGGGGTGACACCTGTTCAAGTAATCCAGAACTACACCCACGGCTTCCCAGAAATGCTAAAATATCATCCCATACTTTCCTCTGTTTTTTCCACTCCTCTCCTCCTCTGCCCCTACCCCGCTCACCCCTCGGGCCGGATAATAGAGAGCTGAGAGCGACAGCTGCACTTTAACTGCCCCAGGAGGGGGCATTGAGGGGGTGGGACCATTGGAGAAAGGGGGCAATGAAAAGGAAACAAGGAACTGAAAATAAATTCTTTCCAAATGAGAAGGAGGGGAAAGCATGTGGGTGAAAAGGTCGGTGAGGTCGCACCTCACCTGCAAAGTCGCCCCACCCAATGAGGAAGATGTGAGAAAAGCAAGATAACAGTAATTACATACGGTAATTAGGTGTGTGGGCAGGAACCTGAGAAGGCTTTGTCACAGCATTTCACATTTATCTAAGCAAGAAAAACATCATAAATATCTAAAAATAATCTTAAATAATCTTAATATTCATTACAACAAATTATCTGTCAATATAAATATTTTATCCACAACATGGATTAAATTAGGTTAGGTAATTAATTAAGGATTAATTAATTAGGAATGACTTGGGGGTTACAGGCAGGTTAGCCACACAGGAAGCTGCACTCTAACAGAAAAAGAAAAGTCAGGGATATATGATTTGAATATTCCCCTCCATAAAATCCCTGGAAATCCTGCACCGGCGAGCAGTGATGCACTCTGTATAACCCTACTTCCAGGCTAGCCACAGGCCATCGATCTGCACAAAGGCCTTATGGGGCCCCCAAGGAGGGCGGAGCCATGGAGAATGGATGAAAGCGAGGAGGAAGGAAAAGCGGGGGTGTAGCAGATGAGAGTCCCCCCCCTCCCAAAACTTCCAATGGAGAGCTGATTTCATGCTGTCTGAGAAGCAGAGGGGATGGAGTGAGGAAACACTTTGAATCTGCAAACGTGTGAATGTGCTCTTCCATGTTGTGTGAGTCTGTGTAACCCTGAGTGTGTGGGAGTAACTGGACGTGTTGGGCCGGGACACTGAAAGGTGTCAAATGTTTTTGTGTAAAGTAGAGGAGGGATTAGCAGCAGGACAATACAGGGCAGTAATCCTTGTTTTTCCATTCCTTCCTCCCTCTTCCTCCTTCCTCTCTTCCCTGCTCCCTGGCGAGGTTCCTTTTCTGTCTGCTGTTGTGTTTGCATTTACAACTGTGAGAGAAAGTTAAATCACAATAAGAGAGAAACTGACTTAGATTGGAG
The DNA here is from genome assembly GCF_046630095.1 of Trachinotus anak. Lineage (NCBI taxonomy): Eukaryota > Metazoa > Chordata > Actinopteri > Carangiformes > Carangidae > Trachinotus > Trachinotus anak. The sequence goes on along the minus strand of NW_027273853.1, from coordinate 23,957,907 downwards.
AAGGTTATCAGGGAGTACGGGGGGTGTTTGGAAATGAAAAGATAACAAGTTGCTTAGCTGTTACAGAGCTGACGGTTCAACTGTTGATGAGGATCTCTGACTGACCCTCGCCTGTCGGTTTTTTTCGTCATGTGTCTGGCACAGCTCAACCCTTGTGACCGTCCGTTAGGAACTTTGACCAAGACAAATCATCAGCAGCGGCAGTCAAAGTAGAGGGATAAAGACTGGTTGTTAAGTCTAGCAAATCCATGGTTCCACCCATTGGCCCGTGATATCTCCTTCAGTGCCAGCTGGAACTTTTCACACGAAGTTGGCTGGCTAGTTAGTTCTGGTGGTCTTGTATAGATATTCGTAGATGCCAAATGTATGTGCATGAAAGCTGTTGAAAGGTTTTTTAAGTGCCACTTTGAACATAAAACATAAAGCAAAACAATGCGATTCATTCACTGGTCTATGGGCACTAGCTGTTTGAGGTGTACCAGAGCCTTCGATGGAACCTCTGGTGACTGGGAAGGTCAAAGGTTAACCAGAGTGTGTTCATGAGCAATTATGTGTTTTTAAAGGAGATGCTGAGACCAGACACTCATGTTTATGCTACTGGCAGCTGCGACAGACTATTGTGTTCATCCAGCATTTATCACACAGGAGACTTTTTGTTATTTTCATCACTAATCATACAATTATTGGGTAAAGGAAGCTTGAAGGTGTTAACAGCAAAATCAAACCCACACAGACACAATAGTGTTCAAAGATGTCACTGCTGTAGGTCTCATGTGAGCAGAGAGGTGATATGGCTGCTAATTTCAGTACTAAGTCAAACCGAGTAAAGAAGCATCACATGCCAAAAACAGTGTTTTTCTGTGCCTGATCTCTTAAATTCTTTTTAAGAAACAATGCAACTAAAACTAGAGAAAGAAACACACGTTCCATTGGTGCAATAAATATCAGTTGAGTAGCTAATTAGTCAAGAAAATGAATTGCTAACAAATTTGATAGCTTCTCAAATGTGATGCTTTTATTTGTTTTTATCTAATTAAAATCTATTTGTAAGTTTTTCTTTTGCTACAGCAACAGCAGCTGTTCACTCACCAGTCTAGAAAAAAATTATTGATAATTCAGTCCTTTACTCACCAGGAGCTGTCTCCAGCGGTGGAAAAGAAAACCCTCTTGTTTTGGTTCTATTTATATCACTTCTTTTCTTCTACTGAAGTTAGCATGCTAACCAGCTAGCCTCGGACAGCCTCGTCACCTTCAGATAGCGAGTCACTGTATCGTCCGTGGCTGCCCTGAAAAGGTAGCGCTGCTCAGAGGGCATATTAATAACCTCTAGCATTGTAAATGCAACAGTGGCCAAAGCTCTTGGCAAGACTGGTAAGTAAACTTATTTTAGCTAAAAACAGTTCACAAATTAAATATCTTCAGGTTTTAGGATGTTTGGACAAAACAAGCAATATGGAGTCTGGGAAAAATGTAACAGGCTCTTCCCATTGTTTTGACTTTTTATTGACGAAATGAATTATCAGTTTAAAAAACTAACATAATCAACAGATTAAGCAACAGTAGCAGGCCTCGGCTTCATACATGAATACTGACATAAATATCTGTGCCACCATGAAAGAGGCAGAGAAGAGAAAGTGACAAGTGTGGTAAGGAACAGCAACATCCCATTGTTCTGATAAAACCTGACCCTGGAACAGCTGGGGTTAAGGGTTCTCATCATGAAGAATGGCCACAGGGAATTTTACCTCAAACCCTTGTGGTCAGCCTCAAAACTGCTCACTGCCAGTCAGGAGAGAAATCTAAAATCACATGCGTCCTCAGTTGGTCCATTGTAAGCTTGCACATATACTCCTTCAGCCGATTTGAGAGGTAACCATTCATAATTGGGGTTTATTCTGAAATGAATGTGCCTTGTGAAATAGCCGAAGTGTAACAGCACTTCTACCAAAGGTGTTGTGTTTAAAATGAGGTAACACAGGAGTGCTGATGAGACCACCAGGTCAAATGGTGTGGAAAAGCATCACTTCCCAGTATGAAAAAAAAAACACTAAAGGAAGGTGGTGGGGTTAAGAGGGGGGCAGTGTTTTTCCTTTGGTCCATTCATTCTGCCACTGGTGGGGTCAGCAAGGGTCACAGAGGGGTTAAGAGGTCGGCTTTTGAGTTGACAGAGAAAAAGAGTTAGAGGGGAGAGTAGCCACTCTGTCTTGGGTGAGAGGAGCTGAATAGAGTCTGGTTTATTGAAGTTTATGTGACAAGGTTATAAACGTTCGTCTCTTACCAAAGTGAATAGTGTCTCAGTGGCACATACATAGAGATGTACTGAAATGTCAGAGGTCCTGAGCTTGTTCCCTGAGAAACAAGTTGATATTTTTTTCCCAAATATATTTGGGTTACTTTTTTACTGAGTATTACATGAGGAGTTCGATATCACTTTCAACAGAGTGTATTCAGTACAGAGATCATTTTAAGAGGCATTTTGGTCAAGCTCAGTGCAAAGCTGGGAGCAGTTGGAAATAGTTCATCTCCTTCAAAGAAATATGGCTTCAAACAGATGCAAAATCTCCTGATCTAGATGTTTCATCATGTCTTGTTAACCAGCCACCAGTGCATGAGCCACTTTTTCTTTCAGCTTTACATAAGTGAACACATTTCTAAGGTAAGACATGAAAAGACACTGTCTCAGGAAACTCGACCAGCAGTTCCCCTGGTTTGGGCAACATATCCAGAAGCTCAAACGAGGTGCCACTGACATTGCTCTTCTCATAGAACTCCTGGTAAGACAGCATTTCATTAACCCTCACATTCAAGAGAGGACCTGATAACTGAGTGAGGGGGCATACCAAATGAGCAACGAGTCCCCGGCTTGACTCCCAGCCGGCTGCACTGGTTTGCTGCATGTCACTCTGGTCTCTATCCCTGTGTTTTCTGTCTGTTTATGAATATATAATAAAATAACTAATCTTCAGTGTCATTGTCTAATATAATATATAAAATATATTTTAGTCTAAACTGCTTTCAGTAGCTTTAGATTGAGACAGTGACCCAGGGCAAATTTAGTTTCACCTGCTTTGGTCATTACATTATCAAATATGACCCTCTCTCAACCTGGGTCTGACACTGTTTGGCCTTGGTATTAAACAGTGAAAGCGTTCCTATAATAACTCTACAATGACTGTGTAATTATTTTATGATTGCAATGACCCTATTAAACATAAATTTTGCTCTTTTTAGTCATGCAGACACTTGGACATGAATGCAGAGAGAAGGCCCTTATGTAAGCTTTTCACATGGAGAACGCCATGGTGCCTGCACCATCTTCCATAGTAAATGCAAACAATCGCCTTCATTTATCTGAACGTGATGACTGGTGATGACTAGAAGATGTATCAAAACGGTTAGCGCATGTAGCATCTTTAATTTGTTTATGTTGTTTGTTAGCTTGTAACTGGCAGTGGTTGACACAGTGTTAGTGGTTATGCTAATGCAAACTCTGCCTGTCTGTACTGACAAGGACTCAGGTTTATTTTGCCCACCCCCTGTCCACAGAAGTTGGCGGTATTGGTTCTCTTGTAGGTTTTATGACATCTGAGACTGTCATTGGTTCACTGCAGTTCCAAAGAGCAAATGTGCAGTCATGGCGTTGACTGCTTATTCTGCTCATGATATGTCTTGTATTATATTTAAAAACATGTTATGGACATGTTACCATGGTTAAAAACTTGACTTTCATCTTTACAGCTGACAACTCTATTTGTGGCAGACCGTCTTTAGATATATGTCTACAGCTTCTGTTTTTATATCAGTTTATATTTAAATAAGAACTTATGGATATAGAAAATGCTAATAAAATATTCCTGTGAATTTAAACTGACTGTTTGTGCAACTTAATAGAAGCCCAGGAAAGTAGAAAAGCAGGTCTGCACACTGATGGATGTTATAACTCCAGGTTATTTGGCTGACTTCAGGATGACCTCTTGGCACCTTGCAGGTTGTAACCACAGCAGATTTCTGTCTCAACATGAAGAATTTGTACTTCATGTGGATGGATCATGTACTGCTGGTCACACACACTCAAAAGAATCATTACATCACTGACTCAAGTTCAATCTCTGGGGTCAAAGGCTGCACTGACAGAATGAACTCAACAGCACCTCTGCTCTTGTTTAGACTTTGTGTACCACTTTACTCAATGTTTTCATTCTTTGCAGTGCACCATTACATAACATGACTGTGTTGCACACGCTCTTCTATTACACAAGAATACAAAATTGACAACTATTATTATACCATTATGAATGATAATACTGGGAAACCACTGTCCACTACTGAGAACATTGTATAACTTATTTTCTGCACTCACATTAATAGAGTGGAATGGCCCCTTAACTGTTAAAGTGGTTTATTTTTTACCCTCCAATCTTAATTGTGCTTATTGTACTCAGCTATGTCCAAACTGAATTTCCCCCAGAACAAATAAGCTTGTACTGCAGTTTGAATGGGCTCCACAACACTGCCATTAATCTCATCTAGTCATTTAGACTGTAAATACAAAATGTAATAAATGTAAGATATTATTTTCTTCATACAAGTGAATAAAAAGTTACCTCAGTGAAATGATTCAATTTGTAAAATAAACCTGGTTCATGAAAAAAGCAGATTTTGACAGGTGCCATGTTTCTCTAAGTCTTAGTTATTCACTTTTGTCATGGGTGGATTAGATTTCTGTCCAATGCTTTAGACAATGTCAAATTTTACTTTGAAGTTGCATAAACACAAGCTAACTTAACTGACACTAACCAACCAGCTGGCGCGGGTAACTAGGGATCACTTTTACTAACTCATATCTGTGCAAATTAAACATTGCATAGTCAAACAAACTGATAAACTGAATGTAAACATTATTTCAAGATTTGTGACTTTAGTAAGTAATTATAGCTTTAAAAATAAATAATAAGGACAGATTCTGCATCAGCACTATGGATATGGAGCAAGCCTGTGGCCCCATTTGACTTCTGGGAAAGGTATGATGTCACATGTCGAAGGGGGTCTTTAACAAATGAAATATCCAAGGTTAGAAAGAAGGCATAACTAAGTCTTTTCTAAGTGCTAAAGACTGAACGCTGAGGTCAGAGATCAAATACAGGTCAGCATCTTTTAAAATGAAATTGTTTCTGCAGCTTTCACTAATGACAGAGTACAAAGCAGGCGGTTGAGTTGAGCTGAAAGAACAATTTCAACAACAGGAACTGCCTGTCAGGATCACACCACAACTACTGATGTGTGTATGCACAGACGTCAGCGGTTTAAAGATGTGGGCTCATTATTTTTCTGCCATGCACAAACAGGTTGTGGTATCTGGGTGGAGGAGCATGGACGGCAGGAAAGAGGAGGTGAAAGACAGGTTCTAGGTGCAGGCATGCTTGAGTGGAGTGCAGGTGGACGGGATGGTGACGCGCTGCTGAGAGGTCTGCCAGCTGCCATATCGTACAGATCTGGGGTTCACAGCACGGGCAGAGGTGAGAGGTGCTGACAAGCACAGAACACGCTCCTGCTCACTCACGTCGACATTAAAGTGGCAGTATTTTTCCTGTAACGTATCATTACGAGGTAAATGCTGACTGCACAATGTAATGGCTGTAATATAATCACACCTGCAGCATTTAGATTGGTTCCCTGTAAGCCTTGCTTTCACTGTGCTAATCTGTTACCACAACAAATTTTGAAGGCTCGATTATGGCATAAAGGAAGTGTCTTCCAACAGGATGGTGCATTTGTTTTGATGGATATCAGTAGTTTTCCCCAGGTAGTGGAAATGGTGGACTACAGAACAATAACCAGAGGAACAGTGGAAACTCCACCTGGCAAAAGAAAAAGAAAAAGAGGAGGGGGCAATGTAGATGAAGATAGAAAGTGATAGAAACCGAGGTAAAACCTTAGATGGGCATTCACTTGATGGAGAGGGCCAAGGTTGGACTGGGCCAGAAATTCAGCCCTGGACTTACTTATACTGGGATTGGAAAGAGGGCCGGTAAAGAGACTGAAAGACCATATTTTTTCATGGTCCACCCACACACCAGGATTTATCCCGATCATCCCGATGGCCAGTCTGACTATGGAGAGAGCTCCAAACTAACATTTAGTTGGCCCTATATATATATCTACTATATCAGTAAGTAACAAATGCTGCCTAATTATTAATACAAACTGATGTTTATGGCTGTTGGACAGTAGCCAGGTGGATAGCAGTAGCCAACAAACATCTATGATTCACTGCCTGTTAAATCTAAACAAAGAACATGTTTCCTGCTGGTGGCCTTTCTAAAATGAGCAGCAGTGGAATTTTATTAAATCTGGTCTTTGCGACTACTTGGAAACGTTTGGGGGGAAAATTTGTCTCTTGCCGCTTCAAGCTGGCTAAATCTGAATTTCCCACTCCATTTCAAACCTCCATCCTCACTAAACTGGCAGTTCTCCACATCCACAAAGTGGATAAACCAGAAATGGCAGCATTTGTGTTTTCTTCTCATTCAGACGCACACGCTGACACACAGGAACGATACTTCCTGCTCTATCACACCTCTTGTTCTTGCAAAGTCCAACAGAGGATCTAGTTTTGTTTTTTTTCTGTACTTTTCTTCACTTTTGCAAAAGAAAAAAAAAGCCCACACATAAAAAAGGTGCAAGTGGAATAGAGCAGCTCTTCGTCATACCTCGGTGCAAAATGGCTCCACGAGTCCAAACTGTGAAACAAAGTGAGACTATTAAATGAACACAGGACCACAGGGCTTTTTACGCACATAAACATACAAAAAAAAACCACACACGCAGGTACACGCACAAACAAGTGCTGGTACACACACACTTACTCACACACTGTGAAACAGGATACTGAAGATCTCTGGATCTCAGCCAAAGCAAGACGACCTGAATGGTTCCTGGCACTGGGAAACATTTTGCATTCACTCCCACATTGTCACGTGTGAGGTGTCTCCAGTGTTTTCACGCCTCCTTTTGAATGCTTTTGTCTATGTCTGGAACAAAACAAGTATTTGACTCAGGTGTCAACAGTGCGTTCATGTCTTCGGGACACTGTCAGTTGACACTTGGCCAAGAAGAAGAATTACTATTTCTATTTACTAACACAACTATTTGAAATGCCACTGATTGGACTGACAGGGATTGTATGACTAAAAAAAATAAATTGCACTAGCACATATTCAAAAGTACTGCTGGCATAATTAGTGGAACATTTATTTATCATTCAATTACATGAAAAGTGTTATAATTCATACTTACAGACTGATTGTGCACCTAAAACACATGCATTTGTCTAAATGTGGAAGCATGAAGTGTACTTGAAAAAGTTAAGTGGTGCAGCACTTTGGTGGTGATGCAGGGGAGGGTGGAGGGTGGAGAGAGGAGTCAGGCCACAGCATCATCTGTACTCAAACTCTGGCTCGTCTTTTTAATGCGCGCCTGTGATGCAATGAACCCGCTGTGAACCCGGTGGGGAGGAAGTGGTGCGGGACCATGTGACGCATGGCGTCATAAACAAACCGCAAACTCAGCATTGAGGTGTGATGAAGCACACTTGGGTGACAGATGAGGAATATTCAACTTGTGTGTGCTAAGAACTTTCCTTCTAATATTCGATTTTACCTAGCATCTGTTGTTACTAGTACTACTATTTTACTACATATTCTTTATTTTATTATTTATTTTTTCCTTTTTAGTTGTATTTTAAATTCTAAGCTGTTGTGTAAATTGTTAGCTCAAAATGCTGCAGCTTGGTCCTAACTCAGTCCAAACAATGGGTGCATATCACACTGGTTTTAGCATCTCTGGCGACTTGTTTATTTTAGGTTCGATGGCAAAATCACTTTTTTAATCACTTTTAAGGCCAGGCTTGAGCCAGGACACAGTCTGAGATCCTCAGGTAGTGCAGTAGTGCTGCTGGTCATTCCAAAGTCTAGGTTGAACACTGAAGGAGACAGGGTCTTTGCTGTCAAGGCCCTTAAACTGTGGAACAACTTGCCAGAGGAGATCAGACTCATAGAGTCACTTCCCTGTTTTATTTCACTTTGTAAAGAAATTGTTTAAAAAGCTTTGTTTGGGTGTTTTACATTTGACTCATCTGAAGCAGTCTGTTACTTGTGCTATAAAAATAATGTCTTATAATATTATTATTATTATTATCACAGTCTGTGTCCACATTACTACATTTTCATGTTAAATGAAAACGATCTCCTTCCAGACAAGCGTTTTAGCTCTGTATCAGATATAACCTCCATCCATACTAACAGAACTGAAAATGCACATCACATGACCTTTCACATACACCAGGCATGTGCATGCTGGCGTAAACAGGAAGCTGATATGAGAGATGTCTCCTCTGCAGTTGGTAAGTTGTAGTAAATATGACGAACAAGGAACAGCAAAGACAGTTGTATATATAGATTTTTTTTTTTTACTAAAATATATTTATGTGTATGTAGCCTTAGTTGCACTTACACTGATTTCCAGCAGCAGTGCACTGACCTCATCCATATAAACTGTATATGACATCTCAGCCTATAGCCTCATAAAACTGAGTCACAGCAAGGTCATGCCCATTGTTTTGTTAGTGTAAGTGTTCTGTGCTTTTCACCTTTGAAACCCACATCAAAGCACCTCAGCATGCGATCTCTCTAATCAGCCGATATCTGTGTAAAACCTACACGAGGAGGTCTGGAGTGGCAACGGAGACGGCACGCACTTCATTCCCCTCACAGGCAAACAAGGAACCTGGCTGACCTCAACTTGATCCTGCTGTCTGGAGTTACAACAAACCAGAGGAATAATGAGGAATAAAACTTTTTTTTTTTTACTGCCACCCTGAGAGGAAGTCACTAAATGAGGGAGGAGGAGGGGGGGGGGGGGGGGGGGGGGCAGTAAAGCCAGAGGCTATCTGTCTGTTTACAACCCTTCATATAAAAACAAGAAAGAGAGGAACAGTATATTAGATGCCGGATAGCTGAGTGGTAGGCTAATGCCTTCTGATCTGGAAACAGATGTCCCTCCTGTGTAGACTGTGCATTCATGTTTTGTGTGGTTTAATGGTACCTGGACACTTGAGAACGTGTTGTGGAAAAATTCCAACGTGGGACAACAAACCTTGTTTCCCAGCAGAGATGCAGGCATTTAAATTAAGTCAAGTCAAAGTTGCCCATATAGCGCAAAATCACAAATTTTCCTCTTAAGTTCTGCAACATGCGCAACCTTCTTTCTGTAAACCCTCTTACTTAAATGGAAAATTAACTGTTTTGTCTGTGCTTTCTAAAATAATCTTCTGATTAACATAGTATAAAAGGCTTCTGCATGCCTTTGACAAACGGACGATGATGCATGATTTTGATTTAGTGCTGCCTTCTCCTCAAAGTGTGACAATTTGGATGTCCACTATGGATATGTGGGGCATGTCACAGAGTCTCATTGTTCCATGATAGCGAACGTCACGCTTTAAACACTGTGTCACTTAGCTTAAAAAGTGCACCAGCACCATACTAAGGAGCCTGTGGGTTAATCTGTTCAGTGTTGGGTTTCAATTTTCTTGTGGGTGAGATCTGACCATAGCTAAAAGCTATAGCATTAAGCAGCACTGCCAAGTCCAGCAAGGAATACAGCACCATAGGACCACATTTAATAGAGTCAGTGCTCATGAGTCTGCAGAAGACGTGGTGCACAGATGGTTACAATATACATGCATAAAACTTTAGGCAAGTATGGCTACGTCCACACTAATACGTAGTGTATTAATGGTCTCCATCCAGACGACTGTTTTAGCTCCGTTTGGAGAACTGACCTCCACCTATACTATGACACTTTAAATCACATATTCACGTACACTAGGCAAGAACATGCTGGTGTGAACAGGAAGCTGGTTGTCCATGCTGCATTTGGTTAGTTGCAGAAAATGCTTTGAATGAGAAACAGCAAAGGCAGTTGTAGCATTAAAATGCAGAAATTAACTGCAGAACAGCTGTTAGCAAAGACAACAAGGTCAGCAATGTTGTTAGTCGTGACTGATAAGACCAAACAGGAGGTGAATAAGTGTGTCTACGTCATGGTTTCCAAAGGCCTCCTTTTTGCCCGTTCAGACTACAGCGCAACCCTGGAAGTTTTTAAACAAAAATGGGGCCAGCAGCATTTCTAAAACTCTTGAGTCCTGTTTTAAGGACTCAAAAACCCTGGAGCAATGTGGACACCAGGCGTAAACAAAGCAAAAAGAGATGCGTTTTAAAACTAAAATGTAATGGTGTGGCTGTAGCCTAAAACTACTTGGTCGAGGTTAGGAAAAGACCTGCTTCTGATTTTGGTTCAATTGTTTGAAACATTAAAATCGTCACAGATGTTCAGGAGGTCGATGACATCCTCAAATTCAACATTTTCATTACACACTAACATTTTGCAGAAGCAGCAGCAGAAGCAGAAACTTTAACCTGATGGCATCTTATGGTTTTTTTTCCACATATATGATAAAAGATGCAAGAAGAGACACAAATAATACATAGATAAGGTATAATAGGGCTGCACAATATGCAAAAAAAATATTGCAATTGATATGAGTCACGATTTTAGTTGGAAAGGTTGTTTTTTTTTGGGGCCAATTTACCCCTTACTATTATCTGATAGGCACATGTAAAGAGACAGGAAATGGGACAGAGAGACGGGGAATGACATGCAGGAAAGAGTCCGGCTGGCCGGGACACCAGCTTTGAGCATTTGCGCCCACGTGATATGTGTCGCCCCATTCTCACATTTCATGTTCACTGAAAGTTTTTAAGAATGATGGTGATCATGATGTGGTTTTTGTTGGGGCTTGTACCAAACAAGCACATTCTCTTACCATTTATGCAACAATGAACAAAAACTGCAGCTCCTGTGATTTGGATATTGGCCATATTGTGATTTCATTATATTTTGATTAATTGTGCAGCCCTAATATATAATAATAAAACCAACATGAAATACAAAAAAAGGTTTCATCTAATTATCAAACACTTTTTTTTAAGTGGTTCTAGTTTCTAACACATTTGACTGTGAACCATAAAGTGATCTCTGTGTTCTGTTGGGACAGTGTGCTGTTACCGTTCCTGTTCTTAGGCTTAATGAGCTAGTGAGAGGTGTGGAGGAATAAGGTTTAGGGATGTAGCATGTCAATAAAAGCCCACATCTGACAGCTAATTAAAGAAAAAGGAAAAGGGGGGTGTGGGTGGGGGAGGAGGTGGGTGCTCGGTTTAGGAAGGAAGCACCATGGCTACGTTAGCGTGCTGGTGCTGAAGTAGCTGTGGCACAGCAGATGGGAAGTTGGCTAATGGTTGGAGAGCTGCGGGGGATGATATCAAAAGAGCTGCAGAGGAGCGCAGAGTAGTGTGGTGCACAGGCTGTGCTGAGAGGAGGGGGGTTGGGGGGGGCTCCACTCTGGGCTTTTATGGCCAAACAAGAATGTTTGTGTAATCGGGCTTGTTTAGTCTGGTCAGATAACAAGGAACATTTACAATGGCCCTGTTGGGACGAGGCCTGTTTGATGTGTGGTCTGGCACAGAGAACGTAAGGAGAGGTCATGTTTAGTGAACAAAAAGCAGGCATGTGTTTGGTCACTCACAAACCCGTAAAGTTGCCTGTTTTCATGTCCTCAGTGCAGGCATTCACTCTCCCACAGAGCATTCAGAAAGTACTCAGACCCCTTCACTTTATTCTCATTTTTTCCCTCATCAGTATAGGAAGCTAAACATTTTTTAGCATTTTGTTTGCAAATTTATTAAAAAGGAAAAACTGAAACATCACATGGGCATAAATATTCAGACCCCTTGAATCTTCTTCGATGTGACGCGACAGGCTTTGTACACCTGTATGTGGAGATTTTCTGCCATTCTTCTCTGCAGATCTTTGACTCAACCTAATGACGAAGCTAGCTCGGAGTCCATTACATTTATTCTACATAATCTTTTATCTGAAGTGACTTATATACACAAAAACATTGGGAGAAGCTCTGAGGTTTACTGACTTGCTCAAGGACACTTTAGCATGTTCACAGGAAGCACCAGGCATTGAAACGCAGCCAGCCCCAATATATGACCCACTTAGCATGAGCAGGAAAGATAATACAGAATATGAACAATATATACTCTAACTCCCTAACGCACGAACACACCGGTACGCTTGCTTATTCATGTAATTACCCAATTAGCCAATTATGTGGCAGCAGCGCAATACATGAAATCCTGCAGATAAAGGTCAGGAGCTTCACTTCCTGTTCACATTAAAAACTAGAAAGGAGAAAAAAAATGTTCTCAGTGAATCTAATTCAATTTCTGAAACTGCTGATCTTCTGGGAGTTTAACACACAACAGTCTCTAGAGTTTTGACTGGAGCCAAATATGAAAAGCATCCAGTGAGCAGCAGCTCTGTAAACAGAAACACATAGATGATAGAGGTCAGAGAAGCACGACCATATTGGTTCTGTAACTCAGATAACCACTCTTTACAACAGCAAAAAAAGAATAAACAACACATCCAACATTCAGGTGGACGAGGAACAGATCACGTCAGGTTTCACTCCTGTCACCCAAGAAGAGAAATGTGAGGCCACAGTTTCCTATCTTCTAATGGCTGCTTCCAGCTTATGGTTAACTGTATGCAAAAGCTTGGGCACTCTGGGGTAAAGTCCATATGTTGTTGATATTTGAAGTAAATACAACACCAGCAGCGAATTAAAAAAGAGAAATGGACTCACTGCATTTTGAGATTTTCAGTGATGGCTCACACTCTAATCACTTTAAATCATTTTAATCTTTATTTAAAATCCAACCTGAAATATTGCCTTGAAGAATCAGTGGATTATTGTTATTATTTCTCACTTGTAAGTTTATGTGGTTCAAGTAGGCACACACACACACACACACACACACACACACACACACACACACACACACACACACACACACACAAGTGCAACCACACTCTTAATACATCCACTTAACATAAAACAAACACTCTGCTTCCTCCTCTTCTTTCTCTTTCCTTCTGAAACACATGCGTGCACACACACCCACACACACACACCCACACACACAGCCTCTGGGCCAGCCTGAGCAGGACAGTTGCTGAGGTAATGGTCCTCGGAGACACGCAGCCGATCTCCCCTGAGCTCCTCCTGCATTATTGAAAGGCCAGTTCATTCATGTCAACAGGAACTTCCTGCCTGCCTGAGCAAGTGTAAGGGATACACACAAGGACCTGTCCGCCTGCACACTCAGTAACTGGAGAATGCCAAGGCCCGGCTAAGAGGAGCCGCCACATCCGCCACATCGGATGGACTGAGTTGGGTGTAAGTGGGTTGCATAACCCACCAGGACTTGACACCGACGGCAGCAACAATGGAGTGTTTGAAATTTTCTCTGCTGTGATTAGTGATCAGGAAACTGAAAGAGGGTTTAGTTCATGGGGCTCTTCAGGGAGTTTGTGAATGGATAGTCGGGGGTTCACTACTCAATGAACAGAGCAGTGAGGAGGGATTACATGCTTTCAGCAAAGGAGAATAGCTGGTGCAACCCAATCATGAACCCTAAACCTAGTCTTGGAGCCCGTTGGCCCAGCTCAAGCTTAAAATATTTCTCTCAAAGAAGGAGATGGCCAGTATTTCATCAGTCTGAAGTATTCATCAACATCTCTGTCTTCGGACTTCACTTAGACTTTAATCTTTTCATTTGGAACAAAGTTGTACTCTGATGCACATGTGCAGCGAATCAGCTTTTCTGTCATTCTGACAACAAATGTTCAACTCTTTGAATCAATCCGACAGCAGCCAATCACCTTCATGCTGGAAGGAGAGGCACATTTGGCAGTGCAGACAAGCAGATGCACAACAGCTAATACCTCAAACATTCACATAAAAACACAACAGACAGCAACATGCAAAACATTTGGAAAGAATCAGAATCAGAATGCTTTATTGTTCTCCAGGGGAGCAATTAGGTTACGTTACGCTTGCTCCCTCAAGAACAGAAATGTACCAGTAAAGAATAAAGAATAACTTAAATTAAGAGGTAAAGCTAAGAATATAAATATAAATATAAAGCTAAAGATAAAATGTAACATATAACATACAAATATAGAAAATAAATATAAATGCAACCATATATTAAGAAGAATAATAATAAGAAATTACAGAAAAGACAATTGATTTTGTTGTTACACATAATGAAATGTACTTACTGTGTTGTGTTTTTGACCACGAATAGTGTTTTGGGATAATGTTGTTTCCCTGTTTGTACTGCAGTGCACATGTGCGAGCACACAACCAATGCAATACATATTGAACTCTGTTCACAAGAAAACCTGTAAAAGTCAAAAATACAAATTTAAAAAAACATAAATTTGTCACCATAAAACAAAAACTTAATTTTCACACTGGTGTTTGTATATACATATTATAACACAGGAGATACAATGTGCTAATTTGTCTATTTTAGCAAACATCAGCATGCTAACACACACACACAATGGAAATGTTCACATGCATGTTTAGTGCGTTGGCACGTACAGAACGCATCACTTACCACACCTGTGAAATACTGCGTGGATACGTCATGACCTAAAAAACTGTTTTGGATCACGGTAAGTAAATTCACTCAAGCAGCATTTTTTTTTTTGAATGACACGTGTTTATTGTCTGAAGTGTCATTGACATGATCTCAAATTAGGTTTAACTGTCAGGAGCCACTGTCATGACAACTGAAACTGTTTCAATGAGCGTTTCTTTCCTCCTGCTGCTACTGTAGTCACACTGTGTGTCTTACAGCATTCATTAAAACTTGTGTATGACATATCGTACCAATAGAATATCCTGAGAGTCGGCGTCAGAACAAAGTCAAATTAAACCAAAATTGTTCAAAATTTGTGCAAAACAACACACTGGTTGGAAAACAGGTGTTGTTTTCCACACATGTAAGTGGTTGATCACAATGAAAAAGTAATGTTACCTTTTATAATGACGTTTATCTGAAAAGTGCTGTCCCCAGGCTGTTAGGGGGCCACCGAGGTCTGACAAACTTTACTCCAAAGCAATTTCTCAAAATGTGGCGTAAACAACCAATGACATCTTAGAGGACACCTCCCTAAAGGGGCTTTATGAGCACTGGCTTTATACTGTGGGTTATTTACAATGTGACAACACGGAAGTTATTTATTTAGGTTTTTTATTTTGAAAATTCTAATTGGAATATAGATTTAGATATAGATTTTGCATTTATTACATTAATGGTGATGAACCCTGAATAGAGGGACCCCCTGGCAATTTTTTGCCTTGGGCCCCAATGGGCTCTAGAATCACTGATGCGTGTTAGCGTGTGTGTGTTACGTGTTACGTGTATCATTTGTGTCCTGCAGAACCCCCTTCTGCATCTGTCATGTGAACAGAACTCAGTAGCTGAGCGTTCATAGTGTCCTGAGAACACTTAGCGTGCTGACTCAGAGGTTAGTGAGCAGCACTTGTCACATCTTGACACTGATGGCAGCCAATATGTGGATGCTCGCTTTGGATATTTGATTCTTGCCTTCACTCAGCACTGACACGAGATGTTGTTGTCAGTTTATCCTTGTTCAAAGAAACATTTTCCTGTTTGTCCCTGAGTCTGTGGTGCGCTGGATCTCTCCTCAGTGTCTCCCTTCCAGCCCGGATCGTCTGCCCTCAAAAGATGTCATGGGATGCGGAGAGGAAGCCAAATTTAACCACAACAGTTCACATGACCACTCAACAAACGCCACCATTCAGGGGCGAATATGATGAAAGCAAAGCATGTTTCACTGTGCATGTGCTTCCTGTGTACAGCTTTCTCCTGCACATTTTTTAAAAATAATTCAGTTATGGAGGGGATATTTTTGTACCACTGAGTTGTATCACAGAAATGTAGTTTTTGGTTAAGATCCTAGGTTTAGAATCACACACAATCTGCAAATTGTGTGTTTTATATGTTTTTGTTTGGTTGCACTACCACTGCTCCAGCATTGGTAAAAATGTATTAAACCTTTAGGCAAATAATTACTTTGGAAGGGGGCATAATAATAGCACAAACTCACATAATGCAATACAAAATATTAACAAGAATTTTGACCTGTAAAAATGTCTAAAGTGACAATACGTCTCTGTCACTGTAAAAAAACAAACTAACTATAAATCATTAAATCATTATAAATACAAAGGTATTTTTTTAGGTAGGGTAAAGGTGCTCCACCCAGTTGTTCCTGTATCCAAACCTTACCAAACCTTAGATAAGAAAACAGACGATTGTTCAAATGCTGTGGCATCAGATCACCAAACACTTCTGCAAGTTGTTCTAAATGGCAGGACTTGTTGCAGGAAACTGAGACATCAGGTGCTTATATGTTATTTAAAAAAACAACAAAAAAACAATAACTTTGTTGCACTCTAAAGTACCTTTTCACTGGTCAAAAAACCCGCTAAGACCCACTAACATCGGGCTTTTGTTGGCAATGGAAAAGGGTTTAATCGGCATTCACACTCGGGTCAAATGACTAATTTTTGCACCTTTCCCTGCTGTAACATCTCTGTGAGCACACAGACACAGGCCTGTCACCTGTCCAGCAAGGTGCTGTTACACCTTAGAAACTCCTGCAGCTACACTGACCTCTGAGATACAAGAGTGAGCTGCAGCTCCAGAAGTTTTAAAAACACACAGTCACCAACAGAAACATCTCATACAGAGGCTGTGACACTCAAACAGGCTTTTACCAGTTTGCAGGGCAGCTAGCAGCTCACTCCTCCTCCACTGCTTCTGTGTATGTGCTCTAAGTGCATGTGATGACATCGCTCATTGCAGTTGTGTGTGTCCCCAGTCGAGCAGGAAGACAAACTCAACTATCAGTGGAAAAGGTGTAAATCAGCTTTTATTAGCGGGTTTACCCGTGTTTAAAGAACCCATTTATACTCATTAATTGTAATGGAAAAAGCGTATAATCAAGACTGCAGGCTGAAGTTGGTGCGGTAAATCTCTGGTTGGACACATGATTTTACTCCAAAGAGTCTGCTTAGAATTGAAATTAGTTTGAAGAAGGTATTGGCTAGCTGCACTTGAACACCAAGTTAAACAATTAATGAAACAATTCATTTATTTAAGTTGTTTTATCAGTCAACAAAAGAGGAAAACATACGGGGGAAAACACTTTCTGCAAAACGGCCCAGCTCCTCCGCCTCAGCTAGTCACATGGCTGTGATAAAAACAACAGGAAGTTAAAAAAAAAAAAAAAAAAACACCACAAAATAATAATCACTTTTATCAGTATTTATATAATCAGTTGCTTCACAGACAGTATCAGTAAAAGCCAGCAGATAAAGAACAGAGAAGTCATGGCCTCGCAGTAGTTGGCTGCCGAAGAACAAAACAAATACAACATAATAACAGGAAAGCAAAGTCTGTAAAGCCTGTCTGCAGAGCTGTGTTACCTAAAGTGCTTCAAAAGCTGACATTCTTGTTCCTCATGGGCAGCCATAAAGCTTTATTTACATGACCCCTGAGCCAGGGGCCACATGCTTGGCCCTTTAAGGCAGAACAGCCCTCATTTGAAGTGGGCCACTTGTGGAATTCCCAGCAGACCTTGTGTTGTAAAAATTCCTGTGTATCCTGGTAAACACCGAGAGGTTTGACCTCATCGAACAGGAAGTTCAATAGGTCACCATGGATTTGGTGGGCGGAGCCTCCTCTCACACACACCTGATAAGTAGCAGATTACAGGTTCATCCCTTGGGGAGGGTGTCGCTGAACTTTTGAACTCTTCTGAGTCGGACCACACATGTATAAGAATTCATTTTTGTGCAAAAAGTAGTCATTCAGTTATTTATATTCAGTCATTTGAGGGTACAAATGATTAATTCATGCATACAAATGATTAAGACTTTCACGTAGCAGAGGAAAATGGCAACCACAGGGTCACAAACAGGGTCATAAAACAGCTCACTTTTAACACCCGGTGGATGACTCCTCTCTCATTCAAGGCTGTGACGTTAAACTCAGGCTTCCTCCCTGCCTTTAAATAGGGCTGTCATAAATCACACGAGGGATTGATTTAAGACCATTTCCGCACTGAGGCGACTAAGATTTTCACAGTACAAAGCGCAGGGGAAGGAAAGAGGTCGCTCACAGAACATTGTCTTTTGAACAGGAATCTCCTGTATTTCTGCGCTGCCGTCACTGACCTATTTTAACCCCTCTCCCACCCCTTGCAAAATGATCTAAGACTGCTAAAGTCAAACATCTGACTCAACATGGCATCACTGCTGAGCGGAAGCAGAGGCTTATGAGGGACTAAAATATTGATGCTGTGAAAGGAGGCGTGAGCTCCCAGATTTGCCTCTTGCGCTCTTCCACAAACCAGGGAGATGATGCATTTTCTGCGATCCAGCTACGTAACATGTTGGCTTTTCAGTAGAGCGGTTCAATCCAAAACTTTAGGTTTTCTTTTCTTTTGGGTAAAGCTCAATCCCAGTAGCTTGAGAGCTTTTCTGTCCTATAAGCAATTATTTCATATATAGTTGTCATTTTTTTAATAAAATCCTAAATAGATGAAACAGCTATTTTATTGTAAGACCCATCAAAGTGCTTTCATTTCATTTCACAGCACCAACTCTACAATACAAAATCATGCATTTAGGTCTAAAATAGAAGCAACAGTACCTTTTTTCAAAATTATACTTTGCTACAAGATGATAGTGTTGTAATTGCTGTGCACCAAATTCTCAGACTCAGCTGATTACTTGAAAAAAAGGGGGAATTATTTACAGAGAGAAGAAGATGATGGTGTTTGATGACTTACAGAGAAAAATCAAATCATCTAGAACCTGATTAAAGCAAGTACCTGTTACCTTGAGTCTGGTTAAGCATGTGTTAAGTGCCCGACTGGGAATCAGGCTGAAGCTGTGGATTTACAAACCAACATGTTGGCCACTCAACTTATGACACCATGTGGCTGCAGTATGCAACTGTTTCACAGGTGTTTCTCATTCTGCAGCACAGATCCGTGTCCCTGCACTCCTCCAAGTCTCACTGAAAAATTGTTTGCTATTTGAAATATGTTTTGTTATTGTTGTTGTTGGTGGTGGTGTTGTCCTCTATAGGAAAATATCAATGGAACAAACGGCTTCATTCACACAACAGACTGGAATAAGATTATACTTAATGCTTTGTAGAAGATCATGCGCTCACGGGAAGTTGCGTAATACACTGAGTGAGTCAGAGCAGCTTCAGAGAAAGAATTAATGAAAACATTGTGTCTTTTGTGTGTGTGTGTGTAGAGTTGTTAAGATGTGTTGTGGAAATGGTGCGAAAGCAAGTGTAAAGTTAGGATTAAAATTACAACCAGCTTCATCTTTAGTGTTTCTGTGTGATGGAAGTAGGAGCCTTCGTGCAATGTGGGGTGAACCAGTGCATGGAGAATAACTCAGGGAAGGATGCAGGTCTCATGGTTGGTGTCCCTTCTCACACACTTACATCATGACTCATAAGTAATGCAATGCCCCGACTCCTTCAGACCCCTGCCACACATGTTGCCGCTGTCTGCCCGTGTTCCCCTGCATCGCTGCAGAAATCTTCACGTTATACGACTGGTAGCTGCAGCCAAATGATCTGATTGGTCTGAGAAACTACATGCATCATACAGTCAAGCTTTGTTGCATGTTATTACGTGATTCTTATTTCCGCAGTTATATTGTTTTGCTTTTATTCTTTCAGTTCCTCTTTTATAATTTTTCTTTTTTCTTTTCCAGTTGACTTTAATGTTTGTTACTGCTTTGTTTCTTGCTGTGCCAGCGAGTTGGTCCCTGCTGTGTTCATCCAAAATACAAAGCACCAGTGTCACCGGGTCACAGACACAGGGGTAACCTTTACAGTAGCCAGGCAGTTTTGCCCAAAATAGAAGCGATATTTTTTTTTGAAAAGTTGACAAAACACAGTTTTGTCAAGTTGGATTTTCTCCTTGGTGATATGGTCCCAATTCAACTCGAGCAGCCTGCCTCTCAGTTGAAACTGGATACCCAGGGCATGGTATGACTTAAATGTGAAAAAGAAAGTGTTTCCATTTTTGATTTTGTGAAATACTGCTCTGTTGAATAGTCTGATGAACCACCTCATGAAAGCTTTTTTTTTGCAACATGTTTTTTCAAAAATCATGTGTCTCCAGTAGTCATTTCTAAGCTCGCAATTTCCAAAATGCACATTAAGCAGGTTTATCTAAACGCACCCTGATATAGATCTCTTTATTTTAAATATTTGCTTTGTATTTTTATTTTTTCTTCTGTCTATTATCTTTTCTCCCTCTTCTTCTTTGCTCCGACCTCTTCACCTTGATTTCATCCTACCAGAGGGAATTTCTTTTCTCCTCTCCTTTACCTTCGTCAGGTCATTGGCCAGTTGATCCTGATGCTGTACACCCGTGTCGGAGCATGGACATAGCTGTGTCACATCCAGTAAGGCTTACAAGAAATAATCATTATGCCTCATTTTCAGCCCTCAGAGACTGCGGCATCTTTTCCATCACATCATGTTCCTTCAGAACCTGTAAGATACAGGTTGTGATGTCTGAGTGACGGTAAATTGAAACATCTCGAGTGAGTAGCACAGACAGAAATGTGACATTACAGCAAATCAAGTGTTGTTGCACATGACAACAATGAACCCACACCCACAGCAGGCTGGTACGGGTGTTAAAGCTAAATGACAAGAGTCCACCCACTGTACCCAGCAGTCTCCTGTGCTCATCTAATTATAGTGTATGTAAATGAGGATTTGACTGTGATCTTTGAGAACTTTGGAACAATGAATCATATCGGATTTTTTTTGGAGGAGCACGATGGAAAAACAACAATTTATAGATGGAAAGACTGAATCACTGCACACACAGCTGCAAACATGTCAGGTGAGTCACTTCCTTAATAACGTGCCTGTAATCACCATCATTATAAAGTTATGTTGTGCAAACACCTTCTGTGACCTCCAGGTTGCAACATAGCTCAACGAGGATGAGTCACTAGAAAAACTTGACTTGACTGTGAGTCACTTCTGATACTTTTATCAAAATACTGGCTCTCTACTCTGTAACAACGAGGAATGAAACACATTGCATAGCGTTTATTTGCAGTAAAACAGCCTCAATACCTCAAGTCTTGAAAGCATTTATTATAGAGGAAGTATCCAGCATTTCAGGAACCGTATTAACTGTTTGTTGGTGTAGTGTCTACCTGCCCAGCACCAAACAACATACACAGTATCTGAGACCTGAGAATAAAAACAATGTCATATCAGATCCAAATGTTTCCAACACAGCAATGACAGATTTTTGTTACAAAAAAAAAAAAAAATCAAATGTCAAACTTGTGTGTCATTCATGATCAAACACTACACATGGTGATAAGCATCATTAAATACATGAGAGATAATAAAAATTCTTCAATCTACAGTAGTAAATACATTTTATTTATCAGAAGGATAAAAGCTTTGAGATGAACCCTCTTGTTTTCAAGGGGGTCCTTAACACAAAATACAACACATAAAGCACAACAGCACAGTTACGCTCACATAAAGAGACATAGGATCTCCCAGGCCTGACCCCTCCCACACCCACAGACTCTTATTTTCCCAGAAGAAAATAAATAAAGAATAAATGTATTATAGTTAGACATTAATTTGCATGAGTTTACATTCACCATCATTAATCCAGAAGCTAATACATTGACAAACATGAATGTGACCTTTTATTTTCTCATAACTGGAATAAAAACTATCACTGCACATGACCCTTGGGAGTCGCAGATTGTTGCAAAGGTTTCACAGAGGAAAGATTTAATTGCATACATATAGAAACATATAGAAACAAAATCCTGAGACCCGATTTTTAGCCTTGCTTGAAGCATGGTTCTTGGGACGGCAGTGTTGGTAGTTCAGTTGGCTGATCCATAATTTCAGTCAAATGTCTGAAAGAGTGTTGAATGGATTGTATGAAATGGTTCAGATATTCACATACCACTCAGGCTGAAATTTTAATTTGTCAAAGTCTTTTGTTTGTGACAAAATACCTGCAAAACTAATGACAATGCATCACATGTCACAATCCCATTAGCTGAATTGCTGCTAATTAGCATTTAAAAAAAAATCTCTTTTAAATCTCTTCTAAAAACTCATTTCTACAGACTTGCTTTTATGTGATGTCGTCTTCTTACTTGTCGTCTAACTCTTCTCACTTTTTGCTTTATTTGTATTAACTATTTTCTTTTTCTTTTTATTACCTCATAAAGTATGTCTTGATTATTTCTGTCCTGTACAGTTCTTACTGGGTTTGCTTGCATGTGTGGATATGGTTTTTTACTCTCTCTCTCTTTCCATTGTAATATATTGTTTGTCTTCCCTCTGTTGCTTTCAACTACTATTGCCTTTTAATTGTCTGTCAAAGCACTTTATAAACACTCTTTTAAAAGGTGCTATACAAATAAAGTTAGTATTATTATTATTTTTATTTTTTAGCATGCTAACACACACAAAACTAAGATAGTGAATACTGTAAACATCATATCATCCAACTGGAGTGGCTGTTGACTTGTTGCCGTGTTGCTGTCCACACAGTTGCATTGGCTACGCTCCTGGGCAATGCATATCTGCTTACGATACATGATATGACATAGATACAGATGCGTGGTACAGTTAGAGAAAGGAAAACAACTTGAGCTTTAGTTGATTTTGAAAATGAGAAACCTGAACCCAGCATTAGCCCAAAACTTTATGCAAAAAAAAGCCATGAAGAAACCACTGGAAGCTAGTTAGCGTAGCATAGCATGTAGACTGGAAATGTGGGAAATGTTTCTCTCAGAGCATATTTGCTGTTACAAATTAATAGTCCACAAACATAATTTCCAGGAGATAGGGTTGTCATTATGAACTAACAGCATCAGTGCAGAGCTGAAAACACCAATGATGTGGGCTCCCTCCAGGGGACTCTCTTGAATGATGTCATCTCAAGGCCTCTATACATAATTTAGCCTCCTGGCTCACAGTGAGGTCGGTCTGCAGCGTTCGCCTCTAACAACCATTTGTAAAAAAGAAAAAAAAAAATAGCTCATGGGTTTTTAATGATCCGCTGCTTTGGTGAGAGCCAAGGTGCTGAGGTAACCTGCTGGGCTGGCTTTTTTTTCAGAGAGACAGAGAGAGTGTGTGTGTAGTTATGGCAGTAATGTCAGTCTGACATGGCCACTTTAGTAATGTTCTTTTAAAAGTTTGTCAAGAGCCAATGTCTGCCTATGAAAGAGGAAGTCTCCACAGCCTGCAATGCAACTATGGCACACCAGGACTCGGGCTAGAAAGATGTCAGGCAGAGCCCCAACAGCAGCCACAGATTTGACAGCTACACCCCATACCCTCCTCTGAGTCCAGGTCACAGAGGAGGGTGTAGGGACCCGTGAGGCCCTAGACACAGCTCAGAGTCCTCAGCATCCTGACTGCTGGCATGATGAGATGCCAGTTATCTGGAAAATACAAAAAAGTATGTAATTGATAACCAGGCTATACAAAGTGTGTGCAGTGCTCCAGGTACTGAAAACAGGCAGGATTTCAACCAGATGCTGTACTGCTGGCACTTTACTGTTACAAACGAGCCTGTCACAGCACCAACTGCGCTGGGAACCTCTCTCTGTGCCAAGCGGCAACCTCAGGGGCTGAAAAAACAGAAGTGCCAAAAACTGCAGGTCCTCGAATGACCACTTGAGGCTGGCTCCCAAAGCGAGTCAGTCCCCATAGACTTCCATGTTAAAATGTTAAACTTTAAAGCAGAAATAAACATGTTTACAGTCTGGTACAGTTTTGGTCTGTATAGCTTATTTCCCCCTTCATCACCCAGGGGGGTGAATTAATATAACTCACCCACTGAAATTTAATTAAGGCTTAACATTAGGCATAATTGAGGGCGTGGTCCCATTGAGTGACAGGTGGGTGCCGTCACGGTTTGCAGACATGATTTACAAATATACAGTATGTTCAAATGAACAATATATATTCAAATTCAACATTTTTTAACTCCTAATTTAAGAAGGTAGGTTCTGTCAGTCATGGTCCTCTTACTTGATTTGTCTTGCTTTCAACCACATCTAATGGTCTTCATCAGCAGAAGTAATTTGGTTTTGTTGGCGCATGTGTTGCTGTTCTTGAGAAATCTATAAGTGAAGTCTCAGAGGCTGCGTCCATCTTTATACATAGTCCAACATCACTGAAATTAAAAATTCTCTGAGCCCCATAAGTATTGAATCCACATCCCCAGAACTTCCCAGCAGTTCTTTAACAGGCGCGTCCCCCTAATGCAGCAAAAAACCCGGTTTGAGGAGAGGTGTCCTTGTAATACACAAAAACCAATGCGTGTGTTTTTGTGTATGACAAAGAGAGCAGGCTGAAACATCTCCAGCTGCTTTGATGCACCTAAAGTCAACAGTAAGACTAGGAAATGACCATGATTACTAATCTATGGTCAGACTGGGTGATGTGCTCACTCTGTTTTTCTGTGTGTGTCTCAGTCAAGCTTTGTGTGTTATCCTGCTGACATCATGCGGTCCTTGAGGATTAATTTAAGGACAATTAGTGGTCTCTAACTTCCTTCTTTTTGTCAGATCATTTGAGCACATACTCGGTGAGCACCTGTAATTATCCAAATGTCTCTTCTTTCACATAATCTCTCTGTGCCTTAGTCATAAAAAACAAACAGGAGACTTGTGGGAAATTTGTGAGCGGACTTTGTAAATCTATATGTTTACTTTAATTTGAAGGATTAGTAAAGGATTGCTTTTATTATTTTGGCTTTGGGATGGTCCCTTACCCACCTGGCTCCATGCTAGCCCTACCTTAACAAAACCTGATCTTAGGTTAAATGGGGATAGTGACAGTTAAGACCCTCGGGGCAGGATAGCCCTCACCCGCACCTGTCAGACCTGTAACTGTTACCTTACGTGACTTCTCAGTCCAAGGGGTGTTATTATGGCCTGCAGTGCACACATTGTCACAACAAGTGAGATTTACATTCTTCCACTGCTTATCACAGTGACACAGTTACAAAAAACATAGTAGATTCAAATGAAAAATATACTCAAATTTGACATTTGTTTTAAGTACATAGGTAAGTTCAGTCAGTCACTGTCAGCCTTACTGGATTTGACTTGCTTTCAACCACATCTAATGGTTTTCATCAGCAGAAGGAGGTTTGTTCAATTTCCTTTACAAACAAACCTTATCCATTGATGAAGACCCTGAGATATGGTCAAAAGCTCTGGGAAAAGATAGTAAGTGGACCTTCAGTTAAGATTTAAGGCAAACTACTGTTTCCAAAATCACAAATGAACTTTGATGTTGAGCAAAACAACCCTGTTCACTGTAAATTGCAGAGTCTAGTTGCAGCTGTAAACTTTAAGATTCACATTTTCAGTGAAAATCAGTTTAACCAAAAAATGATACATCTTATAGAGTATTTACAGAATTTCAATCACTACATTAACAAAGTGAACAAGACTGATCATGGATGGGGAACTGGATATAGAGAGAAATTATAACAAAGGTATGCAGAAAGGAGGAAAGGACAGAAGGGGGATGGAAAAAAATTAGATTAAATAGAGCACATGGGAAAGAGGTGACTCAGTTTTATGAGGCTGATATGAGTAATTCTTGAGAAACGAGAGTGGTTTTCAGCATATGACAGAGGCTGGACTGAGTGTGCTGTCCAAGAGTCATGTGACTGACTGGGTTAATGTAGGTAATGGAGAGGCTGGAGGTAAGAAGTTCGCAACTCTTTCTGCAGCCTGTTACCAGCATCAGAGTTTTGATCCAGTTATAACATTATTCTTGCCAGATTTTCCCAGTGTTTCACTTTGTTCTCACAGCTTTCAATGCGAATCATGACAGTTTATTATAGAGTTTAGAAGGTGATTGCTGATGGGAAACTGCAGGCCTTTGAGCTCCTCATTAGAGACACCAGATGTCTTTGGCTTTTGGTGTGGCAAGGGAACGATGAAGAAAAAGTGGGTGGAGGTTTTTTTAGGAAAACGCCTTCTCTGGACCACATCAAAGCCTGATGCCAAGACGGTGAAGTCCTGCATGTGTCATGATCAGACTGGTATAGGCTGAGAGCGCTTTGGTTGTGACTGTGCAAGCAAACAGTGTGGTTGAGATTCACGTGAGAAAATATGACATGTTGTGTGAAGGGTAAATATAATAAAAATGAAACATCACTTTTATAAATGTACTATCTAAGGTTAAATCATATTCATTTCCTATGCATTTATATACAGTTTTAAAAGCTAGACTTTTAATTTGGAGGGCATCAGCTTCAAAGTGAGATAAAATGCTCTAATACTTCAAACTTCTACAATGACATTTGTTACTAATTCTAACTGTTGATCTTCATAATATGCTGTTGTCTTGTATGTGTTCTTGTTTTCACCTTAATACAATGGATGTCACATTTATAAAATTTAAAACAAAACACCACCAAGAGGGAAACAAACAAACTCCCACAAGTCTACGCTGACAACTTTTGAATGAAGGGCCAGAACACTTTATTTATCCAAACCCTTAAAAAGATCTGTGGAAACTGGTACATGACCAGAAACAGAAAGTAGAGCAGAGGCTGATGGGAATGTAATTAGTTTTGCAGGTATTTTGACATATTTGACTAAACTGAAGTCTAAAAAATAAAATATAATCCACCAACACCATCAGTGTATGTACCAAAATGCGCTGCAATTCATTTGGTAGCTGCCGAGACACTGTCCTACTTACAGAGTGTCAACCTGATGGTGATGTTAGAGGAAAATCTAAGTCAGTAGGATTCAGCAACTGGGAACTAGGGATGTCGTGTCCATCTAGTAGATGTTTAGATATTTCACAGACAAGTGAAAACTTTAAATGCTGGTTGCTACATGAAAAGTCTGTAGATCAAATATGCTCTTAGATATTTCAGGTTGTACGGAGAAAAAAAATTTGTGTCTTTATCACACAATGTCATCTCAAACTACATAAAGACCCAACTGTTCACATGTTGTGACGAGATGATAATTACTCACACACAAGCATCACCTTGGCACATTTGCATTTGCAAATGAAAGTTTCTCAACCCAAAAGGTGGTGCTAGAAAACTGCAAAAGTAAAAATAAAAGCAAAACTTAATCAGTATTTTTCTTTGGGCGAAACCCCACTGTGTCTGAATTAATTCCATTTCTTTCCAAAACACACTGACTTTAACTGACTTTAAATGAATGGTAATTTATGTGGCTTTAAATTAACAGGCATACGAGAACTACAGAAAACTTTTGGACCATCGAAATAGTGTAAACATCAGCTTCAGCATCAGTGATCCTCATTTGTTGAGCAGGAAGCGTCACATAACATTTATTCCCAGAAATCTTATGAAGAATTCATATTTCCTGTCTGCTATCCAGCCCAAGCTGTGAGTTCATGATGAACGAGTGTGTCATGGCTCTAAATATGCGATCGTGACTCCATAAAAGTATATGTAAGATTTAGGAATAAGGTGTGAAATTATGGATGACTTTGTCTTGGCTTGCTGTTACACACCCTGTTTTACTTTTAATTAATTTATTTTTCTTACTCATTTCTGCATGAATATTTTAGAGGCTTCAGTATGTCCGTGTGTATGGGCTAGTATCTCATTTTGCACGCTTGTATTTCTCATTAGGTTTGCAAGCAGAAAGCTAGTTTATTCATTAGCTGGATTATCTTTCTGTTCCAACTGTATCTGCCTAAGTTTGTTGTTGTATAAAAAGATATATGGTACATATCAATAAAGAATGTGTAAGAAATGACATTGAAATGACAATAAATCCAAATTAGCAAAAATGTGTAGATCAGCTGAGTGTACATGCTGGATATGCATTTATAGAGCAACAGACTGTCAACATTTGCACTGAGAAACCAAATAAGATCAGGAACAGGCAGAACAGAATCAATTCCAATCAAAAAGTTACAAGATTTATTTGGCATAGATCAGGAATGTTATTGAATAATCAAGGGCAGCCATGAAGTGTAGCAGCAGAATTCTTTGGTTCCAGTTTTTCACTAGCTCTGTAAATAATTTCAAAGGAGTCTTAAGTCATAAGATATTTGAATCATCTTCCAAAAATGAGTTATTTGTTTTTGAAATTCCATACAATTGTCTAGTGCAGTGGTTCTCAAACATTTTCACATCAAGGATCCCGTAACTGACACAAAATAGACCACGGATCCCCATCTGACAATTTTATCCCAGGGTTCCCCAGCTGATAAGATTCGTGCTTTAAGATGTTTTATCACAGAAAGTGTTTGAAACCCATGACCAAAATAGTCATACCTTCTGTCATCATGTACCTATAGATGGAATTACAGTGAAAATGTATTATTCCCCTTTTTTCTGGGGACCCCCAGGATCCACCTTTGCAAAAGCTTAACTAGCACACATTTTCACATGGATATTGACACATACTACATCAGTGCTCGTAAATCAATTCATCCTTTTACGAGGTCCCCGTAAATCATGGCTGCAATCAGCCAACCAGCACAAATGTCTATTCCTGTGTGAAAACATTTGAAATGACTCAGATACAGAGGTAGAAAAAAATCTTATATCAGCCCAATTATAAATTTTAAGCTTTGGTGGAGATTTGTGCTGTATAGCTAATTCATGCATCTTATGCAGATCAGATAGTTATCTGATATTAAACAAGTCAAGTGGAAATGAAACCAAATAGCATAACAATCTGAACACTGGCAATCAGGCAAATGGAGACGTGTATATGGGGCTAAATGTAATAAATGTGTAGGAACTTTAATGTGGCCTTAGTGTTTCAGCGGAGAAGGAAGTGACAAAGACATCTTCGAGGAGTCTGACTCACTGCACAATCACAGCCGTTTGGAAAACTGCTTTCTATGTTATTTCCACCTTTAGGTTCATCACTCAGCTCACACATTAAAGGGGATTAAATTCTAACCTTCAAGAAACTGTGACATTAGGATGAATCTGTGGTATCTCACTGACTCGGGCTGATAGAGGTTCACATGTTGGTTTAGCATAGTTGCATTTTTCACATCGAAATCTCATTGGGGCTTTAGTTAGAGCTGTTAATTTATTTGCACATATGAACACGATGAGACAGAAACAGGGAAAAAATCATTACAGTTTGACTAGGTGACAGAAAAAACTAATAAACACGAGGCTCATGAAAAGCTAAAACGAAGGAGACAGACATCAGTCCAATATGCATCGCATGAACAGTATGTGTGTGGGAGAGAACTGAGTTCCTCACCCTCTTTCTCGCTCTCTCTCTCATTTTCTCTCTTCTTTCACAGCTTCGGGGAAGTGTGAGATGGTGCTGGAGGTGTGATACGTTATTCTTAGACTCCCTTGTCAGCGTTCCTGTCGCACTTTTTCTTTTGGCAAGGGCTCTGAAACGGAGATATCGCCCGCCCGCCTGTCACTTCACCCGTATATGTGATTTCTAGTGAGAGGTCATGAAATTGAGGAGGCGGGTAAGGTGTAAGCACTGCCACTTAAGTGTGTGTGTGTGTGCTTGTGTGTTTGTGTGCGTGTATTACTGTGGTCAGCTGTATACCATAAATTTCACATTGTTTGGGTCTGTCAAGGGATGTGCAAAACTGAAAGATGGGAATCAAACTGACTTTTTTTTATGGACCGAAGATTGTTATTTTATATTTTGTATTTGGAAAAAATTTTATGTTGCTCAAGAGACTCTTGCCATTGTGGGTTAGAGCTCAAGTGTACAGCCTGAGTAAGAATCAATCATTTATGAATCTAAACCAATAAGACCCACAATTCAATCTGTAATTAGAAAAATAGACTATTGAGACTGTCCTCCTGTGAAAAATTAGCCCTTGGTTCATCAGTGCAGCAGGTTATTATGACCCATAGTTACATTTTGTTGTTGGGCGACATCTAGTGGCCGTGTCAGGAGGAGGATGGGGTGGATGGATGGGTCAACATAACACAGGAATGTGACACAGGAAGCCAGTGTTGGATTCCAATGTGAAAGTAGCAGTTTATGATGTTTCTTTTATCTGTAACTGTTCGACGAAGCTAATCGCGTTGTTATTATTGTAACCATGACAACAAAGATCGTCTAATGTTGAGGAAGTACTTATTCTAACCCAAATCACCAACTTTAGCATAAACCTTACCAAGCCATGACCATGACCATGATAATAACCATGGCGGCAAAGGTAGGTACGCCACTGTTGGTATGGTCTACGTGTTTATTATTGTATCCACGACAACCAAGGTGCGGTATTTCAGGAGACAACCCTATGGATCGTATCAGGGGGTTGAAAAAAAAAAAAAGACCTACAGTATATGGTTGTTCAGGTTGTTGAGACTACTTGTTTATATATGGACAACTTTTTCACCATTTATCATTTGTGATACGACCATGTTGAACTTTAATTATTTACCAGAAAAAAACTGTGTGGTTTACATTATTGAATTTAATTTGGGATACAAGCAACAGCGAATACGTCCACCTTGTTTCAGTAATGATATTCAGTCCAGCTGCTGTGTTTACATTGTTTCTTTCAGGGGTCATGGTGAACGGAAAGATTTCAGTGAATGGCTCGGTTATATGTCTGTGTTATTAAAAAGAATGAGATGACATTAAGGGTAAAGTGGTCGATTTAGTGAAGGTTTTAAAACAATTCGCTAGATTGTAGTGAT
Organism: Trachinotus anak; assembly: GCF_046630095.1. Taxonomy (NCBI): domain Eukaryota; kingdom Metazoa; phylum Chordata; class Actinopteri; order Carangiformes; family Carangidae; genus Trachinotus; species Trachinotus anak. The sequence goes on along the minus strand of NW_027273853.1, from coordinate 23,927,118 downwards.
TATATTCCAATATGAAGCTGGAATAAAGTTACGTAACCTTTGGTGAATCCTACATATCTACACTTTCACTTTACTTCAGTTTTTAATTTAAATTGCATGTGTTTTGACCTGTGAACGACCAATCAACCCTAACAAGGCAGGCAGGAGTAGAAGACTAGTTTTACTGAGCAGCACAAGTACACATTATAAACATGAGGGAGGGAGTTTAAAGCTCCCGCTATCTATCCTCAATACATATAGAGTGTGTTGTAAATATACTAAGTATGCACAGAACGTATACAAAGAAAACTAGAGAGATATAGAACAGGTGATCAAAGCAGTACAGGAAAAAAAATGTGCAGATCTTTCCTTTAGATTTACAGGAAAGCCGCCTGCTTATGCCAGTAGCACATGCAGGCTAAAGACAAACACTTCATCCTTTCAGAACACTATCAAGTCGGAGACGCACCACATCAAACACATTCTGCTGCCAGCTCGGCTTCCTCATGCTGGTAAACAGGATCAGTCCGGGCCAGTGGCTGCATCATATGTGTATACCCACACCTGGCTGCCATGTTTACCTGGCAGTCAACCTGTAGGCTACTGCCACACAGTGCCAGTCTGCCTCAACCCTTACAGCCATGAGCAGATTCAGACTGACATGGTTAAATGTAATTAAGGCAGTTCTCATAATAAAAAAAAAAACTTAAGCATGAAAACTGATCAGAGCTACTGTATTTCTAACAGAGATGATGATTTTTCTTCAGGATTCACCTGGCTGCATGTCTGCACACAACTGACACATTAAAGTTTTTATGGCTTTTTAAAGAATAGTGTACCAGATAGTTTAAACTGGGTGTGGTATTGCCCTAATAGTCATGAATATAAAATTCAATCACATAAGTCTTGAGGCTTAGTTTAATGCCTTTCTAGATCTGTAGTGCAGAGACAATATCACATTTTATCATTTGTTTTTTTTCACTTAGAAATAAGGCTTTCCAACTTTCGGTTGGTGCATGTTCTCCCCTTGTCTGCATGGGTTCCGGCTTCCACCCACAGTCCAAAGACATGCACTTTAGGTTTATTGGTGACTCTAAATTGCCCATAGGTGTGTGGGTGAGTGTGTGTGTGGTTGTTTGTCTCTATGTGTTGGCCCTGCGATGGCCTGGGAACCTGTCCAGGGTGTACCCCGCCCTTGCCTAATGTCAGCTGGGATTGGCTCCAGCAACCCCTCCAAATTATTAGACTGTACATTTAAATTTTTTAATGTTGTAAACCAGGGGTGGACCGCAGTCCGGATCCGGATCCTGTGTTTCTGTTTCAACCAGTGCAGATTTTCAGGCCTTTACAGCACAGGACGCATGATGCTACATTTAGCAAATCATTGTGACTCGAGTCAGTGAGTGAGATAGACACACACACGGGGAGAGACGATGTCAGAGAAAAAAGTCGAGAAAGTTGGATAGAAGAGAAAAAGAAAGAGAAAAGGACGTGTTAGAGTTGTTCAGTTAAGATGTGAAATGAGACTATTGGTTAACTGTTGGAGTTAACATAAAGAAGAAAAATACTTTTTATTTCATTTTGTAAAATGAAGCACTTTATTATAATTTTTAAAGCCATTTGTTCTGCTGTTAATTTCTTTAAAATGGTAAAACAACATATAGTTATTGTTTTATTATATAGAGAGGGCATTGTTGTTATTTTCTAATTGTCAATATAACCTACATAAGTACACAAGTGTTAACAATAGAAAAGTATTTGACGATTGTCTAAAGAATAAAGTCCTCCATCCTAAAGGGAATTTCCAGGGGAGGCAATAACAATACATACAAAAGTTCACACTGGCTTTTTTTTTTAAATGAGTAATGAGTGAAGCTAGTGACAGAGAACAATAAGGAGGGAGGGGGAAAGTACAGAGTGCATGGGTGGAAGAAAAAAAGCCCTGGATCAAAAGGAGAAAAGGAAGTGGAAGACAAGAGAAATGGGAGGAGACACCCTTCAGAAAGCATCATAATGCACAAGTGATGTAGGGGAGAGAGAGAAATGGAAGGGGAACAGAGTTCGGTGGTGGTGGTAGTGGTGGGGGGGCTGGAGGAGGGTATCTGATTCATCCACTCCCATAGGCTATTTATTTTGGTCGAATGGAAGAGCAAAATCCATGGGGGAAGTTTGAATGGCTCTGCAGGATGACGTAAAAGGGATGTCTGTGTTTGGGAGGGTGATGGAGGGGGCTCACTATCGCAAGTAGGGCATCGCCTTGATATAAGGGAAAGTAAGCAGGAGAGAACTCAAGGAATTACCCACAGCCCACACAACCTTACATAACCTCAGAAAAGCTTATTCTACTGGACGCGTTGTAAATGTACAGTACGTTTAAAGCGTTCTCTGTAAATGATGCTCATGGAAAAGCGTCACATTTGCATCACAAGTTCATTAAAACAACCTGCTGAAATTATTAAAAAACAGATAAAACAAAAACAACAACAACTTGTCTGTCATTTCTCTACAGGATTGAGGTCATCTGTTTACATACTGGTTATGTGCACACACATGACACACAAACATGTTTCTTCATTTTCTGGCTTGAGTCCCACAACCTCCCTGCAGTCATGTTGTGTTCCTGTTTGATCTAAATGGGTCTTTACACTGTACTTCCAGTTCATGTGGGACAGGGGCTGAACTCAGGGACAGTTTGTTGCACATAATTTAGACACACGCACATGCACATATGTCCTTGATAGTGTTTTTTAAAATTTGTTTTTAATGTAATTTTATTCATTTTGTTTCCTTGTGAAGAACTTTGTGTGATAGCAATTATAAAAACATATTTTAATTAGCTTACACTGTGCAGAACAAATGGCTCTCAACCTGCATGTGAAGTAGTGACAGACACATTTTTCTTCTAGCACAACATTGTCCACAATGCAAATCGACCACCGACCGTTTGGTCAGAGCTTCTTGTTTGTTATTCTAATAGCTTAATTTTGAGACTCGTTTTATTTAGCCCCAACCAACACTGACTTCACTTGAGGCAGTTAATCAGCTTTCAGAAAAGGCTCTGTATAACTTTCGTCACACAGGCCTCTGTAGTAGTACTCTCCAAGACTTTTCAGAAACTAATTTTAACAGTGTGGGAGACACAATTCCTTAATTTTAACAAGTAACCATCATTTCTCCTTACAAAGCAACCAAGGACTGCAGGTTAATAGGATTTATTAGTGTCTTAAAGTGACTCCATGGTCCTTAATGTGCATGAGAACATGGCCCTGACCCAACGCAAACATGTCAACCCCCTTCGCTGCCGTAGGGCCCAATGCAAAGCTCTGTCACCTACACCCATCTGAATCCAACACCCTGAGCCAGTTTGGCCAATATTTACCCTTGAGGTAACAAATAGTGTTAGTGTGTCTGCAGGACTGGGTTTTGAGGACGGCGCAGTGGGAGGCTTACAAAACATTTTTGTGGGCGATCACTGACAAGCAATAGGAAGGATTCTCAGACTGGGTTATGCAAGACATTAGTCATCATGGCATGATTCATCTCTCAGTTGACTCTCCGTCTCTTGTCTCTATCTTTTATTCTCTCAGTCCTCTCTTCTCTCTTAAGCTCCCTTTCTGTGTCATATCTCTTTTCAGTGGGTGCTTAGGAGGTGACATGGAATGAGACACTGGCCTGATTTATTTTTGTACCGTAGGTAGAAAAAAAAAAATCATACTGGGTCAAGCAAGATGCAAAAGGAGTTAATACAGCTCAAGTGTGCTTTTAGGTTGTATATAAGCTGCATGGGACCATTAGCTTATTAAAGTGGAGGGAACCCTAAGTAACAGGGCTAGGCAATATGACCGTATGACTATATGTAATCTGATCATGGTAAACAGAAAAGATTTTTCCTCTTACATATTATTTGGTTCTCCATTGCCATGTTCTTGTAACTGCCAGTTGCCTGGTTCCCAGACCTCTGAGTAGCCACCCACATCTCTAATTTTGTTAGCGATTTAAAAATGTGTCATTCTCATGAATGGCTGTTTTTCATGGTTGGACCTATCAGAGCCTTTGTGGGTGCGTGGGTGTGCCAAACACCAAAAACATCTAGTAGGCGGCAGTTCTGCAGACAAAACCACTGGGTTGAGGGGAGAGGTCAGAGGAGAATGGTTGGAGCTGACAGAAAGGCTATGGTAGCTAAGATAACCACTCTTGAAAATTGTGGAGAGCAGAAAAGCATCTCATAATGAACAACATGTCCAACCGTGAGGGGGATGAGCCGCATTAAAGTTTGACCACGTCTGAAAATTATGTAATAAAGTTATGTCGACATGGAGCAGAATCTCAAAGGAAAGACATCGCTGCCACAAAAAACTGAGGCTGTTTTGAGAGCAAAGGAAGGCCGCCGGTGTGGTGGTGTTCCTAATAAACCATTAAATGACTGACTTTGTTGTGTGTATTGGCTTCTGAGCTTCTTGACTTGGGCTCTATTTTCACTGCCAATGATGGGCGCAGACCACAGTGTCGCATGGGTGAGCTGATATTTTCTCGCAGCATACTGAGGTAATTTCCTCCACTGCACCAGTTTGGTATTTTGGAAACTCACCATGCCAAGTCTAACCCATAAAATCCTCCCCAAAATCACACAATCCCTTTTATTCACATTTTGCTTGTCTTGTCTTATTGTATGTTTGTCAACCAGCCTGATTATTGCGTTAATGCCAGCCAGGCAGAATAAAGATGAATTATTGATGATTGACAGGTGGATCAGGGCAGCAGTAAAGCAGTGAACTGGACAGTTGAGTGAGAAGGCAAAGTCAGTTTACGTTCTGGTCCTCATCTATGGTCATGAGCTTTGGGTAGTGACCGGGAAAATGAAAGTATGGATACAAGCAACCGAAATGAGTTTCCTCTGTATGGTGCCTGGGCTCAGTCTTAGAGACAGACTGAGGTGCTTGGACATCTGGAGTAGAGTTACTGCTCCTTCACATTGAATGGAGTTTGGGCATCTTGATTACGATGCCTCCTGGGTGCCTTCCAGTGGAGCCCATCCGGGCTCTTCCAACTGGTAGGATAGCCCGGGGTGGGCCGAGAACATTATAGATTATATATTTCATCTGGCCTTGTATCCCCCAGGAGGAGCTGGAAAATGTGGCTGGGGAGAGGGACATATGGACTACTTGTCTGACCTACTGCTTCTGTGACCTGACCCCGGATTAAGCGGTTGAAAATGGATGGATGGATGGATGGATGGATGGATGAACATTATCAATATACGTTGAACATTATCAAACTAGCTGTCTGCCATTCAAGGGCTTGCAAAATCTCATCATCATCATCATCAAGGTTGAAATCACTGTTGTGTTCCAGCAGGTATTAGTCACATTTTGATGCTTAGCATTTCCATTAAAGGTATTGTTTCTTTGCATGATTTAAAAAACGTACAATCATTCTGCGCATTTAATATTTTTCAAGTGTGTAGACTTTCGATGGTTAATCAAATCATGTCAGATATGTCCACACAAGACGCCATCATAACCTTTTCCTGCTTTTATGCTTCTCAGTCTCTTTACAACACACCAGCCTTAATACCTTTCAAAAGCTTGAAGACTGCAGAACAGTTGCATCCGTGCTGTTTGTACACTGCTCCCTTGCCCTTACAGTCACAGTCATACTGCACGCCACCTCATGGGAACACACATAACCTTTTGCACCTCTTGCTGTGTTTCCTTTCACCTGAACATGAGGTGAAGTTTCACACCTACATGCACTTTTATTGCAACAGTTGTCATTCATGAGTCTTTGTGCAACTTCCTTTTTGCTTTTTGTTCCAAGGAAATAGTCTACAAAAATTCAGATGAATATGAATCTATACATCACTGTAGATTTGGACAGGACACATATGTTCATTCATCTTTTGGGTCATTGCTTTAGTTAACTGGATGCAGTTGTTGCATTCTTTTTTCTTTGATGCAGCGCATTGCACCACCATTATGATGACAGTGTCTGTGCTGTACTCGCCATTTCCCCCTGTTGCAACTCCCTAAACATTGTGACATCACCAAAATACATAACATAACAAAATAATCTAAGCACATAACTCATGTCCTGAGTTGAGGTGACTGGCCCAGCAGTAACAGAATAGGAATAGTGCAGCAGTCTGTATTGCTCACTCGCCTCTTTTTTTCTTTTTTTTTTCTTTCTTTGTCTTTCCTCCATCTCCACCCTCCTTCATCTGATCTCACCTCCTGTCATCCCTCTTCCTCACTTATGTAAGAGGGTGACCACGGCTGTCCACTGGGCTGGTGGACAATCTGAATGAAGAGAATGAAATTATGAATGAATACGCAGCCATTCTTAATCTTGTCTCTCTCTCTCTCCCTCTCTCCCTCTCTCTCTCTGATGCCTTAACATCCTCTGTCTCTGGGTCTTCCTCAAGCTTTCTGTGTCTCACTGTAACATTTTCAGCCTTTCTGTCTTGTGCTCTCTCTCCCCTGGCAATTCCTTTTTTTCCTTCCTCTCTTTCCCCCCCTGTCATTTCTCTTTCCGTCGTCTTTCTCTCACCCATCAGCTCAGCGCAGCAGCAGCATGGGGGCTGTTGCTGTGCAGATTAAGCATTGTAATCCTGAAGCGCAGGGATGCAGTGCGCGCGCATGTGAGTGTTCGTGTGTGAGCACATGCACGATCGTCTGCAGAGGACCGGATGCGTCTGTTTGTCTTACATCATGGCAACAGCAGCAGTTTATGACCACCGCTCCATCCTAGAATCACCGCTCCATCATCATCAGCGCTGCCATCGTTACCATCATTACTCCATCTTTCGAGTTTTTGTGAGGGAGGAGGCACCGCTGAGCCACAGATGAGGTCATGGAACAGTTTTCAGTGCTCATTGAGGAAAACAGCAGCTGAATGAAAGCGGGAGGAGGGGGAGAGGAGATAAGAGAGCGGGAGGGAAGGGCATGTCGTCATCAGGACATATACCCACATGCTCATTCAGAAAAACTGGCTTCAACAGGGCAAAGACGAAATAAAAGGGAGCAGAGGGGAGGGATATAGCAGCTAGCTTCCCATTTGTGTAATAGCATAGTTTCATGAATGCAGTGCATGGCAATGGAGGGAAGGTAAAAGAGAAACACCTAGAAAGAGACAGTGATAAGTTGAAGATATAAGGAGATTGTGCAAAAAAGGAAGCAATCTATTATGCACACAAAATTCAAGAGAATGAATTAATTGCTGGAGAATTTTTCTGCAACCTGCAACAATAACATCCAGAGTCTTTATCAGCATCATGCCTAGATGTGTAGAAGCTGATGAAAAGGTTGCAGGGCACAGCCAACGTTTTGAACAAGTATACATTGAATTGTTATTCACTGTGCTTTGGAAATATCTCCATCCTCCTTGATGCAGTGAACCGAAGAGGCAGACAAAAACTGTAGCTCACCCACACTGAACTACAAAGGGACAGGGTGTGATGACAGGTTTTTGTTCTCGCAAACTGCTTTGTTATGAAAAAAGTGGCAGAGCATGAGAACTGACAGGAAGGACTATTGTAGATGACTTGCAGGGCGATATTGTGCTATTCCAGCTCAAGCGGCGCCAGCTCCCGAGGAGCATGGATATCCATGTTAAAATGCCCAGTTCTACAGCAGAAATAAACATGGTTTCTATAGCCGATTCCCCCCTTTCAGGGAACTGTATAGTAAGCGAATTTTTATATAACTCGACTGTTTTAAATTTTATTAAGGCTTAAATTTCTGCCTAATCGAGGGCGTGTTGCTTTGAGTGACAGGTGCTTTTCACAAAGCGGTATGCAAAACTCAAATGTCTATGGCGTTTAATCAGTCTCAAAAGTAGCGCACATAGAAACCACATGCATACGCGTGAAAAACATCCTCGTGAGGTTTCAATTCAACTGTGTTCTTTTAGAGGCTGCTGTTGAAGTGCTTCACTTTACAGAGAGGTGTGTGTGTTGTTTAGCCTACCTCAATGATTTGAATGTGGGGGACAAAATAAAAAGAACGCCTGTCAACACAATGCAGTGCAGTTCAACAGCAACACAAACTGCAACCTTGGAATTATCTCACAGCTGAATCAATTCCTCCTTAACAAAGCTGAACATTATAACCTTCATGAATTAGGATTTATTGCTGGACTGTTACATTAAACTGATTTAGTTTAGGTGTTTCTAATAAATTGACAACTGCACTGTATGTAGGTATCAACTATTTGTGTTAGTTTTGTACTGTATGCTGCTTGGAATTATTGTAAGGGTTTTAACAATGATGATGCCTGTTCATTTGAAAGTGTTTTATAAAGATTTAATAAAAATACATACATATTTTCCACCTTGTAAATAGTTAAGTCACATCGGCCTAACATTAATACACACTCTTTTCCTTCTAACTATCAAGATTAAAACTTTTTCATACTCCATGTAGATCATAAACCCTTAAAATCGGCCTGGGGCTAGCTGGTTAGCATGCTAACTTAAGAACAAGTTATGCAAGAAATAGAAGCATAAGAAGAGGGTTACTTCAAACTGCTGGAGACAGCTGTTAGTGAGTCAAGGAATGAAGTTTGATGCTGAACTTAACGTTTGTCTGATGATTTTTGATTCGACAAAATTAACTGATTGATTCTGCTTGTTCAAATGAAATTGCGTGTAATGCTGATGGTGGAGGAACTGGAGTCTATAACCTTTTTGTTTCATTAAGTACAAAGTGAGCTAATGTTTGTTAAATGCTTAAATCATCACTGTAAACTGGGTCAAACTCACTGAGGCCGATCAAAGCCATTTGTTTTGACCACTGGCTTGGTCTCTCTCTCTCTCTCTCTCTCTCAAACACACACACACACACACACACACACACACAAACACACACACACAGTCTGTCACAGTTATCTCCATTGCACAACTGTAGGTCAGAGCAGGCATCAGGAAGTCCGTGTGTGGTTAAATTGATTTTTCATCATGGCCCATGTGTTTGTTTGCATCAACACTGAGTTGTGTGTTAGAGAGGAGGTAGAAAGGAGATTTTGTATATGTGCTTATAAAAAAGAAAAAAAAATTCCACTAACTCTCAAAACAATGACGAAAAACAGGAAGCAGAACGATCTGATTTCCACTAGATGGAGGTAAAATGTCAAGAGCGCTATCTGTTTTGTGTGTGTGTTCGTGACAGTTCACCTCCATCTGTGGGCTTCCTGGCTTTTTCCATCAGCACTGAGAATACCACTACATATAACAGTGTGATTAAGTGTTTTTGGAAGGTGTGTGTGTGTGAATCAAGAGAGAAAGAATAAACTGTGGACTAATGGAAAGTCAGAGACAACAGGGAGCACACATGCATGCACATCCTCAATACCAACAGTCACACACAAACATATGTGCAAACACACACAAGCATGCCCGCAGGCCTGCTATCATCTGATGTACCTCCCGTGGTAGTGGAAAATAGGAGCACAGTTCACCGATACAAACACACACACACACACACACACACACACACACACACACACACACGCTATACATGCTCAAGCAAACATGACCTCATTCCACGCATATACTTGCATGTGACACTCAACTTCAACACATACACTCTTAGATATATTGTTTCCTCGAACACACCCACCCATTGACTAAAACCTGTGCTGACACACAAACACACTTCCTACATTCACATGGCCAGTGACCCTCTGTTCGCTGCGAGGTGTTAATTAGCCGCTCCCTCCTGCCTCGGGGGAGGCTCTGCCTGTTTCCTGTGAGCTTACGGAAATGCTGAGCCATTAGAGGACTAGTCTCACCTGAAATATTAATTAGCAGCATCTCAACACCGAGTCCCTCGATTTAACTGACGGAGAAGGGAGTGCAAGTTATTACACTGCTCATTGTTCTATCCACATCTAGAGTAGTTTACCTAAAGTGAGATTAATTAAAATTTCTAGAAATAAGCAGTTGTTAGCTGCAGTTACATGATGAAATGTATCAACCGCAAACCCCATTTTAAAACTTCAAAATAAGAGCAAGGCCATGAAATATTCAGTTGGAGGTATTTCCATACAACATACAGAGTTTTTACAGGATACAACTTTGTGCCACTGTACTCCTCAAATGGTCCCATTTCCCAAGTTGGGAAGTTGTCAGTATGTTCATGTGTTTTTAAGTCACTGCTGGAATAGCACAATATCGCCCTTCAAGTCATCTGCAGTGGTCCTTCCTGTCGCTTCTCATGCTCTGCCACTTTTTTCATAACAAAGCAGTTTGCGAGAACAAAAACCTATCATCACACCCTGTCCCTTTCATCACCGCACATGTAGTTCAGTGTGGGTGAGCTACAGTTTTTGTCTGCCTATTCAGTTCACTGCATCAAGGAGGATGGAGATATTTCCAAAGCACAGTGATTAGCAATTCAATGTATACTTGTTCAAAATGTTGTCTGTGCCCTGCAACCTTTTCATCAGCTTCTACACATCTAGGCATGATGCTGATAAAGACTCTGGATGTTACTGCTGCAGGTTGCAGAAAAACTCTCCAGCAATTCATTCATTCTTCACAACACTTGTATTCTGTGTGCATAATCCATTGCTTCCTCTTCCCCCCCTCTGCATCATTCTCTCTGTCTGGGTGTTTCTCTTTTACCTTCCCTCCATTGCCATGCACTGCATTCATGAAACTATGCTATTACACAGATGGGAAGCTAGCATGCAAATTCTTAAAGGGCAATTGTGACACTTATTGTCAATTAGCTAAACTATACTAGTTTGACTAACTGGAGAAATGTACTCTAGCTTATACAGTGAGTGACATTTGTATCCCTTGTCATTTATATTTGGTGTGAAGAAAGAAAGTTCCAACACTGGAATTAGGTGTGGTAAAGTGGCTTGAGCCCTGCTATAATAGTAATATAATGTTCATTCACTTGTGCATTTCAGTCAGTCCATTGCGCCTGCACACATTCAGGTCTGGTTTCCCAAACAGGGATTAAACAAAATGAAAAACATAAACACGATGTTAAGGAAAACTGTGAGAAAAAATAAATAAATAAAATAAAATCCTTGAAAATTCCTTGATCCTTGGGGCATGGTCCATGTCCCATCCCTTCACCAAGTTTGGTGCAAATTGGTTCTACACTTTTTATGTAATCCTGCTGAAAAATAGACAAACCAACAAGGAAACAGACACGTGGAAACATAACCTCCTTGGCAGAGGAGGTCATTGGGCAGGTAAGGATGCTGTTAAAAGCTGCTGGAAATAAGTTAAGAGGAGTTGAAAATTACTCTTTGTCAAACAAGTTATTTTCTCCGTGTGTCTCTCCAGCTCTCAAAATGTAAGGACAGAGTGACACTCCACTTATGAATGGCTCAGTTCTCTCTGGATCTACATGGTGTAAATCCTGGGGTCTCAGTGAGGGATTACCTCCGATAATAATGCACTGCAGTGAGATGTAATGACCTCAAGGAGATATGGCTTCAAATGAGGAATTATCATGTTTGTACATTGAATGTACCTTTGTAAACCTTGCCCTATGCATGAATGGGGTGTATGAAAGGGATTAAAGGGACCTACACAAACAAGGAATTCGTAAGTAAGTAGGTGGGTAAATGACTTTTGCTGACATGGTATGGATTTCATTTGGGTTTTGAAACACATCTCTTTGCTTAGTTTTTGCCTCCTGTCCACACTACTGTGATGGTTTTGGAAACACTGCTGGCTGGTTTTAGTTTAAAAACTCCAAGCCTACGCTGTAGCGGTAGTGTGGACGGGCTAAAACAGAAAACATTGGAAATGATGATGTAGTAACAACTGGTTGCTCCCTGATTGGGTCTTGTCAGCCTCGACTACCAGTGGTGAAAGCAACATGAGTAACGAAATACAAGTGTTACTGACCTTGTTTTCTTGCTAGCAGCTGTTGTGCAGTGAAATCCTGCATGACTACAACTACCTTTGTTTTTTTTTCCAGGTGTGATAGTATGGGCACAGATCGTTTCTGATACAGAGCTAAAACAGTTGTCTGGACGGAGATCATTTTCATTTTAAAACAGCTTTTTTAAAACAAAAACTACATTATTGTTGTACCATAAAGAAAAAGGAAACAAAAAATGTCAATTTAATGCAGATGGTGATGAGAAGACGAAAAAAAAAGTACATTATCTTGACACATATTTTGCTTTGTAAAATATAATTGGCATTCCAAAACAGTTTTCCTGACGTCCAGGGGCACAAAGTAAAACATTAAGTTTTACTTTGTGCATTCATTTACACAAGTACATTCATTTCTTATACTAATGCTACATAATTACCAGTTTAATGTGTAAACAGTGTTCACATGAACACACAATCATGACTGAAAATCATTGCACAACACGGAGGCCTCATGTTATCCCAAAACTATTCTTCAAGTTTGTTACACCCAAATTTGAAAGTGTTATAAGTTATCAATGCCTTTTTAACCCTCTCACAACCATCTTTGTGATCACACAATGGTCTTGAGCTGATGACATGACAAAAGCTCACAAACTGAGAACATGTTTGTCTTTGCCATATCTACCTGTATTTGTCCCATCAGGTGTGATTTTGGCATAGCTGCACACCGAACACCCTGAAAGTTAGTGTCGTACGTCGTTACATGGCACTGGGACACAGCTTAAAAGAGAATCCTTTCAAAATAGATGATTGCAGCTTAAACTATATTCAAATGCAACATATTCACTCACAAATACCAAATACAGGTGTAAAAAAAAAAAAAATGTAAAAAACAAATAGATTGGACATATGAGGTGCTGAGAAACTAATGAGATGTCATTTACCCCAAGAGGTGCCTATAAATCAAGGCCTGTGTCCATAGACTCACAGTATGTCTGCAATGTTGTGGAATTTGAACAACCCACAAGCGAAAGAGAGAGGAGGTCAGAAATTGTAAAAAAATAAAAATAAAAATCAAAGAGCTGGCAGGAATATGTTTACATGCACATTGCCACAAGCATTCAGTCAAGTGTTGGGTTTCATGATGCTGTGATTTGTTTTGATTTGATTTCAAACAGACAGGCTATATGCAAAAATGTTAAAAAAAATATATATTATGACACTCAGTTTATTTTTTTTTCATCTCCACATGAAGTAAACCCTCATGGAGCCTTTTAAACCCTTGCGCTTACACAGGTCACACAGGTGATGCCAATTAAAGTCTATAGGTCCGCACTTCCTGAGAAAAGGTCTAATCAGGCGAGATGAGTGAAAACACCTGTGTGGGTGCACCGTGGCTTTCACTTGTAAATTTCAGTTTTTATCTTAACTGATTTTATGGCTTCCATCCATAAACCTATTACCAGATCATTCCATTGTGACACAGAGTTGGTTATTTCTCATGGACACAGTTGGTCTATGTGTTCACCACCAGAGGATTGTCATATCCTGGCTTATGATTTGCTGCCACCTTGTGGACAAAAATACAAATTCAGACTATGCACAGCTTTGTGTGTTACAGAAAATAGTTCAGTTCGATTCCGTTAATATGTTTTAATTCAGCATTACCTGAAGGAGCTTTACTATTAAAGGTTCTGATTGGTCCTTGAAAATGTTCCACTACAGAAAACCCATGTCAGGGCAGGAGATACAGTTTGATGTATCTTGTCTTGTCTTTGTTCAAACTTGTTGTTGTTGTTATCAACATGCTGCTGTGTGGCCTGGTACTTGCTAATGTGATTTTCCACTCTGTTCTGATTCGAACAGCTGGGGATGTCCTGTTAGTATGTAGATAATGTAGAAGAGGGTCAGAAAAGAAGAAAACATATGGAGGAAATTGGAAAATATTTTGGATGATTTTGAAGCAAATGTACTGGTTAGTTGATGTATTGGAATGATAAAGGCCACAAGTCTGCACAAGATATATATTTTTTTCTTTAATGTTTTCTGAGATTAAGATGTTAGTTGTGAAAGACTTTTTTTTTGTTTTTTTACAACAGTTTACTCAATGTTTCACATACAAACAGTCGCCAATGTGTTTACTCAAAAATCACACTGATCTCTTCAAACAGTTGAATGTGAGCTGTTAACGATAAAGGAACTAACGAACAAAACATTTCCACCTGTTGAGTATCACTGCTCACATTTGCCCCTCACAGGTGATCTGGGATCTGTAACATCGCCCTGTGGGCACAGACCATATCAATAGCTTTATGGCACTTTAAAATCTATCAGACACCTTATGTTTATGAGGATGCTTCAATGCTCGTGTACCTACTCAAATAAATCTGACCGTTTCAATTTACAGAAAGCGTGTATGAAAATGGTGTCTCAGAAAACTCTCCATTTATTAGAAGATAATGAGTACTACTTTGTAGCAAAGAAATTCTTTGTAAAGTACATTTATAAATCACAAAACAAGGGAAGAGACAGTGTCTTTACGGCAAAACATCTTTGGCAGTGGAAGTGTATCAACTGGTCCTGCCACATGTGCCATGAAATGGAGAAAAGCAATAGTCATTGGGTTCATTTCCATTAATCAGCTTAATGCACAATTTGAAAATGCAAACATAAGAAAAAGTAATGGAAACACGATAATTAAAAATAAATAAAAAAATAAAATAAAAAAATCAACAAAGCAATATTTCGCAAAATTGAAATGGAAACATGTTTTTTCGCATTGAAGTTGTGGTGCTCAGAGAGCTTGTTCCAACTGAGAGGCAGACTGCTGGAAACTCAGCGTCATTAATAGTCAGTTTAATTGGAATGATATCGGGCTAGAAAAAAATAAAGGAACCAAAAAACAGCATTATTCACATCACTCAATGGACACATTATACACAGTTGTGTTTTGTCAACATTCCTAAAAAGATTGTGCCTATGTTGCACAAAACTGTGATGGAAACCCAGATATAGTTGGATTTGGTGTTCACACAACTAAAAAGATGATTATTAATGTAAGTAAAATTGCACTCAACTTCATTTTTGCCTACTAAACATAAAATACAGAATAGAAAATAAAATAAAACAAAAAAAACAAACAAAAAAAAAAAACACATTCATTTTATAGCTGATCTCTCAGAAATTTACACAGATTTCTATTACAGCTGTGCTGGAACTGCAGATATCACAGCTGTGAATATTTTTATGACCTGACAAGGGAAGCCTCCAAATCAAGCTCCGTTTTTCTCCTGAGAAAGGGGGAAAAATGTATTAAAATTATGTAGCTTAGAGCTGGGCCTGTCTGTGTGTGTGTGTGTGTGTGTGTGTGTGTGTGTGTGTGTGTGTTCCAAAGGAAATGTGTACCATAGTAAAGCAAATTAGTTCTGGTCCACCCCTCTCTGATTGACAGTGCCCTCAGCATCACTTGTTGGCCTGTCATTGGCTTTTTGTTCTGATTTAAACCTAGAAAAACTGGCCTGTGTTCCAGAAATGCTCAGATTATTCAAAACCAACATATTAACCACCATCTGTTTTTTGAATAAATCTGACTTGATATTAGTTTTTATTTATGACACCCGTTTGAATAGAAGTCTATGATATTCTGAAATTTCAAGAGGCAGACAGTAACATCCTCATGCAGACACTCTGGACTACAGGGTGCAGTATTTTCCATTTCAGCCTTTGTGAGGCTACATCAGGTTAATATCACAAACTGTCTGGTGATTATATGCATCATTGATTCCCTGCAAGGGGTCAGAAAGAGGACTACCAGGTTACTCAAAGATGAACTTATCCTTAACTAATTTGAAATGACTCCACATCCCCAGAGGGAATGAATTTAGCGTAACTAGTAAAGCTGGGAAATGTAGATAAAAACCTTGTAAAACCTGTAAAAACGTCAGTTCACCCACCAGAATAAGTGACTAAATGAAGGATGACTAATGCTCCTATTTACAACATAGGACTGACGCATATGGAGACTGGATCAACTAGGTCAGCTGTTTTGTCACATACAGTGGTGATCAATGGTCTCCAACCTCTTTTAACTCTGAGAGCAACTTTGACAAAAAAAAAAGGGACTGAGAGCTCCTCGTGTCTTATATTACTTGATACATTTATTCACATGATCGTATCAAAACACTCCAACATATTTCCT
The DNA here is from genome assembly GCF_046630095.1 of Trachinotus anak. Classification (NCBI taxonomy): domain Eukaryota; kingdom Metazoa; phylum Chordata; class Actinopteri; order Carangiformes; family Carangidae; genus Trachinotus; species Trachinotus anak. The sequence continues at coordinate 23,911,096 of NW_027273853.1, read as the reverse complement.
GTTGGTTAGAAAAGTTTAGTTTATATCTGTTTTCCAGTAGAGTTGCTATCACTGCATGTCGCCTACGGCACATCAGATGTAAACAAACTTGGCTGACAAATAATTATGTGGTGTTGAAGAGGGGTGGGTCTGTCTGTGTATTTGATTTAGTTGCATTTGGAGAAGATTTACTGAGTGAAGTTGTTTTGCTTAAAGTTTGTACTATGCATCCATGGTTTGTATGTATCACATATTCTCTCAACCTTTGGGGGACCTGCTCTAAAACAGTACTCTTGGGCCACCTATGGGAGACCCCTGTTCTAAGCCCATTCTAAGCCATGTTTTACGTCTCTTTTAGTCATTCTGCCTTTAAATCAGGATAGACACTGACACATTGCCAAGAAGTTTGTTTTCTACAACAGTGGGAGGAACGGTGCCTCTGATAAAGGACTACATTTTTTGATTGATCAGTGTAGAAGAAGATAAATCAAGTAGGAAGGATGTTAGAAATTCAGTTTCAACACCAAGGCTGGGAAATAGTCTGTTTCCAGTGAAACTTTGACAACAATGAACAATGAGGAGCACACCATGTGTTTGTTGTGTCACATTGTAATGTAACAACCCTGTAGTGCACAAGTCTGACCCACATTGGTCGAATGTATGTGGATGTTAAGCTGGATGTTTATGTCATCTGTAAATTAGTTCAGTCTGTCCGGTCAATTCGGTCTGATCAGGTCTTCCATTCTATGCCATGGGCCTGAGTGTCAATACGTCAAGTGGATCTGAATGGATCTGAGCCAGCAAAATCTAAGCTTTGGTGCCATGTTGCATCCCACACATCACAGGAGGGAAAAAAAAATATTTTTTTCTAGATGAGATGGAGAGTGTGAATTGTCGGTTGCCAGAAAATGGCAGCTGCTTGTTTGACATTTTTGGCCAATCATACTGTATTCTGGGTTCCACAGGCATGTCGGACAACAACCCCCTTTAGATGGATTGCTGTCTCTATGGTAAAACCATGACACGCCAGAGGTACTCCTCTCTGTATTTGGAAACTGAGCCTTAAAAACAAGTCATTAAGACTTCCATAACTTTGTGATGTCACAACAAAGCAGTCATTGCCCTCAGCCACGCCCCCACGCCCAGCCCATCGTCCAGCTTTGTAGGATATGATGTCTCTGAGTGTTAACCTGAAATCTTTTGTATTTTTATTTGATCACACAGAAAAAAAAGTCAGCCAATCACAAGAGAGCCTCAGATTCCCTCTTCTGATTGGCTCACCAACCTGCTGTTACTAGAGCTCCAGAGAGAAACCTAGGAGATGTTAAACTACATTTAGATGGTTTTTCGTTCTTAAAACCACAAATATATCTTCTTATGGATATCACCACTTTAAATTAAACACCAGAAAAGTGTAAAATATGGGACCTTTAAGCAATAAACCTGCTTGGTAAAATTTGGTGAAAGGCTGTCCTTACATGAACTTTGGGGAGATAACAAAACACCTATTCTTGGTTTCCAATTGTCAAAGTCAGATGCTATGTACACACATCATCTGCCCTGACTGCCTGCTATGTCTATATTGATTGATTTAAACAGTCTCTCTGGAGATAACAGTACCACTTGTGCTGATCATTTGCTCGCCCACAAGTCAGCAGCTACTGTGTGAACTCCTTTTTGTTCTGAACGTCACACCGTCACAAGGGTCCATGGTTCATCAAAGCCTGTAAATGATCCTCTGATCAATTCTTTTCAATGCTCATATACTCACATTTTTCATTAGTCACTGTCTCCCAGATCTGTCTGATTGTTAGGAATGGTTAGTAACATTAGGTTTCACTGTAAAACATCACACACTTTTGTTACCAGTTTAGAGGCTGAGTTTATAAAAGATCTTCTATATGATGATCAGCATATCTTGACTTAACACAATAGATTTGAAATGGTGCTTTTTTACTTTTTGGCCAAAATAAATTGTTTTATTCACTGTCACTGCTGTCTGCTAATGAAACTATGATATGACACAGGTTAACTTTCTCAGAGCAGCAGCATTCCCTCCTCTTTAGTTTTATCATGTGAAACGTGCTGTAAACTGTGAGAGGCTGATGGTACAAAGAATCTTTTCAGTGCAAGTTGTGCCATGTCAAATCCTTTCAGACACCTTTTTACAGAAACTCAACAGTGACCTTGTGAAAAGAAATGTGCTAGCTGCACATAAAAGGCCAGCGGGAACTAGTCATGAGGGGAGAAAAATTACCTGAGGTGAAAAGAAAAGTGTAAAACTCGAAAGATTTCAGAATTTTAATTCTTACAGGATCTGAGGCTGCTGTGGCGACTTGTGAATTAGACATGACAATTTTGCACAGAAACAGAATGACGTAGTGTAAATCAATACAGTTTAAAGACCTTGGGAAAACGCAGACCATGACCAAGGAGCCTCTTTGTGGTGACGATGATGGAGGTACATGAAGAAAGTGATAAATAAGAAAATCAAAGGGTTCCTGTTAAGAGCAGAACATCGAATGCCTTTGACGTTCACCAAGTTGCCTCAGAGATTCATCCCCATGCCGAGCAACGTTTCTGAAGCAAACAATCATGAAGCATATAGTCTTTGAGTCAACGCTACATGGTGCAATGACACACACTAACACAATTCTCAGCGGTGCACCACTAACTTTTTTTTTTTTCTCATTCAGTTTTGCCTTTTTTAAAACCCTAAAGCAAGTACAGACAGAGTGAGAGACATCTTAATACAAACATACACATTTAGTAAAAAGCTAGAAAAAAACCCCAAACATTTTCACTCATTTCCTTCTTTTGTGGAAGCATTTCTCTACAGCTCTGGTTCAGCTTGCAGTTTTGAGGAGCTTTTTTTAAGTTTTGCTATCGCTATATAGCCAATGTTAGCATTAACTGTTGTTTACTTACCAGTCGAGAAGAAAACTTTACTCGTCAGGAGCTATCTCTAGTGTTGGAAAGCAACGCCAATGTTAATTCTTGTTTCTATTACTTCTTTTCTTTTCTGAAGTTAGCACGCTAACCAGCTAACCTTGGCTCGTCATTGTCCAATAGCGACTCACGCTAAGCCTCCAATCTACCCTGAGGATGTAGCGCTGTAAAGAGGGCGGATTATAACCTCTTATATTACAGCTGAATCTCTTGTCAAGCAACAATGACCACCACCCACAAGAAACCACATTGTGCAGCACAGAAAACTTTATCTTATCCAATTTAAAAACATGATTTTTTTTGCAAGGGGAGTAAAAATAATCTGGTTTAAGATGATACAATTGTGCATTATGGTTGGTTTGTTGTTGTACAACATTTGACAGTGTATAGCAAAGTAAATCTGGCCCATACTTGGGCCACATGCTTGCTTTCTTCTGGCCCAGCATACAACTGCCTCAACAGCCCGACTCTGGCCCAGATACAGCATGATTGTAAGATGTTACTTCCACATGTGGACCAATTCTGGTGCACACAGAAAATCCATCGGCTGTCAATTAGGGAGGAGGAGAAGTGTAATAGTAATAATAAATACCACACAGAAAAAACTGTCAGAAGACTTTAATTTCTGTGCCACCCCAAAGTGAGTACTAGCCTCGACCTAGCCACCCCTATGAAAATTGTGTAGTGGGACAACTGCATGGCAAGTCTCCCAAACACACCATGACCATAGGCATGAATTGATTTCTCATTCCCTTAGCAAGAAAATGGGTTCCCGGTTGTCATGCAGGACAGTGATATTGAACAGAGTATTCATACTTGCTTTCACGTATCCAGAACGTGAAAAATTCCTGATTATGCATGGCAAGCAGTGCAGGGAACGTACAGAACTGCTATTGGGTCAGATGATTTCAAATTTTTTAAATTTCAAAAGACTGTAAAGAATGAATTAGAATTTAAGAAAAGGTTTAACAACCTTTTTGAGTATTTGTGATATAAGAGGAATTTTTTTTCCTTTAAATTTGGTAAACAAACAAAAATAAAGGTTGTTGAAAGAGTAAATGTCTCGTAAAAAACTTATGCTCGATAGTGAAGTTTCCATCTGAATTGCACACATACTTTTAACCATTTTCCCAGAAAATCTGCGAAATAAAATGTGAAGTAACGCTTGTTTGGGAGATTATTGGATGTTCAGCCTTGACGGTTCAGATGATGGTTCTACTAATAATCTCACAGAAAAAACTGTAGATACTCTGTCTCCATCTGTCTGTGTATGTGTCTGTGTGTTATGAAAGTGCATGTAAGGACACAGGGAAAGAGAGTCACAAGAAAGAACAGGTGGACTAAATGAAATTGCGATGGGTTATTTCAGGTCGAGGGTTTCATGAATAAAAGACTAAATTTTTTTCATTTTCTATGGGGTTCGATTGTAGACATTACTAGTCATTTTAAAACATAGAAAATGAAAAGAAAATGAACCTGCCTATCAGGCTACTGTGTATGGGTGGTTCTGGGATTGTGCAATGGGGGTGGGATACACTACTCTATGTCCGAATGATGGTAGAATACCACCAAATTGGGACTGTGTTCATAACAATGCAGACTGTCTGTTGTGTCCGTTGTGTCCGTCTTCTTTGTATTGTATTGTTGGTCTTATATGTTCAATGCTACGACTGAAAGTGGCAGCGAGGTGGTTCTATTTGTCAGAGACGAATTTCCCTCTTCTGGGACAATAAAGTTCATCTCATCTCATGTGGCTCTATGATAAAAATTCCTAAGTACAAGCCTGTGCACATAAAAACTTAAGGAGAGAAGTTTGCTATGAGTCCCACATTGCATTGCCAAAAGAAACATCCAGTGACCAACATTAAAATCTGTTGTATGTGCCACTAACTTAAAGCAGGACTTACATGTTACTGTGCTAGGTTTATTATTTTATTACTGAATCTGCCCAGTTGGGCATAAACCCAAGACGCTCGTTACAGTAGGCTACTATCTCATAAGCACGGGGACCAATGATGTCCGTCTGTGACTCACTGACTGAATGTAATCAGTTCCTGTGGAGTTTGTTTATTTTTTTATTTCCTGCAACCAGCCAGGGCTGTAAGGGGACAGCCCTAAAGATTATGCAGATACTGTAGCACATGCAGCAGTGCAGTTTCAAATGCTGGGTGACTTCTATTATGGTGTGGTGCCTTGATGCCACATGCATCACTAAAGCATTTTCAGTTTGTTACAGCTTTGAGTCATGTCTGTGACTGATTTCCTCTCCCTAGCATTGGCAGCTGATGCTCATGGGTGTTGAATAGTAGTGTAATGGCACATCTACTTATGCTGTGCTGTTCGGTTTGGTTCGCATTGCGCTGCATGTTAGGCACATATCTACGTGCAGAACTTAAGTTTAACAGGATTCAAAAACATAACATAACTTAGAAACTGAATTAGCAAGTATAAACCCCATAGACGGTATTATGCAAACACAAGTACGGTGACCACGAAGCCGGAGCTTAGGACCCTCCTGTACTCTTGAAGACTCCTGTGTGGGAACATTTCTGTTTTCCAGTGAGCTACAATAGCAATGGGAAAAGACAAGTGGACAAGACAAGGGCAACGTGCCAGCATTGTTCAGTTGAAACTGGGTATGTTGCTGGCAGTACACTGAACATGCTTTATATCCATTTCTTGTGCTCAGTTATTTATGGCTAGTTTGCCATTAGCTTACAAGTTTACAAGTACAATGTTTACAAGATAAATTAATAATAAATTAAGATAAATGTAATGTTTTTTCATGTCTTCTTCTTCTGTCTTATTTATTCACTGTACCAAAAGAATACCAAACTGTGAATTCAAAACTGAGGATTTTATGGAAATATTTGACTGTTTCACCCCTGGTATTTAAGTGTTTAGAGTGATACATAATTTCAAAAATAAAAGAAAACCAAAAAAAGTTGAAAAATTGATTAAAAGTGCCCTAGTATAAACCTATAGTCTTGATAAATATAAACCTAGTCTTGATAGAAAGATGGAGACTCCATCTTTCTATGTCAAGCCACACTGAGGATATTAATTATAGAAAACTTTGAAGAAAACTCTTTATAGTAGAGAGTAATACTTCTTTTTTCATTTTAAATCATCTTTACTGTATTATACAGTAAATCCAAATCATTCGTAAAGGGTCCTGTGTTTCTCTCTTTTTCAGAGCCATCAGCAGAAGAATTTTTAAAAAACATAAAAAATCTTAAGTCACAAATAAAGGGCTCTTTTATCATTCATTTTGCCATTTTCCACAGATTCATTTGAGGGCCTTTACTGATAAATTAGAGAGCAAACTGTTTGCTCTCAGTGGGAATTGTTGAGTCGCTTTCTTTCCTACACTTTAAAGAGAAGGTCTTGACCTCCTCCAATTGAAAAGTGCCTTGAGATAACTTTTGTTGGGATTTGGCGTTGTAGAAATAAAACTTGGTTTGATTTGATTTGAAACTTAAAAGTCTAATCAGGTCTCTTGCTGAAGAAGAATTATCCTTTGGTTAAGGTTAGAGTAAGATCTTTTATAAAAAAACAAGGTGATATTATGTGATAAGTTTTAAATAGAGTTTTAAAAGTTGTAACAGAGATGCACATCCTTTAATATACGTGAAACTGTTCTAGAGTCTGGAAGTAAATGAACTGAACACAGTATCACTGCAGGCTTTAGTTCCAGAGCGAGGAATGATTAATGTGAGTCAGAGAACTTAAACTTAAATATAAAGCAATGTTAATGACAGTGTCATCCCTTCTAAAGGTCAAGCATTACAATGTGACAAAATAACATGGTGTCCATTGTAGGTGCACGTGAATACAGTATTTTTTTTTAATGGAGAAACACTTATGAATTAAGTGTTATTAACTAAGACTGATCCACTGAAACACCAACGAGACCTATTCCCAAAATTTCTTGATGCCAAACTTTTGATAGACCATCTTAATATGTATGAAAAAGTAAAGATCCATGTGACAGATGTGGTGGTCTGCTCATCATAGGATCCAATCGTCACACAACAGCAGACACATGACTGTAGGTCAGGGTAATTAAGCTTACATACACTATGCAACAGACCAGAAACATTTTGGAGCCAGGGAGGAGATTACAAAATAACTGAGCCACTCTCTATTAGACCGTGATACTCAGTTTCCCTGGTGACGTGAGGCAGTCACTCATGTTGTCCTCTTAGCTCTGCTGTCAGTCAGTTTCACTGCCACCGTGTGTGCTCGAGTATTTGTGTTGAGTCCACACTTGGGTCCTCAGAAGCAACTATACACCACCTTGCCTTGTTTACCAGAATGCAACTCACTACAGAGGAGAACATGGAGCTTGGACTCAAGGAACAGGGATCAGTCAATCCTGCATTTGTGGTGAGTGAAAAGTGCCATCTTCAGTTTGGCTCTGTGAAACCAACAAAATCAAAAATTCAAATACTGGCTGAGGTTGTGCTGTAAGTATATCCAAATCTTTTTATTTCAAGTCAATTTGATATTAAAGTTTTTTTTTATTCACTTCTGTCAAAGAGACTACAAGAAAGTGAGGCACAGTGCTGTTTTCTAACCTTACAACAGTAAGAGCTAAATGTAAGCCTCTGTGGAATGTGAAATTACCAATCGCGTGCATGCGTTAAATAAAAGACGGGATATTTCAGTGGAATCGATTGCACAGTTGCAAACTCTGTGGTAAAGATCAATCTTTAGTGTAGTCAAGACTAATCAAAGAGTTCCAAGGTAAAACTAAAAATGCCTTTTGATAAAACAAAGCAAAAGACAGAAACTGACGAATAATAGATATCGAAGTGGGGACATGTAGTGTTTATGAATGTATGTGTGTGTGAGAGAGAGAAAAATGTTGGGCTGCAGGGGGGTGTGCAAGTGTACACAGCTGAGTTCAAGGTTGATATTTCCCCTTGTTTTCTCCCCATCCCAAATGTCAGAAGAATTTAGAAAATTAGGAACACAAACAAACAACGCAGCTTCGACTGCAGGTGTGTGAACATGTCAGTCTGTCAACACTTGCAAAGGGCAAAGGCTTTTATTATCATTACTAACCCTGTTGTGTGCACTACCTCACACTCCAAATTACCAATAAATTAATTCATTAGAATAAATTAAAATTTGTTGTATTAGGGTTTATATTTTTAATAAATCAGTCTTCACTCATGTCTTTGACATCAAGATTAGGTTTTCATAATTCATTTTTATGCTGTGATCATGTAAAAAATGTTCATATGTTAGAAGTATGCTAAAATGATGATAAAAAGGTTATGGTCCCAGCCATTTCTATAGAAGACACATTAAAGGAGCTTTAAGTTGCTAAAGCGAGTTGTTAAGCCTTTGTTTCATTTACAAGACAAGAGGTTGTAATACGTCCTCTGCAGCGCTTTGTCTTCAGGGCACCGGACGCTACAGCGACATAATCAGTAGAAGAAAAGTATGAAAAAGTATGTTTCTTCTAGACTGGTACATAAATAGCTGTTAATGTTAAACGTTGGCTACGTAGCAATAGCAAAATGTGAAAATAGCTCCTTTAAGTTGCGTTTCAAACAAAAAAAAAGATGTGTCAGATTTAATTTCAATGGCTGAATACCATATTCATTTGAGATTTTCGGCAGCATTTAAAGCTAAAAGTATCAAATGCATTTAACAGGTGAGAAATCTCAGCAGTCATTTGTTTAGGCTCATAATAGTAGATAACTGATTCAGACCAAGCAGATAAGGATACGTGTATGTACATGTGTGAGACCAAAGAATTTAAGTGCAGGGGTCATGGTTTCTTTTAGATTATGTTATTCAATAATTTCATAACTTTTGATTTTCTTCTATTTCTTATGTTCTAATAACTTATTTTTTATATACCTGTTTGTGATAAAACACATAGCCTACAGTGCGCCCTCCTTGTCCTCATGGTGTTCAGCATGAATGTTGGTGCGTGGATCTAGTTCTGTAAATGGACACAGGAGCTTTTTTATGTGGCACTTGATATAGTATATGTCTTCACGGCAATTGTCATGCTTGGAGTTCACCACTGCAAAGCATGCAATGGGAAGACTTTTTTTTTTTTTTTTCTTTTTGGCATTTTTCCTACAATTTAGACAAGAGAGATTTTTGTTAGCTGGTGCAGCTATGAGCCCTGGGGAATTCAAGTGGCGCCAGTCCTTTTATGGTTTCAGGTGTCAACAGAGGCTAAAGTCCAAAAACAAAGGCTGGATTCACGTGAGAATGAAGTGCAGATACCTATGGTCACAGGAACATTGTCATGGTACAGTAACTCTGACCCTTGAGTTCTTCACTCTTCACTTTACTCTTTGTAAAATCCGAAAGTACTGCTTTACATTGTTTTGTTTCAAACTGAATTAATAGAAAGTGCTGTTTGAGTATGGGAGTATACAAAACTAAAAAGCAAAACAGTAAAAAAAGGAAGTAAATTGTGTAGAACAACCATTATGCTTAGAAAAATAGCTTGATGGTAGATGATAGTATTAAATACAGCAAGTACTGTATACTTGTGCATGCATGTTTGTGTGGGTGTGGAAATCAGTGGGCACAAACTCAGTCATCAGCTAGTCTGCGAGTCTAGGAAGTTGCCAAAAATTAAGATTTACAGTTTTGAATATAAAAACTGTGAATATCCACTTTTAAATTTTTAGAAAAATATTAGTATTTCTTGAATTGTAGTCATGTACATTACATTGTAAGTTATATAATAGTATAATAGGTACTGTAGGGTTAGGGTTAGGGTTAGGGTTAGCTCTGAACAAACCCCACACTCCTTGAGCCAAGAGAAAACACACTGGTTATTGTAGTTTCAGTCTACGACGACGACGACGACGGCAGGCTGCGGGGAACAGGCTTCTCTCCACAGTAACTAGCAGTCAGCTAGTGTACATTTGTAAACATTAACTTTGAAAAATAGCTCACAGGATGACAGCAGCAGTCTTCACCTTGACATCACAAAACCACTGTATGAGAGAAACAGAAAGTTGGAGCTTGTTCAGTCTTGGTATTAAACTGGACAGTAACATAAATTTGAATCAGGACAGCATAAAAAAACACTTGTCTTCCTGCTGCGACGTAGCATCATTGAACCAGTTCTTTAGTTTAGTACAGTGAGATTTACAGCCATGAACCAGAAGAGAAGATCTCTCCTCCTGAAGATCATCCGGGCAGCCAGCAAACTCATTGGTCTTCCATTGGCTAAGTCATCTGCCCGTGTCATCTCAGCTGTGTTGTGAAAGGCATACATCCGAGCACATGATGCTGGGGGACGAGTGGGGAGGGGGACATGCGACTAATGTTTCTAGCTGTAATCAAACCAGGCAAATTGCAATTACTTGGTCATTGTAGGTAAATGGTGAACTTGTTTGTGGTGCTCATAGCAATCAATATGGCCCCTTTTTTTCCCCTTCAAATCACTAAAAAGTGTTGTGTACATAAAACACAAAAGTTTTGTTCCTGAAAGATGAGTTTCCTGTGATTTAAAAGAATGAAAATACAGAAAATAGTGGTGTATACAATAAGATCTAGGGATGAAGATTGGGTTATGTTAGGTCGGGTGTGTTGTGGGTAGTGTGTTTGTGCGTCTGTGCGTGATAGGATGCTTTAATAAGAGTTGGTGGTTTATAATAATAATAATAATAAGGCAATAGCAAATATATGATGTAGAACATCCTTATAACAATAACAAATATATGTAGTATATGCAGTATGTACAGTAAGTTACACATACTGTATATACTGCATATATATGCATATAAATGTATTAAAAATGATTATTACCCATTTTGATAATCATTGTTATGATTATGTAGTGAAGGTGGGGAGTTAGGTGATTTTTCTTTTTTAATCATCAGAGTCACAAATCAATAGAGGAGCAGTAAAAAAAAAAAAAAAACATGAACCTTTGACTGTTAAAGGGAATTAGTAGCTACTGACAGCATTCCCAGTACTGGTTGTGTTGGACCCCCTCACATTTACTCCTGTCCTCAGTGGAGTGTGGGTAGATAGCCACTAGAGGGCAGCAAACAGTCATGTAATCCCTGAGGCAGATGTCTGTGTAGATGACCTGCTGAGAACTTGAGAGCAAATCAAAGACAGGAGAGGAAATGCGGTGTAGATGGGCCTGCCTGTGCGTGTCTCTGTCATGTGAGTCAGATGCAACGGTGGGATGTGCACAAGGTGTTTTCTTTTGTTTGAAGTGCTGACTGACTGCCAAGATCCCCTTCTGAGACACAACAGGTCTCAGAGCGAAAGCTGCAGCATGTGACCTTTTCCCTCGGTCATGGGATTTTGGCGTGAAATATTCTTATATTTACTGCAGTCTGGATGTTATCTCTTGTGGTGTAAGGGAGACTGCAATAGTCCAGATACTGTTACTCATATGTTAAAGCAAGGGCATAAGTTTGCAAATGGACAGTAGGGACATGTCCCTAACACTGTTTTGGGAGGACAGAATTGTTCCTACCAATATTTGAGTTCTCGTTAAGGTTATTATCTTTAACTAAATCTAACAAAATGACGAAAACAAGATGTGAAAAAAAAACAGGAAAACAATAATTAGATACTGCCAGACACCGAGGAGGCGAGGGCGGATCAGACCCCCCCCCCCAACCTCTTAGACCCTTCAAACAACCCCCACTTAAATACCTCTGTCACAGTTCAAACACTGGTGTCATCTACTGACTTACACTTCAAACAGACACATCCTCAAGAGAGTTTGTACAAATGCTTTGGAATCTGATCTGCCCCATGTGGACTGAGTTAAGAGGGAACTGACCTCTTCGCATTTGAGGACATCTCATGGGTCAGGTGAAACATCCAATAATAAACTGTACATGCAACAGTATGATAGAAAATATGTTATCCTGGAAATTGAAGACAGAAAGTTTATGGTTTGGATACATACTGAAGCAAACAAGAGTGAGCATCTGCATGTACATTACTGCTGATAAGCAGCTCAAGATCAGTGAATAACCTTCAATTGTACAAAGGTTAAAAAAAAAAAAAAAAAAAAGACCCTTTATAAGTTTTTGTTATATGATTTAGTTTCCGAAACAGATATTACATTATATAAATGTCAGTAAAAAGTGAGGGTGGTTTAAAACTTTTTACTAGAAGTGTATTGTTGACCCATTTTACCACTTGAGTAACAACAAATAGCTTTAGGATTTTCGTGACATTTTTTGACATAACACCAGTCATATCATTTAACTCAATCATGCACAAACTGTCTGAAAAGAAAAATAGAGTGATTGGATTATTATTCCTCATTTAAGTCCGTAGTTCTCAAAGTGGGGTCTGGGGGTACCTTGAGGGGGTTTCTGGGGTTCCACAGCAAATAGAGGAATAATTTCTTCTTACTATAATTCTATCCATAAATAACACAATGACAGGATGTATGACTATTTTGGTCATGGGTTTCAAACACTTTCTGTAATAAAACATCTAAAAGCAAAAATCTTATCAGATGAGGGACCCTGGGGCAATCTTATCTTATCAAACGGGGGTCCATGGTCTAATTTGTGTTTGTTTAGCGGTCCTTGCTGTGAAAAAAAGTTTGAGAACTGCTGATATAAGTCACCCTTTTTAAGTGGAATATTTTTATTTTCCAAATAAGATTGAGAGAACATTTTTATTAGAACCACTGGGAAAATAAAATGTATCTGCCACTAAAAACAGATGCACCATGAGCCCATTGCTAGTGCCTGTCAAAGCTTTAAGTACTGATGGGCATATGCTGGAAACTATGGAGACATCTACAGTATAGTTTTTGCTGTTAAGTAGTGTAGCATAGGGTTAAAGGGTGCACGGATGCTGGAAGTACCTACTTAGCCTTCTGGAACAATCTAAAGTAACGTAAATGCAGGCAGGAGACAACTTTATAACCCCAGCAACATGCCAGGGCGTTTAGGTGCTGCCTAACAATCCTGCAGATTTACCACATGCTCCTCAATGACGTCATATAATGTGTAGCATGAAGTGACTAGTAGTTTATGTGACTTTAAGGTGATCCAGATGATGTGGTTTCAGCCACCTGGGAATTTGTGGAGAGCTTCTCATGTTTTTCCTGTTTACAATAGACAGACTTTAAAGTGTCCAAATAAACATGCCACCCTCCATGTTAATGAGAGTTAACCTTAGTTAATAGACTCATCTATTTGGGTTTCATGTGAATGTTTTGTTTCTTTCTAACTATGTGTAGCTTCAATCCAAAAAGATCAGTATCAGCCTTAAAACACACAAAAAAGTCACTTGAACCTCATTATTAAAGTAGCAGAGCAGTCCCAGAGGTATACTTCCAGAAACTGCAACATTATATTTCTAAATAAATTATTATCATTTTGAAATCAAAAGAAGATTCACATCTGAGAAATTGGATCTAGAGGATTTGGGGTGATCCTTTAACCTCCAGACCAAAAAAAAAAAAATGTATAGATAAGTTTTTTAAAACCACAGTTTGCTTTCGGGAAAAAACACTGAGCCGACAGAAGTATCTGCAAGGGGTTCAAAACAAAAATATATATCAAGGATAAAGCTATAAAGGTAACAAGACCCAACCGGAGCCAATTTGCTTGGGTGGAAACTTCACTTCGACCTCAGCATCTAACAGAACATTTTACCAGGAATTAACATGCTTTTAGTTGTACACACAGGTGTAATATCACATAATGAGCTCCAAAACAATTATTGCCCTAAAAACCAGAGCTGAACTGATGTAATAATGAATAACGTACAAGAAATGTCTAAGATCACAGCAGATAACCTCCCATAAAGCTATCTGACTGTAGTTTTGATGTTTTTCTAAATGTCTGCTGTCTGAATGCTGTAATTATCACAGCAGTCTTTCGGCAGACTCCCTACTGGGAGGAATAAATTCCACCAATATCTTAAAGCACTATATACCTAAAACACATTTGTTTGCTTTTTCTTTGTCTCTGGTTCAACCAAGGACACAGAGAACACAAAAAACTAAAATATTACTCTAAAAATATTATATAGTATAGGACTGATTTTTCAGGGATTCCTTATATTACATTTTACTGCATGGTTTTCATGTAATGCCTGCTCTGAACTCAAACTCATGACCTTCTGGTCTTCTGACTTTCCCATTTAGGCACAAGTACCTGTGGGTAGGACAATTTATCATGTTCCTTTTTCTGTATGTTAAGTATAGTAAATTTTTCCCATCTCCACACAGGCTCTCTGGAGCTCAGCCAGAGTGACTGTAGGGATCTTGGCTACCTCTCTTACCAACAGCTCTAGGAAGAGTCCTGATTGTTTGAAATTTCTTCCATACAGCGCTCTTGGGAACCTTCAATTTTTTTTTAGCCTTCCCCAGATCTGTGCCTCGAATCAGTCCTGTTTCTCAGCTCTGCAGGCGGTTCCTTCCTCCTTTCCTCCTCATGGCTTGGTTTTTTCCTCTGATATGCATTGTCAGCAGTGAGACCTTATATAGACAGGTGTGTGCCTTTCCAAATCATGGCCGATCAGCTGAATTTACCACAGGTGGACTTCAATCAAGGCACAGAAACAGCTCAGACACCATTAAGAGAAATAAAAGAGACATTTCAGTTTTTCCTTTTTTATAAAATTTCTTTTTCATACTTGAGTATTAAGTGTGGATTGATGAGGGTGGAAAATATATCTTTTTATTTTAGCATAAGGCTGCAACATAGTAACATGTGAAATCCAATGAAGGGGTTAGAAGACTATCTGAATGCACCATATATCAGGTTTTACAGCTGTTTCCAAGGTTCCTGTGTTTGAAGTCAAATCTCTTGAGGGCAGGAGGGGGTTAATTTAGTCTCTAATAGTTATATAGTTATATCATTAAAAAGCTCAAAAAGTTATTACGACTGCCCTTGGTTTCTTTTCAGCAACTCTCAGTTTTTATTTTCCTCTACTAATGAAGAGTAACAGGTTGCTGTGGCTTTACAGGGAGTTGCTATACTGTATGCTGCCTCCAAAGGCAGGCATACTTGCACTTCAAACAGGCACATCCTCAGAAGGGTTTATACAAGCCCACAAGAAACTAATCTGTCTCATGTGGCCTGTTTAAAGGGGGAGTTGACCTCTTTGCATTTGATGACAGCCCCTGGGCTCACATATCAAGTGGCCCTTAAGGATCACCTTAATAGTTATTAATGCAAGGACATCCGCCATCACTTTTTCCCAAAGGATGCCATAGACACTCCCATAAAAACCCTGGACAGCGCAGGCTGATTAACTGATACCCATGACCAAATATTTAGTCTGTAAACCATGGAGAGAAATAAGTTTCAGTTGTAGCCTCAGTGTGTTTTTAAAGATTTTTTTGTGCCCTCTGCTCTTCATATAAAAATCTATGACTCCTTCCTGGCCTCTGAATGTACTTGAACTTGCTTTATCTACCAAAAGCCTGCGTCCACTTGAAGTGGTTCCGCTGCATATTTGGGAAACTTTTCTTTCTCTTATATTTCACCTCCTGACCTATTCTATCTGTCTTTGGACAGTGGGAAGAAAGCAAGACGCTTCAGTGTTACATACCAGAGGACCACAATTGATATCTATTTTTCTCACATTTTTATGTTTTGCCTTTTGTTTGATCTCACTACAATGATTTAAATGGCAAAGACGGAAGGAGAGCAAGTAGAGAAATACAAATCTGGTTTCAAGATTCTTTTGGTAAATTGAGGTGAGTCCTGCAAAGGTTATTAACTTTGCCTCTGACAATATGCATGATGAGGGAGTCGACATAACTTATGTTGTTTGGTGGACACTTTGTAGTAAAATGCCAATACACATTTTTGTCAGCCCAGCGGGAAACAGAACCTCTGCTGCTGTCGGTGTCATGTTCTGGCATTTTACATTTTTGTAGAGTGCAAAATATAAGGGCACAAAGGTCCAGACCTCAGTAAATTTTCCCTGCTAGTTAAACCTGAATAGGACTGAGTTAGTACACACACTCATCCTTTCACAAAGGGCAGAAGTTGGCTTCCTGTGCCAACCATCAGGTAAACAAAAATACAAGGGGAATAACCACCCCTTTTCCTAGAAACTACACAACAGATTTAGAGTTCCATTACTCAAATGGACACAACACCTCAAATGAACTTGGAAAGCAAACACTCGTGCACATGTGGTTTTGACTAGATCTAACCCAGTCACTTCAAATCACAGCTGCACACTGACAACCACAAATGTATGACAAACATGGAACAAAATTGTTTCACTAGATCATTGAATGATGAAATAAATCCTGGACAAAGTCATGGAAATGCAAAGTGAGAGTGAACTAAAAGGAGTTAGGAAAACAGAAATAATACTAACAAAGGAGACTTATATTTAACCAGCTTTCCCAGATGCTGTAGCCATAACTATGTGTTAGCCAGACATTGGTGCCATCCAGTCATTGTATCAAAAACATGCCCCAGTATACCCTAGGCCTTCAGTTTAATTTGTTGAGAGCAGTCTGTGCCAGTTTTCACTTGCAAAGCACTTGATATTGAAAATGTTGCGTCCCTTTCTAAGCAATTGTCACTTGTGGTTTTAACCACACCTTTGACCTTGTTCTGACACATGGCATTAAAATGGAACATTTAATAGTCTGTACATGGAGCCCTCTTTGTTCGAACCATAATTTAATATCTTTTGAATTCCTATCACTGGACTACATGCCATTAGTCATAAATTCCTACACTAGATGTCTCATAGTGATGATATCATAGCTAAATTTAAGGAATTGATTCCATCAGCATTTGAAGTAATGAACATAATGCAGAAATATCTACTTTTAAGCCCCCTAAATTCAGTTCAGCATGAAAGACTGCAAGCAAATGGAGCTATGTTTCAAATTTATATGTTGTCCAAACCTCTTTTCAGTGTTATTATATACAGCTTTGGCTGCAAACCCAACCTCAATGAGTTGGATCTCAACCCAGCAAACTTGGTGCCTTCTTGTCAAAGCCATCGCATCTTGATTTAACACAATAAGAAGGTTGGCAAGATGTGTCACAAAAAAATACCAGATTTTTTTTTCTTTACACCTGAATCTGGCTGTAAAAGATAAAAAATGTTGAACTGGACTTGGTTCCATCCAAATGGCTTCTTTAGTTCGGACTGATAGGTATGAACACCTGGGGAAACTTTTCTTGGATGACCATGACTTGGATGATTGAGAATTTTCACAGAATGTTTTGTGGGAGAAACAACTGAGCAATTCAGCTTTAAGCACCTTCAACAACAGCATCATAATAGAATTTGGGAGGGGGATGTTTTTCATCCTATACCTTCCCTTCACCATCACCCACATAGATGTTCCACACACCATAATTCGCAGCACTACGCATGCTGAGTATTTATGTCTGTCATCTGAACTAAACTAAACCAACAGCTGTAGATTACAGTGAAGATACAAGGATTTCCCTGAACTATCCTCAGTTTCAAAGACAAAGAAAAAGCAAAACCATTAAGAAACCTTTGGCTCAGTGAGAGCCTGTGGTATACAACAGTGAGTGACTGGTTTAAGGTATGTTTGTGTTGACAGAAATTTTAGGCCTGGGAGTTGGTGTCCAGATAGTCTGGGTGGAATTAAAGCAGGAAATATTGTTTTTTATTTGATGTTACTTGGATAAATGACATTGGTGAATTGATGACTTGTTTGCCTTTGCTGTGCTTCTTTCCAAGGGTAAAGACAGTGATGAACAGCCACAGCTGACAGTGGACATTGGGGAGCCACACACAGAGGCCCTGGAGGAGCCCGTGGACAGAGGCGTAGATTTGGTTTACTCCCTCAATGACAGGCCCCCATGGTATCTCTGCATTCTGCTCGGCTTCCAGGTAAAGTGATAATGTTGTCCTGGAAAAAACTGAAACTGGAAAGCACTGCAGAATTTCTATAAAGCTTCATTATTTGATTTTTGGCCTCTAGAGAGAGACATCTAAATGAGTGTACACACCCAACAGGCTAAAGGCAACATTAGCATTCATCCACCCAATGGATGATAGTCCAACAGTCACACTCCTTTTAGCTCTGTTTTGGACTCCAGTGACTCCTTAGCTAGTTGCTAAGTTTGCCTGCTGTTTTGTGCTGGGCAGCTAGCATACAGTGTGCATAAAGCTTGTTTGTTTAAAACAGTCTATTGCTGCTGAAAACAAGATTGATAAGGATGCTGACATTGAACCAAACAGTAAATGTACTGTAAAACCAAAACAAGAAAACTAGCTCAATAGCACTAAAGAGTTGCAGTTAATATAGTCAGGGACTCTTTTTTAACATCAAACAAAGTCATTTAATTCAATAATATGAATAATATTGATTATGGTATACATTCAGGCACCCTAGTGGTCTAGGGTTTAGGTGCCAACTATGTACTGCAATGTCCCCTGTTTGTGTCCAGTCTGGGAAGTATGTCATTCTCTATCTTTTTTCCCCCATCACTTTCTGTCACTTCTCTACTCTAAGCTATCCATTAATGCCCACGTTATACTGATTTGACAATAATAATGATAATGATATGGGTTAAAATAAGTGTATGATATAATATAATATAATATAATATAATATGTAGAGGAAAATAACGCCCCCTTTACTGTCAAAAAGAATAGTATGTTGAATATATTGAATGTGCAATAAATTGAGCTACAGTTAAACAGCAAGCATTTAGAGAATAAGAAGCTGCTAGTCTACAGTAGAGACTTCTACATTGCGATTTATATTCTATATTTCATTTTAAACAGTAGTATATTATTGTTGAGTGAGTTAGTACCTTCTTACTTACTATTCAAAACATGAGACTAGGCACCATGACAGTGGCAGTTCTTAAACTTAAAACCCTACTTTATTACACCCTGGATGTAATTCAAGATTCAATCAATATAGCCTGAAATTCAGAATAAAGAATGGGGGGGGGTTGAGATTTTTCCTTGTTAGCAAAGGTCTAACTCACTCACTGACAGCAATTATTAGCATGTGACAACATTCATGTGGACTGTCAAGTCATGTGGTTATTCATATTGAAATATTAGAGTGGTTCAGGGTCATTATACAGACCTTATAACAAGTTGCAGTACTGGAAAATTGTATGTGTTTTTAAGCACAAATCCTCTTTTATTGGACAATTGTTTAATAACTTTTGAATTCCTAATATTGGACTACATGTCATTAGTCATAAATTACACCACAATAGATCTATCTGATCTGTAGCTGAATGAAGGAATCGATTCCATCAACATTTAATTCAGTGCCATTTCTGAATATAACAGAGGATCCTATGCCAGCTTTCAACATCTTGTTGATAGTGATGCAGGCTCACTGCAAATGACTCTCAGCTTGCCTCTAAAAAAGGAAAGTAATAAAACAAAGGTGGTTATCTCCGTGGCATAACTCCCAAACCCACAAACTAAAACAAACAACAAGAAAACTTCTGCCAATCAGGAAGAATCTCAATCAGTCTGGCCAAGGTTGTCTTAAAACAGTACTGCCCTAATAATGCATTAGAGGGTGTAGTAACACAGTTTGTTTCAACACTGATGAAAGAGGTCATCAACAAAAGTTGGGGCACCTGTATGAACTTGCAGGAAAGTTGTCAGTCAACCAAATTTTAATTCCTGAATAAAAATGTACATGACTTTTCAGTTTTTGGTTCACTAAACTGGCTTTTTACCTTTACCTTTATACCATGAAAGATTATTCACTTGCAATGAAAAGTTCTGACCTGTAGTGTAAACAGTTTCTTTTTTTTAAAGTCTTTGGCAAGGAGGTAGTACACATATTGATCCATTGCAGATTGAAGCTTTTCATGGGATTTGTTGGCAATAAGAAAAATATAAAAGTATCACCAGCTTTATCCTGGAATATCCTTTATCTTTTTGGGAACTGGACCAATCTGTCTTTTTTACTGTCTGTCATTCCCATGGAACTGAATCAAGTAGTTTGTCTTTGTACCTGCTGTGTTGGTACTAAAGAACTTTCTTAGTCCATGGTTGGACTAAGAGAGAAATTCAGATATGGACTTATCTGCTGGGACTGACCCACAAGAATGACAGCCCAGAAAGAGAATGCTGGTAAAAACTTTAGGGACATTTTGACGGTCCACCAGCCGACAGTCCACCAGCCGAATGCCCCCATGTGTAATAGCCCCCTTGGCCAGTCCGCCTGTGCTCTGGTCTTATCTCTTTCTTTATCAGAGGCCTTTTTAGCCAAAAATGTGATTTCTTCAGTGGAGGAAATTCTGTAGGGTCACTTTCACCTGGACACTGCCTGCAGGACTGTGCTGTCTGGCATGTGGGCAGTCCCTGTGTGTTTGTAAGTGTGGGAAGGGACCCACATGCACTAACATACGCATGCATCCGTGCCAGATACCAAAGCAAAGAAACTCAGATTATAACACACACGGGGGGTGTGACTTCATACTCTGCTCAGGATGTCATGACTCCACTATATCATTACATATAAATAGTTGTTTGCTGTTGTATTATTGTTTAAAATCTCTCTAAACTTTAAAGATTTCAACACCTCCAGCTGCTCTCTGGTCCTCAGCAGACTGTTCATGCGGCTCAGAGGATAAAAGCTAAAAGTTGCCTCAACAAAGGTTTTAGTTAGTTTGGAACAACTGACAGACCCATAACAATTACCAGAACCATACTGATTCATACACTGTCACCGTGTGAGACATACATGTAAGAGCACAATCATAAGGTACTTCAAAGACTCGAAAAAAACTTAAAAATCAATATGGAAACTGACAGGCACCAAATGTTAAGACTTTAAAGCAGGTGTAATGTGTTCTCGCTTTCTGGTACTGGTTAGCACTCGAGCTCTGAAACAGAGTTGAAAGGTTTTTGGGTAGACCCAAGGGCAGCAGGGTAGCAGAGCATCACAGTGGTCAAGCCTGCTCGACATAAAAGAGAGAGAGAAAAGGTCACACTTTAGTAATATTTTTGAGTAGACAAAAAGGCAGATTGAGAGACAAACCTCACATGAGCCTGACACGAGATGACACAAGACTTTAAAATCAACCTTCTTCCTAAAGGAATCCTCCCAGTTTCCTCTGTCATGAAACTGAATTTAGGCATCTCCTCTGACTTATGGGAGTTGTAGGTCTTGAAATACCCCCATAAATCTGCTGATGCCTATCAACATCTGTCTTCAATTTTTTTTTTCCCCCTTTGTCCAGATTCTTTTGGATCAGTGGCAATCCCCACCAACACCCCCATCCAGCACACATGCATGCACATGGTTATAGATATGTGATGCAGTACTGACAAAAACATTGTACAGCATCGTAAAACTCGGGAGTGGACACCGTACACCACACAAAGTGCAATCCAATACAATCATAAATAAATACTACCTTTAGGTGGCTTCAGTCTTGTTGAGACTGTTCCAGGCATCTATCCAACGAGAAGATATCATTTTCAAGTAAACATTAGTTTTCATTTCTTTAAACCAAACAAAGCCTTAACTATAGAGGTCAAACATCAGATTAATTATTTCTGAAGTGGCATTTTGAACAGTGTTGGAGGGTACTTATGAACACTGTTGATTCAGGAGGCAATGACAAACGACCTGTTCACTTATTAGGAAGACTTATTGGTGTGTGAACGAGCAGGGGTAAGTCCAGATTTATGTTGGCACATATCTCTGATCAGATTACAGCGTAAAAAATGTCCTAGCTGCCAAGTGATGTGATCTGTCATCAGGTACAGTATTATCACAGCTGCCAATTCAGCTGAGCTTTCATCAGAATATGAAATAGAGTCACACTGACATACGGGTGTCGTGAATTCTTATCTTTTTTTTTTTGCTGCAGCTTGCCAAAAAAGTTTTTGACGACGAAAGATTTTGGCTGATATTGTGCTGGATTATTCTTTACAGGTGTTCTAAACTGTGAACTGCTGATTTTTTAGTATCCTGTACTTTGCAAAAGAAACTACATAATTTTTAGTTAGTTACTTACAATAATTTTTTATAATTTTTGATAATTATTTTTCTATCAGTCCTTGTTTCGGAACATCTTAGAGGTAAATGTGTTCATTTTGAAAAACACACACTTAGCAGAAAGACTAGTGAAGGTCAAAAGAAGTCATGGTTTTTTTACTGCTTCAAGGAGTCCCCAAATTTATTCACTCTCCTCTGCCTCCACAGCATTACATCCTCGCTTTTGGCGGCATCATTGCGATCCCGCTCATCCTGGCTGAGCCACTTTGCATACAGGACAACAACGCTGCCAAAAGCCAGCTCATCTCCACCATATTCTTCGTGTCGGGATTATGTACGCTGCTGCAGACAGCTATCGGTACCAGGTAGTGACCTTGTTGTCCTGTTAACCCCAAGGCCACAAAGAGATATTAAGTTTCCACACTCTCTTTCTCCCACACAAATGAGATTTGACAGGTTCTGCTTATCTAACCCTCTGTGGAATGGTATTTGTGTGTGTGTCTGTGTATGTGTGTTTTATGTAGTGCTGTCAGTCAGGTTTGAGTTTCACAGCAGGTACAAATTGAGGAACTGCCCGGGTTAAGAATGTTCGTGAGATAGAAGAAACTATCATATGTTCCCCGACATTGTACCTTCTTCCTCCAGCACTTGTCCTACATCCACTGCCTCTTTGCATTGCACCTTTCATAGACTTCAGGCAAAGTGGTGCTGAGCTGTGTTTGCAACAACCTTAAATTGCAGTTTAGTTCAGAGGCTGCTGGGGTGGTTCATGTGGAGTTAAACTATCAGTCACTGTTGGGCTCTATGTAATGCTAATTTCAGCATAAGTTGTGAGACACTTAAAGCCAAATGCTCTCCAATGCTTATGCAGCTTAATTTGTGGGTTTCCTTTTATAACAATCCTGGGAGCTGTTTGGTAGTTTGATAGGAAAATCCATGTGAAGCTGATGTATCAGTCTCTGTGCTGAACCACAGTGCAACTGCATCCTACACATACAGTACTGTACACTACAGCACAGAGCCCCACACACACCTTTCTACCCCCTCAGCACTGCTGTATCAGTAAGCCTGAGCAAATAGCTAATGCTTTCGTTTGAGTTCTCCACCTACACAGTTTGGCAAAAGCTTAAAAAGGTATCCCAGCAAACAACTTTGACACTGAATAATAAGTGAGTTCATCTTTATTTTTACAGCACCTTTCAGAACTGTGGTATGAAGTGCTTTGTGAAACAAGACAATAAAAAGATGAAAAGCACAAAGACACACAGACTAAAGTGCACAGAAATGCCAGGCAAGTAAAACAAACATGTACAACCTCTGTTATTTCATGCAGAGCCACAGTAAAAACATGTCATTCTATTAAGACTTTAAGCAACTTGTCCCAAAGTTGAAGTTGAAAATATACACCCAACTCAGGTTTTAGTCCTTAAAAGCAAGGAGCCGTATATAATTTTGTGAAATTAGAAACTGGAATGTAGAATCTCCGCAGATGTTGGTGTGAGACCGTTTCTAAAGGTTTTATATCATATTGTGAAATTCTGCCTCTGTGTCATGGGATTTATTTTAACACATCCAAAAAGCACTTGCACCAATATTGTTTTGCTTCTTGACTGTAACCAACAGGAGTCCCAGTCTGAGACAAAAGCTCATTAAAATTCTCAGCTCTCCTTCTAGGCTTGCTTTAAGCAGAGTAGATCCAGGTCATCCTATCATTAGCTCCACTGACCTCTGACCTTTGACCCCTGTGCCTTATTTACTTCAAGGTTACCGATCCTCCAGGGTGGGACCTTCAGTTTCATCACGCCGACTCTGGCCATTCTTGCTCTGCCCAAGTGGCAGTGTCCGGCTCCTAAAGCTCCCATCATCCTGTCCATGCAGCTGCAGAACAGTACCAGACCGCTGCAAATGGAAAATTCTGACGAGGTCTGGATGTCCAGAATGCGTGAGGTATGTGGAATATTTACTTGAGCCAGAAGATGATTCACCTTGTGGGTCCTGTCAGGGAATCCAACCTTAGCAGTGCTAATGGATTTAAGGGGAACGATGAGGACCCTGTATCATCTTGTCACACCTTAATGTGTGTAAGTCAATGGAAACAAAATGAATAGACAAACCCAAAATGTTATGTTTTGATTTAACAAGTCAAAAATTATGATGAGATAAAGATGCAGAAAAAAAAAGAAAAGAAAAAACGGGGTAAAACAAGCATTAAAATGCAGAAATTTGGGGTAAAACTCATGAATCATGAAACAGGACTCTGAAGTTGTGGTCAAAAGCTAAGTCTTTGTGTACATTTTGGTAGGAGTGTTAAAATGGCAAAACTTCAAAGTAATAACCAAAAAAAAATTACTACATGAGTGCTCAGTACTTCTGGGTCAGACTTCACTTGGATCGCAGCTACACACCTGTAAAGTTTAGTGACTGCATCTTGCAGGTTGTGATACTATTGTGGTGACAAAATCTCTCCACAGACAAACAGACGTAAACACCTGCCAAAGTCTAATGTCTATGTCTAATGTCTAATGTTCACATTTTGCCATGACAAGGTGAAAACATTATCAGCCCTGCCATCACACCTGGTAATTAATAATCTAAAGACTCTTTAGTCAGTAAGAATGATTTTCTTTAGAATAAAAATAAATATACACCCATTTTCCATCATATAGGAAGCTGCATCCCTATGATATAGGGGGTTCAGCAGGGTTTATGTAAGCTTATGGAAGGAGTTTGACTCAACATTTGGAATTTCATAAATTATTTTCAGTCTAGAGTTTTAGGTATTTTGTACCACCATATATCTCCTTGTCGGCCCGGGCTTAGGAAAGATTCTCTTTCCACAGCTGTATCTTTCAAAGTGGGAATGATCATAAAGTTACCACGCCACTGCATAGCTTTCAGTTGAGGATTAATGACTTGCTATAGCTGTGCTAGGTTCTGTGATAGAATGAGATTTTCACATGCACAAAATCAATTCAACAAGACTTATACTATATAGTATAACTATATAGTTCAAATGGCAGAGTAGGGGGAGAAAAACTACAGGTTGAGAGCTGTAAATACTTCTACAGAGGTGGATTTATGAAGCTACCTGCGTAGTTTCTTTATCTTTTTTCTTTGTTTCAACTTAAAACTCAACGTGTGTGCATCATGATGTCTTGCTTCACTCAGACAGCCACAGAAAGTCATACTAGGTGGGGATCTGTTCGACCACAGTATGAGTATACAACGTATAAATGCCACAAAGTCCACAAAGAACGTATAGTTTAACTGCTGCTGTTTAACAGCTGAATGTGATATGAACCACTTTTCTTATCTTTACAGAGTACTGAAAACTGTAAACCTCCGGGACCACCATTGGTGTGATATAAGAGGCACCACTGAGTACCAAAAACCAAGCGTGTGTACTGACACTATGTCCCTCTTGCCTTGTCATCCACAGATCCAGGGAGCCATACTGGTGGCCTCTCTGCTCCAGATCATCGTGGGCTTTTCTGGGATGGTGGGCCTCGTGCTCAAATTTATCGGTCCTCTTGCTATTGCTCCCACCATCAACCTCATCGGCCTGTCACTTTTCATTGAGGCTGGGAAGAAATGTGGAGGTCACTGGGGAATAGCTGCTCTGTGAGTGGAGTTTCACAGGACATTGATATATTACACAACAGAAAGGAACATGTACTAATGTTGGGAAAACACTGCCTGCGTTGCATGTGTGTGGCAGCTATGTTGCTGTCCTGTTGCAGCTCACAGGCAAGTGTGTGTTTTCACACCTGCTACTGCCAGCTCTGTCTTTCTACATATTGTTTACAGGCTGGATTTCTTTCCATTATGAATTCATTTTTGATTTACAGTATTTTTGACAGAAAATGTCACTAAAATGCTACTGTCTCCACGCGCAGCTGCTAAACTGGTTAGAAAATATATTTATATTTCTTCATGTCTGTGTCATAGTCAGATTCAACCTACCACCTTTGGTTTTAAGGTGTGACTGAAGGACTGAAAGTTGTTGTTGTGAAGAGGACCTAAGTGGGCAGAGTGTGGAACCAAATGATCAGTAATGTGTTGTGGAGCCAAAACATTAAGAGCTTTACAAACAAGTAGTAAAATGTTTTTATCGATTCGGATTATTCGCTGGTAATGTGTTGTCTTTGTTTTTTTACTTGTGAAAAGTCTCACATCAGCATTTTGAACCATTTATAGTCGATAAAGAGCGAAATGGGGCGGGCTCATATACAGGGAATTAGAGTAATCCAGCCGAGAGGTGATAAAAGCTTACAGGTACCTCTGAGGAAAACATGGCTTTAATTTGGCTTCACTTCTGAGCAGACAGAAGTTCCCCGTCACAACACGAACAACTTGTGATGGAAAATGTAATGGAATACTAATAAAATAATAATAATTGATAAAATAAATGAAATAGATACATAATTAAAATAAGTTAAAACTGGATTACATAGAGCACATAAAATCAGCAAGACTTTTAACCAAGTTGTGTGAATTTGTAGTCAGGGGAGGGAAGGTTGTAATTGTTCCAAAGAGAGGTTGATTGAACTTCATTTTGAAGGCTGTATTTAGTGGTGCTGTTGAATTGTATCACATTATACTGAGAGTTGTCTTTAGTATTTAATCTGTCCTCAATGATTTAAATAGGGTGGCCAAAATAGTATGGGTCTTTGTTCGGTACTGTACATCTGTTCTATAGCTTAATGAGATTAGACGAAAATGCAAGACTTGATTGATATAATAAGACTAATGTGGATACATTAGCAACAAAACAACTGCTATAAGATGTAAAATGTAAGATAAGATACTGAAACACATGGGAAAGGAGAAACATTCCCAGACAAATGAGTCCCATACATACCCTCTGTCTTGTTGATCCACTCAGGTGAAATCTAATTGTCATTTTTCTATGCTGCATTCATTCAGTATTTATTACTCCCTTTTGTTTCTTTATCAAAGCAGTGATGTCCACAACCAAATCCACCTAACCTCCACCAGAACTGCTAAAGAACCTCACTCCTCCACATTAACTCTCCTCTCATTTACCTTTGCCCCCTGCCCTGTGAAACCTATCTTCATTACCCTGCTGCCATGCCCATATAATGCAGACTAAAGCCATTACACAAAGTGATCCTTGTGGGTTTTAAAAGGGTCAGCACATCCACATCCTGGTGCCATATATGGATGGTAATCAGTCATAGTCTTCTTAGCTCTCCCGCCACACTGCAGGAAAGCTCGGAGGACTGGGAGCTCCACAATGTCACAACTGAGAAAGTCATGAAGGGAAGTTAAGCCCCTGGGTCATGTCACAGGGTCCTCTCCGTGATATCACATCAGAATCTCCTGCATCTCTCTCTAGAAAGGCTTCCTGCCTGTGTCCTGCTCTTTCGTACAAGATCTATTAAGATTTCTTGGAATTAGATTTTTTTTTTTTTTGGTTTTAGCACATATTTGTCATTTCATACACCAAACTAGATGTTTAGACTGATTTTCCAGTCATTAGTTTAATCTGGATCAGTGTTTCAGCCACAATGTAAATGTTTAAATCAGATTTGAATGACTTTCTCATTATCTGGAACAGAGAGGAGCTAAGAGAACTCATGTTTCTGTCTGAAATAGAATAAGCCTTTTTTATTACCAGTAACTTTGCCCAGTAGACTATTCCAAGTGTTCAGCAGGCTGCAGACTTTCCCACTGAAATGAGCTGCACCATGGGACCTGCATCTTAAACCTTGAATAGTCTTGCATAGTATTTCATGGTTTCATGCACACTGTGCAGTGATTCTCTGCCCAGTGTGAAGCGTTTTGTGTGCAGCACGAAATGTCATTCAAAGGGGTGGGGGGCTGTGTATATTTTACAATGTCATAATGGCCACCTTTACTACATTGTTGTGTTACGTTCCCTATTAGATTAGGACAGGTGAGTGGAAACTGAAGACTCTTTAATTACACGAACCAAAAAATAGTCCAACAAAGCAGGCAATGGAGGCAGGAGGCTGGCTGGCAGGAGAATGGCTGGAGACACAGAGCGAAGGAGAACCTGGAGGCTGGGTAGCAGGTGAACAGCATGCAGGGTGAGAGCATGGAATAATCTGGCAGCAACCACCACTGAAGATCAGGTTTAAGAGCAGTGAGGCAATGGGCTGAGTGGAATCAGGTGTGCTACTGCTGCAGCGAGAGGAGCAGGCCACACCCCCTGCCACACACAAGCTCTGCAGAGAAACAGAAAAGGGAGGGGGAACAGAAAGAGAACAAAAAGTACAACAACCAAAACATACTACTCAGAACCATAACATGTTGCCCGTAAACAAGTGTCATATAGGCATGCCACCTATATAAAATTATTTGTTTTCACTTGTTCAGACCTCCCCCGTAACTGTGATGCACAGTAAGGCTCCACTTTAACGCAGTTACACTAATACCAGTGAGCAGTGGCCAGGCCAGAAACAGCTGTTGGGTAACACATTGTCCTGTCTTCTGTTTTCCCACAGCACGGTCGGTCTGATCCTCCTGTTCTCCCAGTATCTCAGCAAAGTCAATGTCCCAATGATCGCTTACAAGGATAAGAAGTGGACGGTCTTCCAGTATCCACTTTTCAAGCTCTTCTCTGTGAGTTGACAACATTATACAGGTTTCATACATTCTGCTTGTTTTCCACCATGGAAAGAAACACCATAAAATTTTAATTTCAGGAACTGGATTTTGACCCATAAAACCTGTTTATAACCTACTTGCTTTGTTTCAAAACCGTACATTTTCATGAGAATTGTGCAGCATCAAGTCTGCCATTCCACTATGCAAAATAGATTTCTGCAGTTATAATGTTGATCTTTCAGGCATGTTTTTTTCTAATTAAAAAAAAAGATAAAACAGTCAATTATGTTCTGCTAGATGTTATATATGTATATATATATATATATATATATATATATATATATATATATATATATATATATTCAGAACAAATGCAGCTACATTTTCAGCTTAAATGCAAATCCGTCCCACTTACTTACACATTGATTTTTACAGTGGAAGTCTTCTTATCTCCGTGCAGAAAATGTTGCTGTCATCTTATATACCAATACAATATAATACATATCAGCACAGTTTAGTTAGAATGGCAAACAATCCACAGAGCCAGCATGTACAACTTCTCTTGAAGAATAAAATTTGTCAGAGGAAATAGGTTTGTTGGCCTTTCACAGTGGGTAGCATCGCCATGCGAGGGAGGCCTTGAAGGGGAAATCCTACTCATGTGTAGAGGTCTGTTTGTAGAGCTGACCACAAGAAATTTTTCAACTAAGTCTGGGTTTTAGCGATTTTAACATGGGCCCTGCTTCCTTGTCAGTGTGAGGGCTGACAAGTACAACAACAGCCTTTTACTGATTGCTGTCAATCAGATTGAATGTCGGCAGACACATGCTGCTTTACGTGCAAAGCTTATACATTATTTACACTGTGACCAGAGATCTGTATATTTTGCACTGAGCATACAAAATATACATCTTCAATGTGTAAGACTAACCCTTTTCTATTAATAAACAGGATATAATTCTTTCTCTTCACCAACAGCTAAAACAAATAAGGTCTGTCATTTTGGAGCTCCTTATGTAAGTCCGTGAATGTTGACTGATGGTGAGGAAAGAGAACATTCAAACGAAATGCTGACTCAATAAATAAAGGTTAAAAAGAATGACAAAAACATCCAACTGAAGGCAAAAGGCCTCATCATAGAACTAAAGACCTCTGACTCACTTTGGCTTCAGGGTTCAGTCTCTGGAATGCTTCATTTATGGCTGGTCTACACATTTTGACAGAATGACTCAAATGTTGTAACAACCAGCAAAACCTGACAAAAAAAAAAAACAGATAAAAGCTCAAAAATAGAACCTCAAAGCTCTCTTGATCTTGTAGTTAAGGTTAAGTTGTCACAGCTGTTCATCGCTATTTATTGTACCCCATCAAATTAAACCACACAACACATAAAATGCAGCGCTTTTTAACATGAAGGAATGAAGCCAAGAAAGCATAGAAGCCCACCTACTGTGAGAGGTTAACACCCAGTAGTACACACAGTCTCTTGCCAAGTCTTATATGTCATGAACTGGATGTACAATAGTTTGACACTAAAATCACAGTGGATGTATAGTTTGCCTTTACATGTGCCTCTTGCTTAATTTATCCTTACCTACAGGTGAGGGTGTCAAGATGAAATCAAAACAGAGACACAAAAACACAATTTACCCACATGTTCTGTTGCCCTCGAGCTACTGTTTGACTTTCCCCACAGAGGCCTGTGTATGATAAAAGCATTCTTGTGCACAGCTCAGTGCTTCCATTTAATCCCCCTACAAACACAATCCGAAGTGTACACTGATGCCAAAAGCATGTTCTATAAAGACACATGCAGGCTCAAGTTTAAAACAAGGTACAGTACTGAAATGCATTATTAAATTGGATTGCACTCATACTCCAGCATCAAATTCAGTATCATCTTCATTCTAATATTTAAACGTTGAAATAAAGGAGTTCCTTTTGCAGAAACGTATGCGCCACAAGATACTTACCCAACAGCTATCGTTGTAGTTAAGGATGAACCCATTTATTGGTTTTAAGATTGATAAAAATCTGATTACTGGCAGGTAATGTTGACTACGTGGGTTACATGAGGCTTGGTATGCAGCTGATTATAATATTTTACTCTGAAGCTTGAAGTTTTTTTTTCTTCAAAATATTTCTTCAAAAGAAACATGAATGCTGCTTTACCAGGCCTTGGAGTTGCTCAAAAGAACTAGAAGAGCACACATACACCAGACATCAGAGAAAAAATATTCAGATTTCTAGTAAATTATCTGGATCTGCCCCAGAATTTGGTTTCTTCCGTGGCTCATGCTCCATCCCTCAGACAAGTGAGGTGCAAATTGGTTCAGCACTTTTAGTGTAATCATGTGGACAATTAAACTGAAACGGGTGAAAACATAACCACCTTGGCAGAAGGAATTACAGTAGCATGTGTTTTGTATTGGCTGAACTTCACTTTATTGTACTCTGTATCTGATGACACATTCTAGGCTTTGTTTGGGATGTGTGGCGGCTGGCTGGTCTGCTTCTTACTGACCATCTTTGACGTCCTGCCTTCAAAGTCTGATGAGTACGGCTTCTCGGCCAGGACCGACATCAGCCTGGATGCTGTGACAAACTCTCCATGGTTCCATGTGCCTTATCCTGGTAAGTGCATAAATATCTTTAAACACAAACTTTAAATCCTGGATACCTAATTGGTCAAGCCTGGTCATATTTAAACAGTGCTGTATACAGGATGCTTCAATAAGTATAGGTGCATCAGTGATGCTGAAGGTCCTTAAATAGTTGTCCCACCAAAGAAGGTCAATTTTTGCTTTAATAAATGTGAAAGTGTCTTGTCTACCACCCATTCTTTAATTTCAGCATTGACAATCATCTGAACTAAATGCAAACAGAAGACATTTTGTTCAGCTGAGGGTTGCACAACTGCTCTTTAATGATCCGCCAAAATGTTACAAAAAATCTAGGTGTGAAAGAAAAGGATCAATCTTTGCTTTAATTTCTTAAATATTTCTTGGACAATTATATCTCATGATATCTTAGTGTCTGAAATGGCATTAAGGATGACACATCTATTCATTGACAGCTTTTCATAATTGCACAGTTCAACGGGTGACAAGTTGTGCAGGATTTGCACGTACTACTATAGGAAAATTCTAAAGCCTTTGGACTGATTTACAAAACCAAGCGTAATTATCATTTACGGTGCTTACGGTACGTTTTCCTCTTTTAACAGTGATATATCTCTGCACATCTTCTTTGTTCTGTCAAATACTGAATGCATATGTCTGTCAAAACATATCTATAGATTTGTGGAGTTCAGGAAACTCATTTGCAGGGTTGGTTTCATGTCAGTTTTCTTAGTCACTATTGTGAAGAGTGCAGAGTCAGTTTTATGAACTTTTGATTATTTGCACATGGCACCTGCTGTTCGAAGAGGGTGCATTCACTCTGACCCTGTAATCGACATTTGAAAAGAATGAACACAGCTTTTTATATGTTGATGTCTGTACGCAATGTTTTTGGCAGGACTTAATGTGCATAAATGGTTATGAATTAAGGATACTTAGAACAACAACAACAAAATGAAACATAAAACTGCGGGTTTCACTTTGTTATCCTTATAGGAACCCAAACCCTTTCCACATGTGACATTTTTCTTTTTTTATTTCCGCCAAGTTATTACTGCCGTTCTGGGATAAGCCAAAACTGATGCATGCCTATCACAGTTATCATAGTTACAAACAAATCTAATTATTACTCAGATTACACAAATTTTGCTCAATCCAGATCTGGTATTTTATGAGTTTTTTTTGAATATGAATATGGAGCCATGTATTTTTATTCATATAAGGCCTGATACATTTTGTGTGACTGCATGTTTCTGCATGCCTTTAAAAGGTGCTGGATTTAATCCTTAAAAAAACAAGATTATCTGCATCATTAACCAAAGACATTGACACATGTGCCTTAGAGGATACTGTTATTTTGAATGTTGTCTTGAACATTTGACACCTTTACCTGTGGGTGCCTCCTTTCAAGTCCATACTGATCCTTATATCTTAAATGTTAAATATACTTATGTTTACATTAGAATAACTATATGTTTCCACGATAGCAATTTACACAATATTCATAGTAAAATGCCTAGGGATAGATACAGCAGGGTTTTTACTAGTACCTTTCAAACTGCCATCTATAGGTTATATATGCTTGTATGTATGAGCACAAGGATCTTCGTGTACACAGGGGTGGAGCAAAGTTCAAGGGACAACAGTTTATTTGGGAGGTAAAGACCAGAAGACAATATAATGAAAGAATTGTTAGGGGATGGATATGAATGGAACCTGCTTTGGAAGCAAATTGCAAATAAATTCCTGGGTGCAAATTTAAGTATTTTTAAGTGGAAAAGTTTGCATATCAAAAAAAAGAAGGTGCAATAAAGGCTAATGAAAACTGATTTATCTGCTGCATCCTACGGCTGCAGTACAAGCTTTTGCTTCTTCTTTCACTTTAGATGAGAGAGAGAGAGAGAGGGAGAGCAAAATTAAGGTGTAAACAGAGAAGGGGTGTGCAAACTTTAATGCATAATAATAAGTATTTTTTACCATGAAAGGTCCATAATCCACAACACATGTCCAAGAGAACCAGCTGGAATCACTCAACATCAAGGACCTGATCCCTCACTGGCTTCCCACCCTTGTACAATGGGTTTTATTTAAGCTGGAGGCATCACCTAGGTTTAAACTTGAATTCATGCTACACTTGTACCAAACTTTTAGCATTTTGTTAAAAAAACAAACAAAAAACATTATTCTAATGCTAGACAGCTAATTAACACCCAAGGACTTGGAGTCCTCAGTTAGCCCAGCAGGTAATCATGTATAACTTTACTCCGTAGAGATGGAAACTTTCCTCTAAAATGAATATGTATCTCTTACAGACATGTTATCAAGAATTAAACTGATTTTTAATCAGACAGTCTTGTGCATAGTTGTTGGGTTAAAATAAAAATAGCACTAAACCAAGAGCACTGTGGAGGGCCAGTGGTAGATACAATAGGATGGGGGAGCCAGTTTACATTTATAATCCTGCTGGGACTGTTGGAATGAGTTCAATGTATTAAAATCATGCAAAATGTTAGGAAATAAGATCATAGCATGATATTTGGATCTGTCCAGATGTTTGTGTAACAGACTGAGCAAACTGAGTAAAGTCGGCATTGTGTCATGTAAACCTTTGGTCTGGCAGATGTTCTGTAACACTGCTTGTCTATAAATCCCTCACTCTTTCAGGAGTATAATACATCTTTGTACTTTAAGCCTCTCAGCCTCTCTGGTCATTGGAATAAACCTCTAAAATATTTTTGTCAGAAATCGATTAAATCTTTAAGATTAAAGTTGTTGTTGTATGAAAACTAATTTATGATCAATCTGTACCCATAGGTCAATGGGGTTTGCCCACAGTGAGTTTGTCTTCAGTGCTGGGTATGATGGCAGGCGTCTTGGCATCTACCATGGAATCAATTGGTGACTACTATGCTTGTGCTCGCTTGTCTGGTGCACCTCCACCACCAACTCACGCCATCAACCGAGGTATTGCTGTGGAGGGCATCGGCTGCATCCTGGCTGCACTGTGGGGAACTGGAAACGGCACCACCTCCTACAGCCAGAACATTGCTGCACTTGGCATTACCAAGGTACACATCATATTAGTCTCTTTAAAGTTTCATTAATTGATTTTTTTTTTGGCCATTGTCACTGTCCTGACATCACCTTATTCTTAATTTTATTAAACATTTATTGGCTAACATTTTAGAAAACAGTTGGCTATTTGTACATCATATATACAAGCAACATTAGCTTGTATTTGGAGATGTGTGAAGATTGTCACTCTCTTCACCAATTAGTTGCTAGCTGCTAGTTGAGAAGTCTGCCCTCCTCCAAGAACACCAAGAAGATCCTTCTGCAGCTGGCACAATCATGGGAGATGAGGGTGGATCTGGGAAGGAAACTGCACCTTCCCCAGGTTGTCCAAATATCCCTGTGGCCTGACGTAGCCATATGGTCCGAAAAGGCAACCAGGAGGAGTTAAACTTGCGAGCAGGTTAGGGGAAGAGCCTCTTGTTGCCTGTGAAACAGGCGGGAGGAGTTGTGCGCGAAGCCAGGACAAGATGGGAAGTGAATGGCTATCACTGTCGATGACCAACTGGAGGCAATGTGGTTCAGGGTCAAAACATCAAAGGAAAGTTGGATGCCACCTGACGGTATCTTGTCCTGGCCAAAGCTAAAGTCGTAGAAAAGTGACTGAAGGTGTTAGCATCTACATATATCTAATAGTAGTGTTACATTTATCCAAAACAATGACTTTAAACAGGCTAAAGGCTTCACAAATATGTTCACAAACCTTTTTATACAAAATTCGAACATTTGTTAAAATGTGTGGGGAAAAGGTTAATATTCAAATTGTAATGACCTATACAAATGCAACATTTCTAACCTATAAGTGCAACAGACCATTTGAAGTAGTTTGCCTTATGATTCAGCAGAGGGCACTATCACCAACATCATTCAAACGTTCATTTTTGAAGAAAGTGACAGCTCTAGTTCCTATGCGCAACACCTTTCACATTACTCACAGTCATTTGAGTCTTTGAAAAGATTAGCGCAGCTTTAGCATCACGTCATCTAGGATTCGAAAATCTCTTACTCTGTCGTCATCTGGTGGTGGTATTTAGAATGACTCATTTAGATGAATGAGCTGAAAGTTTCCTACAAACAAAAACTTATGACACTTGAATAATTGCAAGGATGCTGCAATTACATTTAATGAATTAACAAACCAACTACAGTATAAGCCTTATTGTTATCACAGCATTTTTTTTTTCTTTTGATTCTTTCAAGAGCAGAACTAGTTTACTCGGTCTGGACAGAGAGACACTTGACACATGTTCCTTCATGCCTCAGTTACATTGACGTCTAGCAGAGCACACTGATGATTAACTGCCCCTCGGCACTTCCTCCTTGGAAATAGCTCCACTGTTATCCTCAGTGTCAGGACATTACAATGAACACTCAAGAGGACTTTTGCTAGGGACTAGTGAGAGGCATGCTAGAGTCTCATCCCATCCATAATGCATTGTGATCTTCTATTACAAGTAATAATAATAATATGTTAAAGGTGTAGTAATTAGACCAATGCATTTGTGCCTTACTTTTTTGAGAACCACTGAATTATTATTAATTGTGGAAGTGAAGGAGGGCAGACTATAAGGGCTTGTGGAATGCACAAATAATGTTGATTTATGGGGCATTAATAAGGTTATGCCTCCTTGGGGACAGAGTGAATTTATATTGATGGCGTAAAATCTGCATATAATTCATCTACTGTGGGCATGAACCAGGACGTTCTAAGAAAAGAGTTTGTGTGTTTAATTGTATGCAGTTTGGTTTTTTGTTGTTTCATCACTCCCCTTCCTTCGGTGAACATTGATTTGTGTAAAATCATTGGGCTGCTATTTTGGCCATGACAAAAGAAAAAGAGATTCATGTCTC
Organism: Trachinotus anak; assembly: GCF_046630095.1. Taxonomy (NCBI): domain Eukaryota; kingdom Metazoa; phylum Chordata; class Actinopteri; order Carangiformes; family Carangidae; genus Trachinotus; species Trachinotus anak. The sequence continues at coordinate 23,875,093 of NW_027273853.1, read as the reverse complement.
ATTAGATCATCGTGGTTTAATAAAGGTCAAATACGAGTAGAAATAAAAGTATGGACATGAACACAACCACGAGTATGTCATGAATTAAATCATGTTTAAAGCTCAGTGTTCCAGTGGACAGAGACCCTTAGTCTTGCCGAATGGGGGAGATAGCGAGCAGGGCAAGCAAGGTCAGATATGATAGAACTCAACCTTTTGATGTGGTCATGTGATGCAATTAATTTATTTGATTAATTTATTGATTGCTTGCTGCAGTTGTTTGTGAGCCTCTCTGTCTCGCTGCTGACGAGACTGATAAAATAAGTGACGGTCATAAATAACTGCAGGAAGAGTCATTGTTGAAGATCCATTTTAGAATAAATTTGATTGATTTGTGAATGAATTATCTTCCTCCTCATACCTGTTTCACAATCTTTTTGCATAACATTAGACCTTGCTCTGAGAAATTCAGCAGCCTGCACACATTTGCTTTGTTCCTAGGATTCGGGAATAAAAACTGTTTTTGTGAACACAAAGGTATAGAGTATACTGGAGATATATACCTATGCAATTTGAACCAGCTGGTTTTGGGTGACCTTTATCCAAAACATTCTTCTTCACTGGCCTGCTATTAGCTGTGCTTTTTTCTGTAAAATGTCAGGATAATTATTATGTCAGCTAAAAGCACCACCACTTCACATGTCATATTTTTTTTTTTTTTTTTAAGATTTTTTTTGGGGCATTTTTGCCTTTATTTGACAGGACAGTAGAGGGTGACAGGAAAGGGGCAGAGAGGGGGAATGACATGCACGAAAGAGTCAGACCAGTCAGAAGTCAAACCGGCGACTTGGTTGCTAAGAGCATCGTATCACACGCTATGCGCCCTAACCTCTCAGCTATCGGGTCGCCCCACATGTCAGAATTAAATGTGTTCAAAAAGATCACCTTCACGTTCTGAAATTGAAATTGTCCAAAGAGGAGAAACAAAAAACTACACATGAATATTTCACTAGAATGGTATGTAAAAAATGTGTAGCTCTGAGCCAGGTCATTGTCTGTTTGCTACACACAAGCTCATCTAAAATAACAGCCTGTCTTTGAGCAACACTGCACCCAGATCCAACTACAGGCCTTATCCTAATGCTACCTGTTTTATGGACTCTGCTGGCATGACCTGAGCATTCTTTATCTGAGGCCGCTTTCTCTGTTGTCTCAGATTGATACTGTCCTTATTAATACTTCTGCATGCTTCTCAAAAGTTTATCCGCCCATGCACCATCCTGGTAAAAAATAATGTGGCATGATGATAATGATTGATAAACCCACCTTGTGTATGTTCCTGTACTCATTTTTATGCCAGGTTGGCAGCAGGCTGGTCCTCCAGACGACCGGCATTCTCATGATCATCCTGGGAATCTTTGGGAAGTTTGGAGCAGTTTTTATCACCATCCCAGACCCGGTCATTGGAGGCATGTTCCTAGTCATGTTTGGAATGATCGCAGCAGTGGGGATATCCAACCTTCAGGTAAAAACATTATTCATTATTCATTATTGTAACGTAATATTTTCTTTAGTATCATATTGTCATTGTATGGTATATTTTATTTGGTGGACATTAAATCTAAATACCTGATATATGGAGTATTGACACACTCCTTGCATGTAAAATCAAGACCCTGAGCATAAAAACATGGACCCTGCTAAAAGGTACAGAGTCTAGCTGGCTCCAGGGGTTCTGCTCTGACACTGACACTGTGACCTAAAATACAAGATAAAACAGAGATTCCTACATTGGTCAGTTAATAAATAGAATATTTAATTGACTAGTACCTTTCATACAAAAAAATGCAGCTCGAAGTGCTGAAAAAAATACCAGATAAACAAGACTGTCCTGTAAAAAATGAGCCAGTAGATCATTCGTGCAGCAGGTTATTATGACCTATAGTTATGTTTTCAACCTAAACAAGTAGTTTTTGTGCCTAAATGTAACCAAGCCCTGACCATTATTACAGTAAGCTGCGTGTTTATTATTTTAATGATGATAACCAGCATAAGGGCGATATTTCAGGAGATACTCCTATGGGTCATATCAGAAGGTTGAAAAAAAAAAAAGACCTATATGGTTGTGCAGGTTGGAGAACTGGTTGAGATAAACAGACTGATGGTTGCAAACAAACAAATGAAATTCCCTCAAAAAAGAGAAATAAATGCGTAGAGTAAGAAAACAACACAAAAAAATGATTATTTAAGTATCAAGATGACTGATCAGCTGTTTCTTAGAGGACATATTTACAGCCGCATGTCAGATTAAATACAATACCACTGCTCTCACTGCATGCACAGTAAAGGTACGTGATGCACCTGTAAATGCCTTCTCAGGGTTGTAAATCTACTTTTAGGAGTGTAGTTCAGAAACAGTCAAAGCATCACCAAACCAAGTCAGTCAGGGTCAACCGTAACCGTGTTTCCTGGCTTGAGATATTTCTACTGGACTCAAGCAGCATGCACAGTACCAGGGCAGGTCTTTAACAGTGTTGTTCATTAAAACCACCCACAGATACAACGTTTACATTATTGGCATTTGAATATTTTACCTTGGATACATCTTCCTAGTGAAAAAAAAACATCACCTATGTTCTGTACTTTTAGCAGAGAGGTAATAAGTGCAAGCGGTAGACAAATCAACAAGATTTATTTCTTCCTATATGAATGTCACACTATCACCCTTACATCCTTTTCCACAGCAGGCAGACTGGGGAGCTTATTCAAAGGAGAAATCTGACAGAAAAAGTTGACAGAGACATAAAATACAACGCTAAATCCCACACATTAAATTGCCTTTTTTATGAGTTGTTTTGGCTTCAGATTGTATCGGTCTAGCTGCTGCGGAAATGTTGAAACTGCTCTTTTAATGAGCAGTAAAACCTTAAGGGAAATGTACAGTGGTGGGAGCCCTCAGATTCCAAGCAGCAGGGGATTTGAGGGATGTAACTTGAAATACAAACATACTGGCAGCATTGTAAGCGCTGGCTCACAGTGTAGGGAGTCAAAGTGCCACCCAGAAGAGTGTGTGTTTTTTTCCTGTGAAGGGTTTCTTTCATCTGTGTGGATAAAAGGATCAAATGTGATACGATATATGTCCATATTCTAATGACTGTTTTGTTTGTCCATTGAGTGTTAGGTGTAAAAACCTCTTGGGAGTTACAGTATAATATAGTTACAGAATTAGTGTCATTGTATCTTGGTTGAGATGACAATGTTCTCAGATTTATGGAGAATATGGACAGGAAACCCCAGTATCACGTTTCAGTTTTCCATTAAAACCAATCCTCATAATACATTTAGAACTAAAGCTAACGGAGGCTAACTCCGAATGTCAGCTCTTTATTGATCAGTAACTATTTTGTGTGGTAATTCTTCTGGCTCTGCAGCTGAATCAACCTCTCAGAGCACATTCATAGACCTGGTTACCCCCATTCTGACCTTTGTTAACCTGTCATAACCAAAGAAATGCAAAACCTCCACCTCCATAATTCCGGTTGGGTTTTTTTTTTTTTTTTTTTTTTTTTTTTCCTGGGTTATTTCTAATCACATTTTAGTCAGGTTCCAAAATGGGTACGGCAGCTATCTGAGAGAGAACAACAATATAATGGCTTGCATCTGAGAGTCAATAAACCAATTCAAATAAATTTGTATCACATTATCTCTCTCTCTCTCTCTCTCTCTCTCTAGTATGTGGACCTGAACTCGTCCCGTAACCTCCTCATCCTTGGCTTCTCCACCTTCAGCGGTCTCGTCTTACCTTCCTGGTTTAACTCAAATCCTGGCGTCATCAATACTGGTGATTTTCACACAGGCACATAAAGTATACGTGTGCTCACTGCATCTGTCTGTTACACAAATCGTTAATACTATTTATTTAAAAACCCCACACACATAATGACCTTTCCCGCCAGCGCGCACACACACACACACACACACACACACACACACACGCACTCACTCTTGGGCCATGGCTACGACCTGAAAGTCACTTATGAAACACCTTGCTGTTTTAACAGTTTGACCCTGGTTTTGGTCTCTTACATAAACGTCACCAGACCCAGTCAGAAGACAAATGGATAAGGTCAACACACAATAATAAACAACATGTGTCAAGACACCAACAACTAATTTTTAAGATAAGCCCACACAAAGCACTCACGCAGGGTTAACTTGTCAGGATACAGCACTGGTTTATTTCAACATTCATCAGATAAGCTGCAATTTTATCACCTTTTCTCCTCAGATCAGAACATCCCACTTACTGCTCCTTCACAACCTCTTCATTGACACCCACATCAGGTGTGTGTGGTGCTTGAGAATCCTTCAACGCTATATGACTGATTTTATTTGGCAACCCAGAAACCCAGACTGGAACAGAGTTAATTAGATCAGTCATGATGCCCTAATAATATTTATGATTATTATGTGATAGGATAATATATACTTTATTGTCTCATGGGGAAAATTTGTGCTGCACACAGCTAACAGCCAACCCATTTGTTCACACACACACACACACTACGGACTTGTTTTACAGTTTTGTGATGCAGGGCTTTTATTTTGTCCTGACGATCCTTTCTGTTTGAAGACACTTCATGGGAAATTCATCTAAAGTCTTGCTGTGTTTTTTTCGTTGAATAAAAGAAGACAGAATCAGAAAACTATGCCATAAAAAAAGACAAAGCAACACATCCAGGTTGTTAAGCCTTGCTGGAGGAATGACATGGTCCCCAGACGGTAAGTGGGAGGCTGTGTGTTCCCACTGCTCCGCTCACAGATTACTCTTGAAAAGATGGCAGCGGTTCGCCCAGCCTAAGCTCCTGAGGTCGAGGTGTTCTCAAATCCCAGATGCCCAGATGGCAAACCCTCACTTCCCTTTGGTCTTTAGCCTAGATTTTAAAGCAGTAAGAGGAACCTTTTTAATTGTTTCACCTGAGACTTTTGTTGTCTCTGTGTGTGTGTGTGTGTGTGTGTGTGTGTGTGTGTGTGTTTCTGTGTATTTCTGTGTGTTTCTGCGTGTATGTCTGAATGTGTGTGTGTGTGTGTGTGTGTGTGTGTGTGTGTGTTCCTTTGTTTCACCCCAAAGAGGCAGTTCTAGGATAGAAATGTCAGTTGGTTTGTAGCTCAGTTGGTCAGGCAGTTGGTCATGTGGGTTCAGTTGGGTGTAAGGAGCAGTTTGGCCTGTAGGGGGTACTCGAGGGGCTTGATCTCGAAGTCACATGTGTTATCGCTGGGGGTATTAGACAGAGGGTGACATATGTTCACAGTGTAACTGTGTGGGTGTTGTCAGTGCTTCTGAGAGTGTAACTGTAACTGGTGTTTTTCAACAGCATCACATAAGCATATCATATAAGCAGTGCTTACTCATTTTTAGCCACAGTTTTATTTTGAATGTTTAGTTTTTTTTTCTTTTTACTTGGATATTTTTCTGATAACAGGTGTTACTGACTGACTATTATGAATTCTTAAGTCTGTTTTGCAAATCAGTTTAAATGTTCATGAAAAAGCATCCTGTTTTTTGACTTTGACTTTGGATGCAGCACTACCGGCTGAATAGCTATCATGTGGTAAACCAATCCGCTGAGTCACATAAGTTGTAAAAAGTTCCAATAATTGTTTGTAAATTACTTGTGGCAGCTCTTGAAAAGGGGTTCAAGTGTGAAAAATAATGTTGCTCAGCTGACGGAGGGCAAAATTCACACATTACCACCCAGGTTTAATCCAGGTTTAATCTGGGTTGGCTGTGTGTTTCCCGTGAACACAAATGGCAGTGGTTGCGGTTAAAAAGGCGGTGGATTATGTCTTTGTCACTTCATTACTGTCACTTCTAGTTGGGCGGGTAGGAGGGAGAAAGCCAGCAGGACACTGGGAAAAGTAAAGTGGGGAGAAAAAAAAATCAGAAAAAAGAAAAAAAAGAAAAGGAAATATCTTTTCACAAGACTGGAAATTACCAATTTACATTTAAATTACTTAAAGATAATACACACATGTGCTCATTATGCATACAAGCATACACGCAACCAGCAGAACCTAATTACACTAATCCAGCCACGAAACATTAATCCAACAGATTAAATTAGACCATGTGGAGCTTTTACAAACACAAGTCTGATCAATCAGAGATCTTAGAAACAATCAGAGATCAATGCCAGCCTATCAGCTGAAGGCTCCCGGCTTTTGATGACACATTGATCGGCCACCCAGCATCTTCGTGGCCACCTCCTATGAAGTGCCATCAAAAGAGCAATCCTCAAGATTAAACAGCTCGTCTCTGCAGACATAAGACCTTGATCCCATGAGTCATGTGATGCAAGTGTCTCCCAGGAAAGTGCTAATCCAGAGTTCAACACTGGGCATGAGGGCTTGTCTGGTTTTCTCAGGTCTAGGCTGCTTACCTCCCAATCCTCTTGGCTAGCCCCCATGTCACTGACTGTAATCTGCCCAGCTCAGATAAAGCACTCTTGCCCACGAGTCTCTCTCCAGCATCAACACTCATCTGATAGCTGCAAACAAGAAGAAGTCTGTCAGTGCTCTGTAAACAAACTGCTGCTCATCCAGACGTCTTTAGATGTACAGGCTGCGACTTAAAATGAACTCAGCGGGTGCCATGAACTTTTGACTGCTGCCTCTTTGGGTAGAAAATGTGTGTATGTCTCTGTGTGTGTGTGTAGTTTTTTTTTTTTTCTATATCTGTTGGGTCAAAAAAAACACAAAAAAAAAACAAAAAAAAAACAAACAACTTGTGGGGTCTGCCAGCTTTTTGGGGACCAAATTACTGGACCCCATAAGTTTAAATAGCTGTTTGAGGGTTAAGAGTTGGTTTTAGGGTTCAGGGTTAGGGTAAGAGTAAGAGTTAGGCATTCATTTTTGATTGGGGTAGAAAATGCATTATGTCAATGATCCCCAAAGATCCACATTAATGTAGTAAGACAAGGATGTGTGTGTGTGTGTGTGTGTGTGTGTGTGTGTGTGTTGGGTTGAGTTACTTGAACAAGAGTGTATTCAGAGTGAAACTACGTCAGCACTGTTTGCAGTTCTTGATTCAATTCGATACAATTTCATTAGGAAGTTTATTACCTAAGGGGCATTATGAAAACGAGAAATCAGACATGCAGGCATCCACATGTTCAATGGCGCCCTGTATTCACCCATGTGCTGGTGGTAACACATGCCACATGAAAGGCTAACTCTGACTCAGGAAATTGGAGTGCCATGGTGGTCTACTGATTACTGTCGCTGCTCCTCAGCCGCCAAACAAACCTCTGAAAGTCCAAGCATGTGGACTTCTCTGTGAAATCCTGTGCTTTTTGCTCTCTGTTATCACAACTGCTTAACACTACCAGGCCTCTGACATGACCTCAATGGGGAGTCAGTTCAAACTGCCAGGAAAGTTTGCTCTTTTCATTTTGAAGTGTGTTGTAAATATAGATGTTAAGCTAAAGTAGGGCAGATCACAAGGAGAAAGGTAACAATGTCTGTCAGAAAGATAGCAAAATAGGATATTTAAGGATATGTAAGGCTTTAAGTTAAAGGATTGTCTTCAAAAAACTGTCACTTAACTGTTGTAGTATATACTTAGACCCCGGGTTTTGACAAGGAAGAAGGATTCATGGAATTTTTTTCAGTTCAATTATAACAGTGCAACACTAAAGTGATGAATTACTCTTTTAAGCATACTGTAGTTGCCATGTGCATTTTCTTTTGTTTTGTGGGGGGTTAGCACTAATCCAGGAGGCAGATTATACAAAAACATGGTATATAAAATCAAGATTATCTAGAGATAGCTCCAGAGGTAAGTGAGAAAATATGTTTTTCTGTGAATTGGATGAACTGATGACTATCTAAAAACTATAATCTTTGCTTCACGAAATCACCATCATTGAAATATTGTATTGCATGCATTTTAAGGACACAATTTTGTTTTGGGATATGAGGAAGGAGTTAAAACTTAAGTGTATGGCTCAGAGGGTTCAACACACAGAGATATAATTTGTCTGGCCAAGAAATCCAAGCAGGTATGCAATACATCCAACAGACAGATTTGAGCCAGACTGTGTGCAGATTGGCTGTTATCCTGTCCTACAGGATTTACTGTCAGGCCCCAGTTGCTGTTGGTTTTGGTTTGAGGGAGCTTGTATTTCTTTCAGTTTCAGTAAGCTGAACTAAAACCCAGACCTCCATCTTCTATGTGTTACATTGTTATTCCTCAAGGTAATGGAGGGAAACAAATGACATTAATTTGTGTTTGTTCTCTTTTTCTATGTTTGAAGGAATTCAAGAGCTTGACCAAGTCATTGTAGTGCTCTTCACCACACACATGTTCATTGGGGGATTCTTTGGATTCATCCTAGATAACACCATACCAGGTAAAAAAATGTGGGTTAATACATGTGAATTATCACACAAGCCCTAACATCACTAACACCTAACCCTGTCTTTTCCAGGTACTGACAAGGAACGAGGCATTAAGAGCTGGCAGGACAAGGTGCAAGAGGAAAGCAAAAACATGTGTGATGAATCATGCTATGATATCCCTTTCAGCAAGAGGTTTTTGAAACGGTTCAGATGTTTCCAGTACCTGCCCTTCCTCCCTTCTTACAAGACCAGCCAGTAAGGGATGTCCAAGTAATAAAGTGTTAATTTACAGAGTAGCACTGACACTGCTTAATTAACTCTATAAACCCAAACATTACTTACTGAGCATTGAGAATAACTGAAATTGGGAAACTGCATTAAAAATGGTCCTCTGTGCTCACTTAAACATTGTTGGCACAAAACTGTTGATATTGCTTTTGGTGATTTTAGAACCTCACTGTGTGGGGATAGCTTTAACAACTGAGCAACTGTGACACTCTGCTCCAGTTTCCTACCACAGTTCAAAAACATACACACTTGCTGACAGGCAAAAAAAAATCCTTTGTTTAAAACCTTTAAAACAGAAAAAACTGGTTACTGCTGGCATTTATAGGTTAGTGATCTTCATTCAGCCAGGGTACAAACATCTGTGGCTTTAACCTTCCAGTTTCCATTAGGACTAGACTGCCACTGAAAACAAGGGTACCTGTGTCTCTCTTAACTAAATATGTACATCTGAGGGAAGAATCCAAAGTGAACGAGGTTCTGTTACATGAACATAATATAATCTAAAGCCAATTAATTCTTTTTCCTGTAATTCTTGTACAGTTAGACACTGACTTAAGGTTTTGATTGAATTAAAGAACAAAGTTGAGTTGCTATGTCTCCTTACAGATGGAATTCAACTAAATAAACCCCTCCACATCATTCCTAGGTTAGTAAAACATTCGTAGTGCCTGAACAAGCAAAGAGCATACACTGAGGAAGAAACATCAGTCATCATGAAAAGCTTTCTAAGATATGAATTAATTAGACACACCTTTAAATTGTAAAAGAGAGTGAATCTAAAACATTTTGTCAGTTTGTCAAGGAATATACATCTGTGAATCTCCGTGAGTGAGTGACTGAGTGACTGAGTGAGTGAGTGACACCACTGGCCGGCCAGCTGAATGTTGGACTTTTCCCATTGGCCATTGCTCTTTCAAAATGGTTAGGTATGAACACAGTCTATTACCCCATTAGTGGGTGTTTACACTGGATCCACAACTGTTTACCGTATGGCCATAGCCTATAGCAACAACAATAAAATCAGAAATGGATTTTCACTTCTCATCTTATTTTATTTTTATGTTGACAGCATGTTATGCTATAGCATTTAGAGATTATTTTACTATGAAATATTAAAGTTTTTGATTTGGCACACCTGGCCAAGTGGTGCTATCCATGGTACTGCAGGGTGATTTAATTCTGAAATGTTAAACTACCGTTTAACCTTTTATTTTGTTGTATCTCCTGTGTGTCCACATGATGAAAGGAGAAGGCACATAGTCGGACTGGCAAAGAGATTCTGCCCTGACTTAACTGTATTTTTTACAAATCGCACCCTGCACACACCCACACACAGTCCAACCATGTAGTAGGTTTATAGTCTTGTTAAACATCTTTTTGGTGTGCATAGCTTTTTCACAATCATAGCATCAACAAATGACTTAAAAGCTGGTGCCAAGACTGAGTTAATACTTGTTCATGTGTCATGAAGCTGCTGTTCAGGTATTACGAATGTGATACAACTAATACATTTTCAGTAGGATCATTACTACCTCATCAAGAACATTAGCTTACTGAAGCAGATACATAATGGAAGGCTTTTTTATTAAAACATGCATTTTGTCTTTTGTCACTGTATAGAAGTGAATTTTAAATTTTTAAATTATGCTTTTACCTTGGATATGTATTTGGATATATGTAATTTTACTAATTTTTGTACTATAATTTTGAATCATTTCTAAACTGTGACAATAAAGGGTTGTTAATAAAGACTTAATGACTTAATAAAAAGTGATTATTTTTCTCATTCATTTCAACTTGAGATATTAGAGTTGTATTGTTTGTTCATTTTGGTATTCAATTACTCATCTATCTGCATCCCCTTGTCTGTGTTCACATGATTATGTTTGTCTGTGCATTTTATCTTTCATTTGAGAGTGAAAACCAGCAGCAAGTCACGAAAACAGTGAAATCAGTTAGAGAATAAGAGGTGGTCCATTTAATTAAGCCATAAAATTCAAAAGCAAGTGTTTTAATCTTAATATGAACATTTTAAAGTGAAGAAATCTATTCCTGTGTCACTAGAAAGCACATGTGAAACACTTGGTACTGTGCTTTGAACTAAATGCTAACATCAGCATGCTAACATGCAATGGCACTGCTAATATGGGAACATCCAATATATAAAAATAAAATCTGCAATTACTGACTTTTTATTTTATTATTTTTTTTATTTTTGGTACTTTGGGGCAGCAGAAACAAGTTGTGAACACATCATTGACATATCAATCTTTCAAGTTGATGTAACAAACTTGCTAGCAAACAGTTGCTTGTTCACACTCCCAGCATTATCATTCATTTGGAGTTTTTTCTGGCCATGTGGCCTAAGTCCAACATACACGGTCTTTTAGCTCTAACAACCCCTGAAGGAAATATTTAGCTCTTTAGCTGCTAAATCCTCCACTATGTTCACCAGCTAGTTACTAACAGTGTGCTTGCAATTTAGTAGACTACTGAGCAGGTACCGTCCAGGGGGGTTTTAGAAAAGGGCTGCAGCCAAACATGTGAAAACTGTATAATTGTGGGCTGGAGCCAAACTCTGAGCTGAAGCTTCCCTTGAAGCTCCATAAACTCCACTCTGAACTACAGTCAGGTCATAATTCTCTGTTGGTTCATCACTGTATGATATCACTCACATTTGACATTATATTATAACAGAGATAGAAAAATATTACAGCTGCTCCGATATTTCTGGGATTACAACATTATATAGAATAATGGAGCTTAATTATTATACATGAAACCTTAGTGGCATAATGGGTGGGTTTGATTTCTCTTAACAACCATCATCATCCCTGTCGACCTGAACTCCTACAAAAAAATCACAGCTAAGTTCCCAGTAAAATCATTCATCTGCCACTCTCAGAGATACACAGACAAATTGTGGTTATTATGTTGTTATCATTTAAAGGTCATGGCTACATTTCGTTTGTGGCATGATGACAATGATGAACCACCTTAAATTTGTTAGAAATAAATGAAAAGACTGCTTAAATAGACATCCAACCAGTTACACAAGCTTGGACCCCAGGTGTACTGGAGGAGGTCCAAGAACTGAATTCTCAGGCATTTTGGTGTGGTTAATTGGTACTACCCTAATTCTATTTATAAACTGAAGAAGAAAAGGTTTACACACTCCAGATTCACCTCACTTGTGGTTAAGAGAATTGCTTTTGAAGACCTACATTAGGGCAAGACCCAACATGGATGGGGAACAAACTGTTTGCTGCAGCTTTCTAAAACCAGACAGTCTGCATATTATCTGAGGGGTCATTATGCCATCAGATAACGTTGGTGTGAATCAGGGTAAGGCTTTGTTACCTTTAATAAGGACTGGCACATTTTAGGATCATTTCAATAAATTGTGGATATTTGTTTTAAGTTGATATTATAAGGGAAGGTACCTTGGGATATGTCTACTCATTTGTCTGCTTTTACTCCTTTAGGCTGCTCACATCTAGCGAATGTCTTGTGATAGCATGTTAAGGGCTAACAACAACAATTATTTTGTAAATGAATAAGAATATCTGGATGATTATGAGCAGCCACTGCCACAGTCATTGCCACACAGCATCTTCTCCTGTTTTACTTTGCAGATAATGGCTGAAGAGAAGGTTAATTCGGTTAACCTAAAGATTAGGCTTCTAAAGGGTTAAAATAAGGTTTATGCAGTGCAGTTGAAAGACTGCCACACTCAAGTGTAGTAATAAATAGGTGTGTAAATGAGTTTAGGTTTGCATGTGGATACATGAGAACTTACATGTCTGCATGTTTCTGGCATTTCCGAATTCTTCATTTGAAAAACAAGCTTTGAAGTTTATGTTATCCTGATGTTTTGTCTTGCTCTTCTTCCCTCACTGATATTGAAAATCTTTTCTAAAAAAACCTCTTCCTTTCTTGTATTTAGGGTCTATGGCATGTCTGACAGTAAAGATTAGCCTCTCAGCCTCAAACAAGACATTTTGAGTGATCACAGGTCTCAGCTGATCTCCTGATATCCAGACATGTCATTTTACAATGGATGTCAGAGGTTTAATCCCCTGTGGTATTTACTGTCGATCTGCAAGCGCTGTGTACCTTTTGTGCTATGGAGACAAACTTTGGAAAGGACAACTATGCAAAACACTGATATTGCCAGACCAAGACGCCCATATCACCTTTAAAATAACACAGACACTGAATTTAAGATAATGTTCCTACAAACTGTAGGATGTAGAAATGTAGCAATATGCCCGAATCTTCATTTTTAATGTCACATGCTCACCTCCCATAGGACTCCCCCATAAAACAGATAGTTGGCTCACTGATGTAATCCCCACTAATGATCCTGTAGATTGTGACTTTTAATTCAGGGTTCTTTACAGGTCTGCATTTACACCCAAGATCATACACTGAAATGGCAGTTCTCCCAATGGCAGCTTTTTGCATAGATAACAGTAAATACAAATTATTTCATTTGTAGCACAGAACTAGCCAAGACTGCCCTCTCTCATTGTTTCTGATTCAGACAGCCATAGCAATTCATTGGGATCGGTATAGAAAGGGATTAATGGAAGGTAGTATAAAGCATCATGTTAATGTGTCTTTATTGTGTTCTGTATTACATATAATTGAGTTTGCTACCAACTCTGAACAGCAGCTGGTCATGTTCACTTGTATACATCGAAGCATTTAGTGTAAGACAAGCTACTATAAGATACTGTGACATAGCAGGTGAAAATGGAGCCACACCCACTGAGTACCATATGGGAGAGCCATGTGGCTGGGAGAAGTGCCAAGTCTGACACCAAGACCATCACCCGGTCAAGGAACAGGTCAGTTGCACAGATACGAATTGAGGATGGTGGTCTAGCCTTGCACTGTGTTGGCACAAATCTAACTGGATTACTAAATCCTAATCAGGATTGACTTTTATCAACAGATGCGAGTGTTTATTAAGTGAGGAGGCACCTTCAGCCACAACGTTCTGCACATGAGGTATTTGAGAAAGTCTGTCAGGGCATTGCCTGCTGTGGGGTTTTATCATTTGCTGTAAACGTGACTCATCTTGGATGTGTGCCACCTCTAAGATGAAGGTTTGGATGTCTCCATAGAGAAGGTGTCAGCTACTATACTAAGCCTGTCAACTCATGCAGAGAATCTAATCAATTCTGAATGAGAAAATCAGGTTCAGCTTTCATTCAGTATTATTAGCGCAGACCATGAGTCTGAGTGTCCCCTTCTCATTAAAGAAAAAAAACGCAAAAAAAAAACAAAAAAGTAGGAAAATTGGAAATACCACTTCTATATAAACATTCTCTTTTTTTCTTTTCTTACAGACTGCTTTTTTTGCACCAAAAGTTAAAAATCTTTCTGCTTGTTTTGAAACTTAAAATAGTTCATAGTTGACTTTCAAAAAGGATAAATTGAGCTGGATGGAAATTTTAGGATTTGGGTGCATTACCTAAAGTTGCAGGAAAATCAGAGAGAGAGTAAAAGAAACTCATCACCAAATTCAACCAAGACCAACAGATCAGGGATTAGAGCAAGAGATGGTGCAGATCTGTTTCCTCTTACTTAAGCTACTTTATGCAGCTTTACTCTAAGGTACAACATATTGAATTAGTCCTTGGGCCCAGAAGGCTGAGGGCTGTTATTTATCAGTCTTAAGTGGATCATGATGATTCTGGAAAGTCTCCAACTTGGTCAGTATCATAAAGGTAATACAAATTTTGTGAAAACATTGTGTTAACTATCACTATGTGGTTTACACTGGAAATGTGTGAGCTCACTGTCTTACAGCTCCCATGCACTTTGCCTCGTTAATTCACTGAAATACATTTAGAGCTTTACAGGTCTCTCCCATCAAAGTAAAAGTACTGCCAGTTTTCTTGTTAGTAGTATACAATATAGTGTGCTACATTTGTGTTAGATTTGAAAATACTAAGTTGTATTTAGAGTACTTTTGTCTACACACTGACATCATCAGTGCAGCACCATGGACAGGGCCTCATCGGGCTTAGAATAAATCAGGAGTATGCTCCGTGTTATATTTATTTTGCATATACATTTTCAAGTAACTATACTTGCATATACTCTATATAATTATTTATATAACCGAGAGAAAGTCATGTATCTTATACATCCATAGTTTGCTTATCTTTTAAACATAAATCTGTACTCTAAATTTCACATGTTGCTGTTGAAAAAAACCTCAATATACTGTTTACAAAATCTTATCGCTTTACAGCACTGTAGCCAACCCTCGCTTATACAAATTATATTCATATGAAATATCTAGAGATACAGCTCAGATTACATTTGCTGGAAACATTTTTGTTCCCACTGCAGTGTGATTTCCTTAAACTCAGTCCATAGGAAGAGATCATGGTCGACATCTTGCACTTCAGGACAGTACTGATTTTTAAACATTATCCAGGTGTTTTAGTTTCCTGACCTTAATAGTGTGCTTGCCACGACAGCAATGTTTCTATTACCTTAAAGCTGCACAAAACCTTTTTTTGTATTAACTATGAAACAAATGACTGTGTGTAATATGACAATAGTATCTCACAGTGACAATTTTTTTTCAAGCTTTTTAGCTCCTATTTCGCCCTTTTTCCCCTTCATATTTACTATATGCCTGAGTCTGTCCACTAATATCTAAAATTACTTACTGTTTCTCTTAATGTTATTTTTTACCATGAAGTAATGCAAACTGAACCCCTAGGATAAATATCACGGTACATAGTCATGTACTCTGCACCCCTACAAAAACACCATATTTGTCACTGTTAAGGTGTCAAATAAATGCCTGAATGCATGACCAACATATATTGATGTTATCTACTATATCTATTTACCCATACTGTTAATACAGTTTACCTGAGACTTGAAATCAAGAGGGGGAATTAAAATATTACTTACATTTTGCTTGAATTCATAAAAACTGCCTAAAAACGAGTAGCCTGTGGTAAGAGTTACCAAGCTTTTGGAAGTCAATGTTTTTTTGACTCCTGCATGACGTGGTTAGCATGTGTCAAGGTAAGCAAGACTATCTGGCACACAGTGTTCTGTCATTGCTGACAGTTGCAATAACTTGGAACTGTCTTCAAGCTAAGCAGCCATATCAAAACAGACCGCACAACAGTATTTTTCTTCATTTTTGATTCAAAATAGGTGATCTGTCTATTTACCTTTTATTGCTTATGATGAACAGAACAAGCAAATACATTATAAGACCATGAGAGACTAATTATAAACAAAATAATTCCCAAAAGAACTTGTTTTATTTTCTTGTACATTAAAATGAGTAATTACTGTTGCATTGGTTGTGCAATTTGACCAAATTAGCTGCATATAATTCCCAATGAAAAAGGGAGAAAATTCAACTAAGTTGATCTCATACAGTGAATAAATCATCTAAAAGTAGAAATTGTATTCTGTTTGTTTTCAGTATGCCAACAGTGAGGGAGAAGCTTACTAACAGAGGTGCCCCTCAATATTACAAAATGAGCCTCAGATATAATAGCAACTGTAACATTTGCACATTGACTCAAGCTAGCCCTATGTTCTACAGTAAACAAAACTCAACAGCTGCTCTTTGATAAATATTACTAAATAAATAAATAACACTATAGTGTTATTCTATAAATAAATAATAATGATATTATTGTAGAACAATGCATATTTTAGGAATACTATACTAATTGAGACAAAAAGCTAAAGTTAATGAGAGGATTTTAATGTCAACTGTCCATGATTCATGCTGCAACTGTCCCAAGGGGTGGGGTCAGTTGCAACATTTGAATTCTTCCATTCAAATAAATATTGTGACTGATATGTAATCATCTTTAAATCGTATGGGTCATCTTGTAATTTCATGTTTTGTCAAAATGCCATCTGAAACAATGAGACAAATTACTGAGAAGTACAGTGAATATTTTATTCCCCACTTCCTGCCTGTAATGTTAATCCTGACCCGATGGGACTTTAATGAAATCTGCCTTTCAAAAAATAATATCAGCTGTTTGGTAGTTAGTTAGTTTGTTTGTTCTACAGTGTGCCACTACAAAAGTGTTGAAATTGATTGAAGATAATCACTACATGGCAGTCACCAAACAACCTGTCAGCATTGGAATCGTTAGCGTTATAAAAAATAGATGATAGCAGTGTACAATGTGGGATCAAAAACTCTGAACTGATGCCAAAGTTAAGGGATCACAGGAAAGGGGATTTACCTATCTATTCTCAAGAACATTCTTTCTATGGAAAATTTACGAAATATTCTGCAAGTTGTTGTGGCATGTCTAATTTGCTTAGGGTGATACAGTTCTTGACTTTGTTTTGAAAAAAATTCAAGTGTAGCCTGACAAGCTGATCATCAAAAGCATTTCATAAAAGCATTTCCAGTCACAAAAGAAGTGACATGGTGCATGTTTTTGTGATATTTCACCATAACAGGTTGCACCTCTAATGTTAGTCAACTTGTAACGTCAGTTGTGAAATTCTATTCTTACTTCTTTATATTACATTACTAAATATTTAGCTTTTTTTGTTGTGACTGTAACCTGCAAAGGGTCTGCAGAAATAAATTACAACAATAATTAATAGATGTCAAATTATGCATGACATACACATGCATGAATGATTAAATGAGCCAATACTGAGGCGCATATATTGTAAAAAAAAAAAAAAAAAATAGTTATTATGTTTAATAAATAGAATCATCATGCATTCACTGACAGACTTTCAGTGAGTCATTGTTAACCACCACAAGCACAGTGGCAGCAAACATTAATCCAATGATACGAAGCCCATGTGACTTATAAACATCTGAACAATTGTCAGGGCATAATCACATTAACTGCTTCATTCAGTGGTGCCACTTTGACAAAAACATAGTGTGTTGCTGAACTTTGCTTTACCTCTATTTTGATTAGTAATCCAGACTCCAAACATGTCTTGTCTGTTTCTCAAAAGGTTTTCAGGGGGACTTTAACAGTTAATGTTGTTTTTATCCATAAAATAACATTAGCCAACACACTACACTATGGAAGATTCCAGTTTGTTATTTTGACTATTTAATGCAAACCAAATCTTTAGGATAAATGGATGCATCCCTGGGCTAATTCTGTTGGTACAGTAACAGTATGAAATGTGAATTAGATAATGTAAAGCCATCTAACATTTTCTGTTTGATTAGATTGATAGATAGGCTTGTTTTTCATAGTTGGTACACATGTTACAAATAAAAGTATTAGTAGGTAATTAACTGTACATCCTACTTGTCATGTCAAATTTATCATTAAAAGGATTTTAACAAATGTGAATACTGCTTTTGTTTTTCCTCTGCATTCTTCATCAGTTTATAGAACTTTCTTTTTATATATTAACTGCAGCCTGGCCTCTCTGTTTTTTAGGCTTACCAGGGGTTTGAATCTTGTGGTGAATCCTCTGAGGTTGTGGTTCTGAAGTCTTCTCTTGATTATGTATGCCCACGTGACTTGCTGTGAACTCATAAAGTGTTTTTTCACAAGACTGTGTGAAACTGTGTTTTGATCTTCCAGGTTGTTTTCTAGCTTTCCTATGCAAACCTGCTTCTTTAGAACATTTTATTTTCTATGAACCACCTACATTTGATATCTCTCTGATAGAGTTGTCCTTTTCTTTTGGCCTCATTATCTTTTTCTCCTGCCACTCCACAGGCCATACCGTGACCTCCGCATGATACTGGAGATGTGTATCAGCCATGAGAGCTCAACAATGTTTTTAACTTCTTCCTAATTCCTTTGAATTTCTAAGAAAGAGCCATGAAATTGTATATCAGTTACACACATTATAAAACGAGAACAGTTTGATCATGAAGGGACAAACTGCAAAATTTTGAACTCATGACTGGAAAAACTGAGACAGAGGTTCATTTGGTAAAATATGAAAAATGAAATATTCATTCATGAAACTGGAAAGACTATGTTTTTATCACCAAACAAAACAGCATCTGTTTTATAGTGGAGTGTATCAGACTTATTTGCAGGTCAGCTGAATGTATATTCTTCCTTTATGGAATCATTGTTAATCTTTATTATGATCTTGTAAAAAAATTACAATGAGAGTTGATGGGCGTGGAGGTTGGGGGGGGGTCTGGAGCCAATCCCAGCTGACATGTCGCCAGACTATCAAAGGACTGGCATACAAGCTGTGTTCCAATTCAGGGGCTGCATCCTTCTGAGGTCTACAACAGTAATGAAGGTCCACACCTTCGTAGACCGCAAAGATCAAATGAAATGAGTCAGTATGGTCTACAGTGGATTTCGCCTGCCATTACTATTGCAGCCAAATCATGGCTCCTGTCACTTACCAACCATGACAAAACGTAACTTTTCTATCACAAAAACATTTGGTTTTAAGGCCCTTGGTTTTAATGGTTGTACCATTAGCTAAGCAACTGAGCTGAAACCCAATACTTACATCTAAAACTGTAATCATCTGCCTCTCTGTCAGTGTTGTTAGCTGTCATATTATTTTCATTACCAACACAAAATGAATCTTGGGATTGGTTGGAAATGAAGGACACATTTCTCGGCTGTATTTAAAGGAGACTTCAAAATGGGACGGCCTAGCATGTAATGTAGAATCCAAGGGCATTGGTTTGCATGTGGACAATAGGGACATGTCCCTACCAATATTTGCGTGACCTCATCAAGGTTAACTAAAACTAATGAAATAACGAAAACTAGATGTGAAATTAAGTTTATAATAGTCTTTTAATAGTGAGGCTGTGGTGGTCTAGTTAGTCATTTACCTTTTTTGATACTATCTTTTATAAGTATGTGCCCCCTAGTTTTCACTCAGGAATTCAGGAGTTTTACCTGGTTAGATAATTGAACAATATTAAAGAAAACCTGTGCTGAAGGCTAAATAATTGTATTAGCAGTGGTGGAAAGTTATTAAGTACAGTTACTCTAAGTACTGTGCTTAAGTACAGTTTTGAGGTTCTTGAGTATTTCCATTTTATAATACTTTACATTTCCAAAATATTCTACTTTCTACTCCACTTCATTTACTTGACAGCTTTAGTTAAAGAAGCAAGGTACCGTAAGAATTGTAACTTCAAGTGAGTGAAGCACACATCTGCACTGTATTGGGTTCCCTTTCACCTTAGAAAAAAAGTTGACTGGTAAATCAAGAGCTATGCCTTCCGGCTCAGCTACCTCTTCACGACAACAGGGTCCGCATTTCTGCTCATGCTGCACTGATCTGCCAGTCGATCTCCCACTCCAACATACCCTCACTCGTGAAGACCCAGAGGTACTTAAACCCCTTCACTTGGGACAGTACCTCCCCCTAAAACCTGGAGGGAGCAGCTCGCCATTTTCAAGCTGAAAACCATGGCCTCAGACTTGGAGGTGCTGATTTTCATCCCTGGTGCTCCATACTCGGCTGCAAACCATCCCAGTGAGCACTGTATGTCACGCTCTGCAGAAGTCAACAGAACCACATCATTTGCAAGAAGCAAAGATGCAATTCTGAGGTTCCCAAAGTGGATACACTCCTTGCCAAGGCTGCGCCTTGAGATCTTTTTCATGAATATCACAAACAGGATCAGAGACAAGGGCAACCTTGGCGGAGCCCAACTCTCACCAAAAATGGCTTTGGGCCAATCATGTGGACACATCTCTCACTTTGGTTGTACAGGGACTGAATGGCTCAGAGTAATGGGCCCAGTCCCCATACTCCCACAGTATCAGCCACAGAGCCCTTCTGGGAACATGGTCATAAGCCTTTTCCAAGTCCACAAAGCACATGAGGACTGGCTGGTCAAACTCCCATGACTCCCTCAGAACTCCTGCAAGGGTAAAGAGCTTTTCCACTGTTCAATGGCCAGGACAGAACCCACATTGCTCTTCATCAATCTGAGGTTCGACAGTCAGTCGGAGCTTCCTTTCCAGCACCCTGGCGTAGACTTTCCCAGGGCGGCTGAGCAGTGTAATACCCCAATAATTGGAGCTACCACCCAGAGACTGCAAAAAGGCCTGATACTTTGAACTGCTGTTTGGTGCATAGGCACACACAACAGTCAAAGTCTTCCCCTCAGCAACTCTTAGTCACATAGAGTCTCATGTGTTGAAGAGAACTCCAACACTGCTGTGGTCCACTGGGGCTTGTGAGTATCCCCACACCTGCGTGGCGTCTGTCGCCCTGGACAACTCTGGAAAAGGAGAGAGTCAATGAGTTTGGTTCCGGAGCCCCTGCTATGCATAGGGGTTAGCCCAACTATATCTAGTCGGTATCACTCCACCTACCGCACCAGCTCAGGCTCCTTCCCCAGCAGACAGGTGACATTCCATGTTCACACAACCAGTCTACCCGCTGGGGGTCAGCATGCCCAGGTCCTACCCACCTTCATCTGCTGCCTAGTCTACATTGCATCCAATGCTGAATTCCATCCCCGTGGGTGGTGGGTCCACATGGTGGTGGCTCCATGTAATTTTTTCAGTTGAGCCCAAGGCCCAGCCATCAGACGCCCACCGGCGAGCTCCCCTCCCAGGTCTGGCTCCAGGATGGGGCCCCAGTCTCCCCCTCTCAGGCAAGGTGCTGCTGCCTTGATCTGGCCTCTTCATTCAAGGTCATGTGAATTGCTCTTAGTCTGGCCCCTCACCTGGGACCAATTTGAGAAACCCTACCAGGGGCTACTGCCCCTGACAATACAGCCTCCAGGGTCACCAGGGCACACAAACCCCTCCACCACGATAAGCTGGATATTACAAGAGGAAAAGGAAAATTAAAAAAAATATGAGACAATGACTGAATTCCAAATAAATAAATAATACCTTGGAATAAGGTCTGATGACTTGTGGTCAGGGACACAGATATATCAGCATGTGATTCAGAGAAAAACTGGCAGGTAAAACTAAACTATTAATGATAGTATTATAGACATTACAGTTCTATGGAGCCAGGAGTGATTAGATAAAGTGGCCTGCTAGGATTTCTGTGGAAGAACACTTTATTGGGGCTATAATGCTAGAATTTGATTATAGTAATTAGTCAGATTTTTGGTCCAAAGATCATTCCCTTATGTAATTATAATAGTGAGACTGGTCTTTATCTGACAGATGTGCATCAACAAATCTACACATATAAAGAGTTAAAACTGTTTTCTATATTTTTTCATGAGGACAGACAGTACGATCATATGTGGCCACTCAGAATTTGACATGAACTCAAGCCCATGAACATAGATTTAAAGTTTAATCTTAAATAAAGTCTGGGCTACATCTCAAACATCCTGAGTCATTTGACTAATTTGCCCTGATTTTGTCAGCTTATTCTTAACAGATATGAGACTGACCCTTGCTTTGGAGTTATTACACCTTATTAAATGCACAAGGATAAGCTCAAAAGCTTTCTCATACTGCATATCAGAGCAGGTACATGACTGATCAAAAGTTTTGGAACATCCGCTTTTCCAGCTGTTATTGAAATTTACATGATTTAATATCTCAGTGTTTTGGAGATTACACAACTAACTAAATTCAGCAACCTAACCAGGCCAGGAACAGCTATACATATGGTATATTGAAGCAATATGAGTCTGGTTATAATAGTAAGTTTGGAGTAATAATGGCAGATCCAGATCCTGCATCTCTGGAGAATGCAGAATAAGGACAGTGAGGAGGAATACGAACTACACAGGAGAGAAAGTTAATGACTTGTAGTGGTGTGGTATAAATGCATGGGCTGAGAGAGAGAGGAGAAGAAGACCATGAATCCCCTGATTTATGGCCTCAAATGTGATCAGTCTCAGCTATGGCTGATGCTGTCAAACACATTTAGTGTAAATCTTAGGTGGAATATTTGACAAACAGTTGATAATATTTAATTCTTTCCAAGGACTGTGGATCATTTGGGAGCACCACATGAACATGAGAACTACCCACTGAGGAATCGCTTTGCTACTGTATGATCTGTCTGATTAGCTCCCGGTCAAGGATCAAGCCCTGGGACAGGCGGCTAGGAACAGATGATCCTTCATTGGAATCCATCCAACTCTGGGGCAATGAGTTCACTTCTTGTAGAGAATAGAAAGTGATCTAATCCTAGCATGCACCTTGCCACTCATAGTGTTTCAGACTCAAGACATCAGTCTATTACAGCCTTGGGTCGCCAACCAGCCATGTACTGTGAGACAAAAAAATAGGGGCATGTACAATACCATTACAAATATTTTCTTGGGTATTCCCTTACAGATTTTTAAGCAGTGTTTTGCAAAATTTTGAACATCTTGTTCACTTGAATGTGACTAACGTGTACAAATGCATCAGATCACCCCTTCGAAAGATTTTTTTATATCTTGACAAATGTAAATTGTCTTTGTATACCAGGCCAGGAAGTGAAGTGAAATGGCAATGAAGATTAGAAGTCTTAAACATGGAAGTGAAGTCTGGCATGTGAGGCATGTGAAGTTTTCCACTGTGTTCAACATAAAATGAAAAGTCGTCCCGTGTTCTGTTTATCCTCAAATTTGTACTTAGCATTATTGTAACTTGAGAGATTGGCTCTTATATTACAAAAGACAGCAGAATGTGAATGGAAGAGTCTTGGATTGCCACTGTGTCTATCAATCTTACCTACAAAAATGACAGTAAAAAACTCGATGTCTTGGGACACCACATCTGGTTTAGTTTGTGTAAAAAGAAAAATTGCTAATAGGCTTCCCCCTTCAGCTGCTGTATGAGCTATAACAGTGATGACTGATAAATGAGGTAATATAACAGCCTTGCTGTCTTTTGAATTTGCAGTATTTACTTTTACTGCCATTGTAAATGTGTCGAGTGCTTCTAAAACCTTGCTCATTGACCCAAACTACCCTGTTCAGTACAAAGAAACACACAAAATGTATGAAAAGTAGCACATTCAGATTTTTACATAACATTTTAATCCCGTTGGCTTAAACACTAATAAATAAAAAGAATGAATTAATTTGTATCCATGTTAAACCTTATGAATTCAGTATAATTTTGAATTATGTATTGTCAAGCAGAATATTGCAGAAAAAGGAAGTTTGAATACAATATTTGTAATATTTGCACCTGATGGTGTTATCTCTGCAATTCATTGGAGCAAAATAAACCAAAAAAAAAAAAAAAATCTCTATTGGACTCTATTGCACATACACTGTCAACAACATCCCTTTCTTTTTCTTCAGTTAGTTAGTCATCAGGGTGTTTTTTTGCTGCCTGGAAGTTGGATCAAAGGATTGGCATTGGTGCATAACAGAAACTGTTCACAGGGAACAAGGTCGGTGAGAAAATTAAGAAAACATGGTAGTCACCTATAATGTGTCACAAGCCTGTTTTAAGTAAAGTTAACACCACTAATCTTCAAATCAGAGTCCTGTGTTTATATGCCATTGAACAATGTCACATATGGGAGATCACTGTATTTTTGCTTTTTACTGTGTTCTGTGTAAGTGTGCATGTGTGCCAGGGTGGGTGAGCATAAGAAAACATCTGTGTACCATTATGATTTTGGTATGCATGAATATTTTTGCGTCACTTTTTCCCTTGGATTAAAGAAAAGGTAAAGAAAGTAATACTGGAGTATGTATACATTAAGTGCTCTGGTCTGATCATGTAAAGTAGCCTCAGTTGGAAACTAATCAGCCTAAATTATTATTCTAGACCAACATTGACCCTGAACTGTGTCAAAAGCAATGTGAGTAAACATGTAAGAAAAGCAGTCTACTTTCTGAGGTTAGGAGAAGGAGGAGCCTGCCTGCTTTAGCCACTCAGCTGTAGATAAAACAGTTGGTAGTTCTTTCTTCATCTTTTCATCATTTTAGTGTCACAATCTCCCTTTTTGCACTTGCAGCAAAAAAAGACAAAAAACAACTATATCTTAGTAACAACCAAGAAGATCATGTGTGTAAGAGTAAATTAGATTTTGTCTTGGAAACAACAGTGACCATAAAACAGTCTTTATATAAAAGTCCATATATCTGAGGTCTACTTGCTCCTTGTTACTCTGGTAACATGCACAAGAATAGCTATATAGCTATTAATTAGTCAGTCATTAACTCCTGAACCACTGCATGATGTGTGCAGATATTATGGGTTAAGCCCTGATTATTGACATGTGTGCACACAGATCGAAGTACACACATATTGCTGCTGTCATGCCTCAGCTGGATAGCTGAGTTCCCTTTTTTGTTTCCCCCAGTGTTCTTTGTCTTGTACTTCCTGTTTTATTTTGATACTCACCTCTTTTCTCGTTTCAGGTTCCTCACTTCCTGCCCTCATGTGTCTTCCCCTTGTGTGATTACCTGCCCTGCCCTAATGTGCTGCACCTGTGTCTCATTGTCTTCCCTCTCCCAGAGTATTTAGTCTCAGTGTTCCCTCCCTTCTGTGCCAGTTCGTCTTGTTCTTTATGACTACGTTCCAGCCTTTATTCCCCATGTGCCTTATTCATATCTTGTCTTGTTTTTGGTTTTTGAACCTGCCTTTGCCTTCCGATTTTGATACCTTTGCTCCGTGGACTGATCTCCTGTGTACCGACTTTCGCCTAATTAAAGAACATTGAGAACTTGCTTACTGTGTCAGTCTGCATCTGAGTCCGAGCCATTGTTCAGCCCTGACAGCTGCCAGTTTATGTTTCATGCCATTGCATAATTTCACCAAAATGCTATGAAAAAAAACCAAAACAAAACATGATTGTGACTCTTTTTTTCACAAGGTAGCAGACATGCACTGGTTACACACTCTACAGCATCTACACACACAGCACTGTTTTCAATGACAGATAAGTCAAATAAGACAGACTGCCTGTTATTTATATACTCTATTAGTACTTAAAAATAACTTCTAAATATGTTGAGTTTAACAAAAAATGATAATAATACGCTCTCATTACAATGTTTTAGTGTAAAGGGTCATTAAATGTCTTTACCACAGTTTTGCAAGGTGCAACACACAAGTAATAAGTACAAAATACTGCTTATCATTCGTTAGTTGCCCATGACAATTGAAGATGTATTCATCACTTTTTGACCATGGGGGGTTGCGAAATTGACAGCCGTAAAATATTATCACAGTATAAAGTTAATGAAGTTAGAAGTGTGCCATACAACCAAAGAAAAATCTGTGAAAACTTGCTCGTTAATGCCAGAGGTTCAGAGCTGGTGATAATCTCCTGCAGGTTCAGCACTATGGCCAGTCCTTTTTAGTTTACATGGAACCAAAGTGTTAACATAAAACACTGATTAATGTAATGTTGACATGACAGCCTTTCAGACAGTTGTCCTCTGAGACAGCTTGGACTGTTTATTATCTTTAAAAACACTTCCCCAATGGGAAACTGGTCACAGACCTCTGTAACCTCCAGCAGCTTTAAGAGCAGGCTGTAGCTGCTTTCCATAGCACAGACATGGCAGCACTGCCTGACAGCAGCAGGATGCACACACATGGGAAAATCTTATCTTGCACAGGCTATTGCAGTTAAGTTGAGCTTTTCCAGCACAGAGTGAGCAGAATTGCCAACAAGAGAATTTGTGGGATAAAAAAAACAAAAACAGAAGAATTTATGCAGACAGCTGAAAAACAAATGTGCTATACTTTTATTACTACAGTGAAATACTGTATGGACAAATCAAATCAATAAAACCATTATTTTTTTCAATGGATTCTATGGAAAACACTAACTAAACTTTAAATGGCCGAACATTATTGTGAGGAAGTTGTAATACACGCTGGACTAAACACAACTGTCTGTACGCAATCCCAGCGCAGCTTTTAACAGCAAATGCCTAAAACCTATAAGAAGGGGTTGAAGTTAACCCACATGGCCTCTGCATTTAAACGGATCTGCATTGAAAGGTTCATGACCTGAAGAAGTTGGCCCCAGCAGTCAACATATAGCCTGCTCCACCCCACCTCCGACAACAAAGCCCATAGTAGCTTTAAAGTTAATCCGTGTCAGCTCAGTTGTATCTTGCTGGTCAACTGTTAAGTGCCTCAAGACAACGAGTTATGATTTGATGCTATATAAATAAAATTGGCTTGACCTGACTGAACTTGTCCAAAGGTTAAAGTCCCAGTAAAATGGATGTTAGAGCATCTAAAGGTTTTGTAAAGTGGTGCATTTCTGTTTGAAACCATATGCAAGTGGGGTATGATTTTGAATGGGATTTCAGCTTTTTGATTTGACCACCCAAAAGCAGGTTTGATTTGGGCATGCATCTCTGGGAAACTATGTGAATTTTGGATTTCTATTTGGAACAGGATTATACAGCTGAAGACTGTGTGCCCCCATTCAAATCTACCTAAGTGACTCTTAGATCAGGAGGTGAAAGACGAGCCAGAAATTAATTCATGAGTATTTTCCAGCTGGGAAACAAACTAGGAGGCCCTTCAAACCCCAAACCAGGACCCTATGCACATTCCTGCATGTATGCATGCACAACAGGCATTCTCATGAGGATGGAGGACAATAATTTCAGCGCTTACATCAAATGACTGCGCCTTTTGCACCTGCAGTCCATGAAGCTTAAAAACCGTGAAAGTTTGGTAATGACTGTTGAAAACTGGGGTATTTTATTGTCCTGACAGATATTTGTCAGGACAAACCAGGCCAGCACCTCCAGTCCACACAATCGTTCTGTTAGCAACTACAACCTGCAAGCTAAAAATGTCGTGTGTGTTTCTATTATCAAATCGGATTTGACTGGATAAATGTATGAGGATAAAACCATTGCTGGACATATATGTGGAAACACAATCAAAGCCTTGTGCATCTGAATAAGTGATATAGACATAGACCATAACATCGACTGACTGACATCTGGTCACCATTGCAAAGAGAAATGCTCTCAACTGCTCTCCACTTCCACTCTGTGCTACTGGCTGGAGAACATCATGCAACTGATAAAAGCCATTCATCATCTTTTTCAACAAGCTTTGACACATTATCACCAACCTTTTAAGCTTTCTGTCTCTTTACAACAGTCGACAGTCCAGAGGACCATTGTGCTGTTAAATTTGTATTCTGCTCAGAAAGTTGAAGCTAGTTAGCTTAGCTTGCTGACAGTGGCACTAATTCTCACTGGATGTTAATATCCATTATTTCAACGCCTGCTGAATCATTGGCAGCTCCTGCTCACAAAGATGGGGGTCTAGATAACATTGGTCTTCAGCATTTCATATGTCAAGTACACGCAGAGGAACACAGGGAGCGTCACGTTAACCACTCAGTTGATTAACGGCATATTAGGCTGATCTCTAATTTATTTCACTGTGGCTTTAAATAATGCATGTTGCAACTCGCTTAAGTTAAAAGTGTTCTCGTTTCTTTGTCTGATTAGTTACTTGAAATGTGCATGTATTTGTGCCTTGAGAAGAGCATGAACTGGCATCTGTGACTCAGGAGGTAGAGCGAGTCGTCCACTAATTGGAAGGTTGGTGGTTCGATGCGTGTTTGTGGGCAAGATACCAAATACCAAATTATCCTTAATGTGTAAGACTGTGTGACTCTTAAAATGATTTGTAGTGCAAAGCACTTTGAGTGGTTGTTGCAGTCCATTTACCATTTACCACTCCTCCTGTGTCACTGAGTGAAATGCTTCACATTCAGATGAACGGAAGAAGTGGAAGACTAGTGAAATGGGATTATGGCACATGTGGGGAACTGCAACAAGAAAACAGGAAAGGAAATGTGGAAAGTACGAAAATAAATACAATTTATTGTGAATAAAAAATTGATAAATTCAAACATGTCCTGAGATGATACCCTTCTTTGTGTGGTCCCACCTTCCACTCAATGGCCTTGTTTTATTTTGCATATTTTGTAAGATATGACTTGAAAATAACTCATGTTTCCCATCAGCTTTGCATTCTAAAAAAAGTTTCCCAAAGAGGAAGCATTAAATAGAGGCAGACAAAGGCCCTGTTGAAGGAACAGGGTAGGTTGATTCAATCATTTGGGGTTTTGTATGGGGTGGACAATGACATCTGACATCCAGATGTTCCTAATATATGGAAATCCAAACATGAACCTGAAACTGATGTTTGGACTATTGCCCAGATTCAACTGTTTGCTTCATGATTTCTCAACTGTCATGAACATTAGAACAATTACAGCGCTGAAAGCGGACACAAGGAATCAGATATCGCTGTTTCGCCATAAGAAGTCTGGGTTGGTTTATCAGCTCTGGCTTGTTTGTAAATATAAGGGTGAGCTGGACAAATCACATATATGCACACACACACACACACACACAAACACACACATATGAATATATGAATGTAATTTACTGCCCTCTTGTGACTGCAGTAGGCCATTATCTCTGAAGGCTAGTTTGACGACCAGATGTTGCATCATTACTGTCCTTTTTGTGGGCGTGGCTGAGTCCCATTGACTTTTGTTTCCCTATCATGCAGTAAATTGTTGTTACTATGGTAACAACATGCATGTTTACCCTGATTACACACGTGTAAGGGCGATGTGACCAAGCAAGTTAAGATTTCCTCAAAATAAAAACTGTTGCACAAAACACCCTTAAGTCTTCTCCTTAAGTTTCTTTTTTTAAATGTTCACGGAAATATTTAAGGTATTGTCCTTATCTTAATCTTATACTTCAGGAATCACTTAAAGTCAGGCTGTTGAACAGAAGACCTTAGCGACCAAACTAAGGAAAAAACTTAAGGTACCTCAACGTAACATGGCTGAGTGGGTGATAAAATGAAGAGGAATTGATTTTGTACTGCACATTTGGTCAGCAGTCAGTGTATGATTTGTCTGGCCGTCTAGAGCTGCGTCAGTCTACTTTCTGCAGCTATGCTCTTCCAGTTCCTTTGCAGTTAATGATTGCTCCGCGGTTTTATGCTTCAGTATCTTTCCAGTCAATTATTGGTGAATTATTTCATGTCCATCGATCAGCTTGTCTCCCCTGTCATTCACTGATGGTGAAACGCTCTTACCTGTCTGTGTTTTCACCTTTTCCTCCACTGACCAACTTGGTTTTCTTGCCTTTTATTCTCTCTGCCATTTATTTCTACAGGTCAACTTTGTGAGAAAATAGAGA
The DNA here is from genome assembly GCF_046630095.1 of Trachinotus anak. Lineage (NCBI taxonomy): Eukaryota > Metazoa > Chordata > Actinopteri > Carangiformes > Carangidae > Trachinotus > Trachinotus anak. Next base: position 23,845,329 of record NW_027273853.1, on the reverse strand, counting down.
TAATAACAGGTATCACAAGCACTAATGCCGGTAAAGGAAGGGTCTCCATGGAAACTATAGAATTTTACTGCTGTAAAATCTCTTTTGTTGCCATAAATGCCTTGACATTTTTCCCTAACTAAGGAACCCTTTTAAGAGATCCTGTATGACAACCTTAAGTAACTATCTCAACTAAGGAGAAATTCAACCTAGAGTGTAATACTTAAGTATAAAATTTCAGGGGCCTTGTGCAACTGGCCCCTGGCCCCTGTGGGCTTGCATAAGGTATCGACCCTATAATTATTATACACATGTACAGATGTGTAAAACTGTACTTGCACAGTAGAAAATTACTGTAACAGTCTTTTCTTCCTATGTGTTAAGAGTGATGAAATGCAGGCAGTGTCTCTGCTCTGACTCTGGCAAACCCACAGGCAATCACAGACACAGATACAGACACACAAGGGCACAAACACACACACAAAAGGAGAGAGAGGGAAAGAGGCAGTCAGCGAAATGCAGCAGGTTTGGGAGGCACAGAAACAGAATGCATGACTGGCCACTGGCAGATGTAACATATGTTTTCATTAGAATAACAAATCCATTTTACTTATAGTATAAGCACATAGCGCTCAACAAATGCTTGAGTGCAATAAAAATAGACAGTTCCACTTTTCATGTCATAAAAACAAGAAAATTTAGAAAACAAAGAAATAAAAAATGAAACGGAAGAAGAAATGGAAATAAAGGACAACAAACCACAAATCAAAAAAGACCTACATATCCAAGAATCACAAATCTGTGTCAGATGGCTTTGCAACCCGTCCAGCACTGTTTCTCACTCAGTCGGCGCCTTAGCATGTGCAATGGGTGCACACATTTTGCCAAGTTAAAACTGTTTTGTTTCACGGGAGACATTTTCATTTTATGTGTTTATCTGTGCCATTCTCACTGGTCTGAAGTGGGTGTTATTGAGAAAAAAATGGTGTCTCATACCATGCACGTGCAGAGGAGGGTGCTGAGGGTGTTTGAGTACCTGCCCTTTTTCCCTGTGATGTCCAATGTGCCCTTTTGTCAAGACCTATTTTGTTTCATTTTATTTTATTTAAAGAATTGTGGAATTTATGGCATCTCCCCTCTCCTTTGCCCCACTAATTCACTGGAATACATTCATAGCTGGATAGTTTCTGTCCCACCAAAGTAAAAGTACTGTCAATGTTATTTTCTTCTTAGTAGTATACAATATAGTGTTCTACATGTATGTTAGATTTAAACACACCAAGATGTATTGAAAGTACTTTTGTCTACACACTGACATCATCAGTGCAGCACCATGGACAGTGCCTCATTGACTTTTGAATCAGTATGCTCTGTGTCATATTTATTTTGCATATATAGTAACTATTCTTACATACGGTAGTTAATTATTTATTTTACCAAAAGGAAGTCACGTATCTTATATGTCCATAGTTTGCGTATCTTTTGAACATATATCTGTTATCTAAATTTCATCCTGCTGTTGCAATCTCAAAAATATACTGTTTACAATGTTTTATCACTTTACAGTACTGTAGCCAACCTTGACCTCAAGACACTATATACTTATGAAATATCCAGGGAGACAATGGAACACAGCTTGGATTACGTTAGTTGGCAACATTTTGTTCTAGAGCGGGAAAGTAGTGTGATTTTCTTATTGCTCAGTTCAGGGTAAGGTCAGGGTCTCAAGACAGTGCTGAAACACTTATGCTATTTTAATGCACATCACATATGCTGGAAACATTTTGTTCCAGTCCAGGAAAGCAGCTGGTATTGCCTTCACCTTGTGGCAAAATGTGATCCTACACTAGCAGGAGCCACCACAGAGGTAGTTTTGAGTACTCTGGCAGCTGTTTATATATCCATCTGGATCTGGACCCGTTTTGTCACCACAATAGTGTGGTTGCAATCAAAATAAAGAAGGAGATCGAGGATGTCTGTATATCTATTACTAATGTAGTACTGACTACTAAATAACCCTAACCCATGTCAACATGATGCTGGATGTAGTGGCCGGCGTGATCTCTAGTTTTCTTATATCTCAGGGGTCTCCTGAAAAAAAAATAATTTAAAAGATGGAGTTTGGTGACGTTGTGAAGTAACGTGGGATCATGGGAGCTGTCTTCATCACTATTACTGTTATTGCAATCAGCCACTCCCAGTCAGGATGGCTTCAGTGTCAGTTCTTGATGGGGTTTTTATTAGAAGCTGAATTGTTTCCTCATCTCAAAAACAAATGGACTAGGTGATCAAAACCAGTAAAAACACAGATGAAAGTAGTTGATTCGTTCACTAGCCCATATTTATTAACCCATATTACAGTCGTCCTAAGACTTTATATGAACAGAGACAATTCAAATAGTACATTTCCTGAAATCATTAAAAAAAAAAAAAAACACCTTAGAAAGAGTGTGTTTGTTTTTTTCTGCAGTGTGGTACTTTGTTAATGAAGTATTCATTCCAGATACCAAAATCAAACTCATGGTCCAGCGTATACTGGGCCCACATCTGGGCCGAGTCCTGCTTTCATCCTACAGTGTTGACCGACAGTCAGGAAGATTTCCTGTGTTGTGACGCTGGAATTGGTCTGGATGTGAAAGTAGGGAAAGGGGAGGGACCTATCTGTTCTCAACAGCTTGGAATGTCTAATTTCTTAAGAGTGATGCTGGGCGTAACAACATGGGGCCATGAAAACCAATAAATATGGTGTTCTTGGCCCTTTTTTGAATGAAAGTGCAGTCTGTTTACCAAGAAATTTCACAATCGCGTTTCCAGTCACAATAGGTGTGCCAGGGTGTAGCCACAGTTTGGAGTCTCATTTTTTGCTCTGCATCATGTTATTTGTCCCAACAACCTGCAAACAGATTCATCTGGTTGGGTTCATAGTTTGAAAAGCTTTGTCAGGCTTTGATAGCTTAGCCACTGTCCTCTCTTCTGTCACTGTAGTTTTGTAAAAACAATCTAAACAACTAACTCTCATGTCATTTGTTTGATGGCATTTTATGAGAAGCTCTGGATTCCACCATTATGTTGGTGCTACAAACTGGGGGCGGGGCTTCTGAAGGAACACTGAATGGAGGAGTGTATTTACCGTTGAGTTCTAATATCAACAGTCTTTCTCTTGCACTGCTTACTGTACCTTTACCTACTACTACAGACCTCAAGTTGTATGTGTTGCAGCTGTAGTGCCATGTGTTTCTTGTTGTGTTTTGTTCTGCTCTCTTCTGCTCTCTCCTGTACTCCCTCTGGTACCACTTAAATTGTTTAAATGCACAATATATAATATTCTCCTGCTAGGGGATAAAAATCTATTTTTCTGACAGTTCTGGCAGACAACCACAATGTTGACACTTGAAACACAAAAGGGGATTGACGCAATCACAGACGACCAAATAAAATGGACCATTACCTTGATTATAAGTAATTATTATCTGTAATTAATTATACATTTCTCTAGGTGGGAAAATGATGGCATTTTAAAGTGGAAAAGTTACAATAATATATCTTTAAGACTCTGTTTATACTTCTACTTTTCTTTCTGTTTACAGGAAGCCAGATCATCAGATAAAGTAAAGCCATCCAACCTTTACTGTTTGAGTAGATAAATGCATAGATTGTTTGTCCCATAGTTGGTACATGTGTTACATATAAAACTATAACTAGGCGTTTAGTACATCCTATTTGTCATGTCAAAAGCTCTTTGGTTGCTTTGGGCATACATTTAAGATCATTGTCCTGCTAAATGAAGAAATGTTGTCCAATGTGTTTTGATGAATTTGGCGGAATCTGAGCTCACTGAAGGCTCCTGTATTCCTCTGGGTTCATCCTGTTGCTTTCATCAGCTGTGAAATCATCAATAAATCCCAGTGTGCCAGTTCCACTGGGCCAAAACAGAACCACCGCCATGTTTGACAAATGATGTAGTAGCTTTGGCTCATGAGTTGTATCTTTTTTTTCTCCAAATATACCTTTAATAGAGTTTTAATAGAGGTTGATAATTTGTTTCATCCGTCCATAGAACTTTATTCCAGTCTTTCTTTTTATATGTCTTTATTAACTGCAACCTGGCCCCTCTGGTTATTAGGCTTTCTAGGGGTTTGTATTCTCTGAGGTTGTGGTTCTGAAGTCTTCTCTTGATCATTGACAAAGAAGCATGTAGGCCCACATGACTTGCAGCCATAAAAGGGTTTTTCTTCACATAATGATTTTCGTTTCATACACAAGACTTGAGTGTTTTGGTCTACCAGGTTGTTTTCTAGTTTTCTTGTGCAAACCCGCTTTTTTCGAATTTACCCAACAGTTCATTTTTGGCAAACCACCTACCTTTGATATCTCTCTGATATAGTTTTGCTTTTCTTTTAGCCTCATTATCTTCCTCTTCTTCTGCCACTCCACGGGCTATGCCCTGACCTTCACATGATACTGTGTATCAGCCATGAGAGCTCAACAATGTTAATAAATTCTTCCTAATCCCTGTAAGTTTCTTAGAAAGAGCCATGACATTATGTATCAGTTACACACATTACAAAACAAGATCAGCTTGATCATGAAGGGCCAAACTGCAAAATTTTAAGTTATTATTGGAAAAACTGAGACAGAGGTTCACTTGGTAAAATATAAAAAAATGAAATATTCATTCATGAAACTGGAAACACTAAGTTTTTATCACCAAACAAAACAGCATCTGTTTTACAGTTAAGTTAATTGGACTAATTTATCAGAATTATTAAAAATGATTCTGATAAAAGAGTAATTGATTCTGAATGATGATAGACCACTGATGATGTAAACTACTGCATAAAGAGGTATCTAATGAGCATAAATGTATTTAGGGGAACATTAATGAATTACAAAGTTTATAACTTTAAAGCTGTACTTTTTATCAGCAGCTTTGTGAAATACAAGGTTGATAATAAACTAATGTAGAATTAATTATTTAATTCACTGAAACACATATTATTAATCCCAACTCATTTCTGCCTCCTTTCGCAGTAGCATTACATTTTTTTTCCAAACTTTAACTTTTATTGATGCTTATTTATGAATATTTAAGGTTATGAAGAAGTAATTACGATGCGAAAATGCATTTTCAGAGGCTTTGAAGCATTAATATGCTGCAAATGGTTTGTGATACTTATAAATGTCATGTCAAAAACGGAACTGCAGATGTTTTGTCTGGATTCTTTGTCTCTGTTTTTGATGTATTCTTGGGATATTCAACTTTAAGTCTGGCTATAACTGAAATCTTTGGAAACCTGTGTGGTACAAAGTCAACAAAACTTGACATGGAAGCATGAAAGTTTATTTTCTACCTTTTGCAAAAAAACAAGAATCTCAAAGGACCGTTTCCTAGCTTTCAGAGCTCTCAGCTGTATTTCAGAGTCTTCAGCAAACTTAGCTGGCAAAGGCCTCATCACAGACTCATTATTGGCACACATTCTGTAACTGGATACCTTATCACAATAATGACATCCGATCTGTGGCCATTTGCATTTACAGTAAATTCAAAGGGCCATGCAAAGTAAAAGCAATGTGATTGCATCTCAATAAGCAGATTAGTTAGGCAAGCCTGTCTGAATTGTCATCAAACATGGTCCATTTATAAGTATGTGGTCATGTGGACTGCTTGACGAGCTGCGGCCTTTGTCAAAGGAACAAGAAAATGACAGAAATGATAGATGCAATGGCTGGTATTTAACCTAGCTTCCTGAGCCAGTAGTCTACTTCAGCCATAAGGAGTAGTAAATTACAAGATGAATGCAAGGACAGATATTGCTTCCATCTCGGTATCTTTCTAATTGATGTCTATTTTTAGCTTTAACTGGTCAAGCATCGCTTGCCTTGCTTCTCCTGCCAGCACGCCACTGACCTAAATTAACACCCAGACAAGCTATTCTACATTGCATGGGTTCCACACATATACAGTCTATGGTTCCACATGATAGGAAACAGCGTCTACCTTTCACATCTGATGCTTCACCATAAACTAGGACAGGCTACAACCTTACCCCATACAGCCACCTGTTGTCATATGACTAGAGCTCCACACTTGTCATGTGATGACACGCGAACAAGCCACTGACGTTGGTCAAAAGCTCAGAAATCACTTTATTGTAATGGATTGGATCCTACATGAAAACTACGGCCAAAGTTAGAGTCACACTGATTAATTAACAAGAGTTTTTTCAATTTTTCTGTTTTGTCTGTGCTCTTCTCACTAGTTTAATGTCATATATTTCTACCTACTAAACAGAATGTAACAGCTATGGGAAACAGCAAACAGGTCTGAAGACAATTGTTGGCTTGGCAGGCAGAATCAAGCAAACAACTGGGTTGATTGTGCAACAATTCCGGAAACTTGTCAGGCAGGTAAAAGAAACAAGGCAGAAATGACTTGAAAGCTACAAGCAGCTTCTCGCCACCAGCGATTTGGATCACTACTGCTGAAAAGTGCCTTGGGAGGCATTTCAGTGAAGGTACTGGCAGAAGTCGAGCAGGTAGGTGATTGTATCAGGTGTTCTCTGGAGGGAAAAAAAACTCACTGGTAAACTTGAAAAATATTCAGCCTCAGACTGAACAAGAAATGCAAACATCAAAGTGACAAATTATCACAAAAGACAGACAATTTACAGCTAAAGTCAATCACTGCATGAGAATATTTTTATTTAAAAAAAGGAAGAAGATGTCTAACTTGACAAATTGAATTGGAACATTCAAATAGCGCATGGTAACCTCATTTGTCTTTATTACATTTATTTCAAAATGTATGACAAACAACTGTCTAAACCTGCCAAAAATGAGGGTGTTTCTTATTTTCAAAAACATGCAAACACCTTATATCACTCAAATACTATGAAAAGAACCAGAACCAGAAACAAAACCAGGAAGTTAAATTCAAATGGGAACTGATGAGACTGCCAATACCAAACCCAATTCAACACCTCTGTGTTATTTGTTGTAAGAGTCATTATTAGTATTTTTATATCAGTTAATCGCATTTTTGTTGATGTTGCTTCAATTGTGTCCATCCCTTTATCCCCACCCACCTGTCCAGTCTGTCTTGTTTTACAACTGACACTTACTGGTTGTGGCTGTAGCACAAGCAATTTTCATTTCCCTTTTAAAGACAGTTTTTCCAAAACCATTTGAGGTATTCAAATATCCAGTGTTTCAGTCAGAAGTGCCTCTCTAGCCTCCCTTGAGGTATGGAGGTCAAACGAGTTCTGTCCGCAGCCTTGAGTCATATTTAACAGCCACTGCAGCTTCACAATGAATAGATTATTTCCATACAATCTTTGGAATATTCATGACTATTGTAATTTAAATTGCCGTAATTCAAAATAATCCAATAACACCAACAGTAGAGTATTGCTTCAAGCATATTAGCACAAAACTGGTTCATTTGGCCACTTAATAATCCAATTTCAGTCCGGGAGAGTAGGTCATGCACATAAATGCTCAACCCAACCCTCTGAGGCCCAATTATAGGTTTGCACACTAACGCTGAGTTGGAATGTCAGGACCTACTGCTGCCCTGAAGGTAGTGTGGTTTATTTTTGTGCAGTTAATCCTGCTGCTTGGTCAGTATTGGCCACACTGACAATTCCACTTCCTGTTGACAAGAGAAAGTAGGTTATAATCTGGCATCATTAATTGTACGGCTTTAATCCATTTTTCCTTTTTTGACTTTGTTTTCACAGGCACAATTTTAGAATGTAAGTAAAGCACAAATGAATGTCTAAAAATGTCTCACTCTAAGAAAAATGAATGAATGAATGAATTGTAGGGTGATAATTTAGCTTGCTGTAAGGCACAGGCACAGCAGGACTTGAATTACTGTTGATGACTGTGTCTTGAGTAATAGCATTGATTTACTTATGCCTGCAACTTGTCACAATGCTTTTAGAGCTAAGTATTTGTGTAACCAGTTAAAATTAGACGTTAAGTGTATGCAAATCTTATGCAAACCAGATACACAACAAATTTAAACATGTAGGTATTGTCCCACAGAGATCACTAAATCATGACTGGAGATCATAAATTACTGGATCAGTTTGCAGCTTAATTCCTACTTGACTATCCCTTCCACCTGAGTGGCTTCTTACAGTACGGCCTTGTCTGGCCTGTTTATCTCTTCTTGGCATTCATCTTTAGTCTGAGAAAAAAAAACAGTAGGGCTTTGGGTGAACTTAAAACAGGCTCCTCTGAGGACTCAGAGAATATAACTAGTTCCAAGTAAATGTGGTGTAATGATCCCCCCTCTAGTGAAAACGGAAAAGTTATTTGGCTCTTGATGTGAAAGCTTTTGCACAGGGAGTCCATTTTTTTCATCTTGAAATGTTGAAAATTAGTTTTATACTTTACTTCCAAAACCTTGTCAGTCATAAAATATTACATTACCGTTTCAATTTTTGTCATCTGCTATAAGACTCGAAAGAAGTAAACTGTATTTGTGAATGAACTGGGATATGATTGCCTTTAAAGGCTTTGTTTCCCTGAGTCAGCACAGAGTGGTTGTGTTGCTCTTTAAAGATTCCAGATACATTTTCTCTGCTGCCAAACATGGTTTCCTGCTATAAGTGGGTGGTGGTGGTGGTCACTTGCCAGGAGCATCAGCCATCATTGTATTTACAGGACAAGAGGTTAGAATATGGCACGGTGGTGCAGTGGTTAGCGCTGTCGCCTCACAGCAAGGTTCTGGGTTCAAACCCCGGGCCTGGGGCCTTTCTGTGTGGAGTTTGCATGTACTTCCTGTGTCTGCATGGGTTCCCTCCCAGTACTTTCTCCCACAGTGCAAAGACATACATGTTAGGTTAAATGGTGACTAAATTGCCCATAGTTGTGTGAGTGTGTGTGGTTGTCTGTCTCCATGTGTCAGCCCAGCGAAAGTCTGGCGACCTGTCCAGGGTGTACTCTGCCCATGCCCAAAGTCAGTTGGCTTCAGCACCTCTTTACCTAATCTCCTTGCACATATTGAATAGATGTAGTAGTCAGCACTAACACCAAGGTCTACTACCACAGGGACTTTAGTGATTTCTCTCACTTTGGATAAAACCACCTGCAAATGAGTAAATAAATTTAATTTTATTAACATTAAATGGTTCTGTCACTTTGACCTTTTTTATGTTAACGTTACATGGTTTTATCAGTGTGGCATTTATTATGTTAACTTTAAATTGTTTTGTCACTGTGGCCTGGTGATCTAAAATATACACCTCATAGCTCTACCCCCACATTTCCTATTACTCTCCAAAAAAACACAAAAACAGCTGGTGACAAACTTGCAGAGAATATCACCAATGCTGCAGATCTATAAAGCTTTTTAGTCTCTTTTGGTTTCATAACACATTTATAATATGGATCAACTTCACTGCTCACATCAGATATACACCTACAAACAACTAGCAGCTAAAAAGCCACACATTTTTCTCAAAAGTTGTGCAAGTAAACCATTTACAAGTGACAATGTGTCAGGGCTATGTGTCTAGTTGCTTGCATTGTTTTTCTCTGGCACCTAATGGCCAAAAATCAATTAATGCAGCTTTCATGTGGACATAGTCGCCAGATTCTCCAGACATTTCACATGGGACTCATATTGTAAGTACCGGAAATCCTGTTTCTTGCAAGTCCTGATTACATTCATTGATAAATATCTCCAGGGGCGTAGTATTTTACAGACAGATTTGCAAAATAAGCAGGTTATGTAATTATGGCCCTCAGACTGCTGCTGTATGTGAGAGGCACACAGGCTTTGTTTCTCAATTTAGGTGGTGGTCATTCAGTAAACAAATACGTCTTTGATTGTCAATCCTATTACTTCTCTGTAAAGAGTCCAAGGTGTTGTGCAAATTCTACGCCCACACCACAAAAGCCTTTGAAAGTTGAGCGTGAAATACGTGCAAACACGTTCTTCTCTGACAAGCAGGTGGTGACAGAACTATGCTTGAAGCTTATATATGTTACGGCTTCACAAGTCACTGTCCACAAAACCAGTTTGGTTTTCCCTCAGGGCATTGGGTGCTCCCCCGCCAAATGCTTGTTAGCAATCCTTATCATTAGAGATATTCCCTCAGGCACAGTAAATATAAATCCTCAAAAAAAAAAAAAAAAAAAGAGAGAGACAACCCAATCATTTAATAATTGTAATAATAATCTTATCTTAATTTTGGCTTCTGTTCCTTTGCTATTTACCAAACTCATTATATGTTATCTGACTCTAATTAATCGCATTCTTGATCTCAATATCTTCTGTAGCAACAAATATGATCTGAGTAAACCATGTGTCTACATTTGGAATGCAAATTTAAAAAGTAGGCTTGTATTATTATATTTTATTAATGGTAAAATAGTAGTGCTAGGACCTGTGTAAAAGTGTAAAAATACATTATCTATCTGCCCGGGGGGGCGGGGGGTCCTCGATTCGATTGTGGTTGCGGGCCTTTGTTGTAAGCCACATTTTTTCTTTTTTTTTTGACCCAACCTACCGCCTACTTCCTCTTTCGAATGTCAGAGATTTCAGACACAAGAAGTCACTTGTCCTTAGTTTTTCTGTGGAGGACAGTCTCAGATGGATGATGTGTACTGTGTAAAGCATTCGACTTGGATAACTAATGACCAAAATATTCAGTTAATGTTTGAGAAATATTAGGTACATTTTCCTCTACATGTTATCATAAGTTTTTGGTATTTTGCATGAAAAAGAAGTGAAATTAGCAAAAGGAAACAAGAGTTAAAAAAAAAAAAGAAAAGTTTTGATGCTTAGCTGAGGTGCAAAAGTTGGCTGGATAAAAAATAAATAAATAAAAGGTTTACTTGAGTACGTTATCCTTCCATCCACCCCAAGATCATGCCTACAATTTCCATTGCTTTGTAAGACTGTCAGCTTCTCTCAGTGTGAGAGCTAGAAGTTGCCATACATCATAAATCACTGCTGCAAGCTAGTTGCATAAAACTGTAATTTCTTAGAGACATTTTGATAAAACAAACATCTGTAAAATGAGGAGAGTCTGAGTAATTCTAGAAAAAGATACAAAGATGTAGGCAAAATGTTTACACTGTATACACGGGACCTTTGACATCCGTCAAATTCATTTCCCTCCCAGACTGCATCGCCGAGGTCCTGTCTCCAAACCTTTTGAAGTGGTCTGTACACATTTTATTGGCAGAATAAGCCCATTAGCACATGATGTTTACTTAGAAATTATCAGTACTTCCACCACTTCCAACTTCTCACTTTTAACAGCCTGGACTGTAAAGTTTTAATGAACTCTCATCCATCAATAAATGTCCTCTGTCAACATGAAGGGATGTTAACAGTGTTATCATGTGTTCAGCAGTTCAGAACAAAGCCTTGGGAAGGCCGACCACAATGATATGATCACCATATCATTCCTCTGGCATGTTTTGAAGAGTGTTTGGATCTCAGCAACACTCAGCAAGCTTCCATGTCTCCCTCCAAAGCACCTACACTGAGAAGCATCAGACAAGTCTCAGGATTGTGTTGTTTCATTTCAGTTTTTGCCACGCGGCCCCAGGGAGAGATTTTGATGATGATTCAGGACTGATGAAACCAAGAGTTGCTTTTTTCCCCTTTGTATTGTCAAAAGCTGAAAAATACCCATTGTACTGCTCCACACAGAAGTCTACTAAAAAGAAAGACAGCTTCTCAGTGATTTGACTTGAAAAAGAGAATGTTATTTGAAATAGGACGGCATATCATTTAGAAGTGTACAAATTTTTTGTACTATGTCTGAAGTAGTAGAAGGCCTGGATATAACATCTCTGCACTAAAATTGTTCACAGTGAGTATGAGTTAAAAATATCCCACAAGTAACCACAGAGGACACTAACAGGAAATGCCATTAAATTCCATTAGGTCACTGTAAAATCAGTATTAAGCAAAAGTAATACAATGTACACAACATAAAGAAGTGGATCAAAAGAAAAAAACCAGGAATACATTTGCTTATAAAACAAATAATCTGAGCTTAGAGGTCCAACTTCCACTGGATCTCAGAGTTTTAATTCACAAGCTAAGAAAAACAAAGACTAACTCTTTGGTTGAATAATCATCAAGGCGTATAAGATAAGTATATCAAATGATACTTTATGAAACAAAGGTTAAATTGAGGTTAAAGTAGTTATTTGTAAAGTTTGCTATTGCTACGTAGCCAGTGTTAGCACTAACAGCTGTTTACCTGCCAGTCTAGAGGAAACTTCAGCATCAAACTTCGATCCTTTACTCACCAAGAGCTGTCTCCAGCTCCGGAAAGCAACACCAATGTTAACTTTTCTCTATCATGTCTTTTCTTCTCCTGAAGTTAGCATGCTAACCCGTTAGTCCCGGCCCAATTCCTCACTTTCAATAGCAACTCACTGTGGCAGCCCTACTGTCCTGACAACACAGTGCTGCTCAGAGGGTTTATTATAACCTCTGGCATTATGATGACAACAATGGCCAAAGCTCTTGTCGCCACCATCTGCTTCTGGCAAGAAATCATGTTTGGTGGCAGGAAAACCTCAGAAACAGCCCCTTTCATTGTTGAAATACCTGTTACCTATCGTCCTGTATTCAAAGAGTCATGATCTCTACACACTGAATGATACCAGTCATGTCACACAACTCACTGTATCTTTTGATGCTTTCATTTCTCACAGTTTTTAGTTGTTGGTAACAATGGACGGACTTTTTTACAGTTTATTGTGAAAATAGACGGTTCCTTTGTAATCTAACAGATAAGAGCACTGCAATAACTGGGGCTGGTTATGCATCTGTGTTGTGTAGGTGTGTGTGTGTGTGTGTGTGTGTGTGTGTGTGTGTGTGTGTGTGTGTGGATTTTACTTTCAAAAAAATGTATCTGCCTCTATATTTATCCTATCTATCAAAAGTAACTTATTTTAAACATTACTTCATTCTGATCATTGGTTAGTAGTCTTATTATTATTGCATTGACATTATAAAGGAATGGTAACTTTAGCCTCAAACTTTCACTGTGGGTGTTAATGGGTTAATGCCTGTAAAACCACCACTTGCTATATGAGGCAATAAAGTCACTATTGAGCAACCAGCGCGGCGAAGCTCTGTACCTTTTTTCATGTAGGATGTGTTTATGTTGGCAGTAGTGGTTTTGGAGTGGAGCTCTTCATACTGCGCCTCGTCAGAGGGCGGCTCTTTGACTGCTTTTTACGCATCATTATAAAGGCTTAACTCCCTCCCTCTGCGCGATGTCCCTCTCCGCCGCTGCGAGCCTGGATCTATGTTGTAGATAGATGGGCTAGATGCCACACGTCGTTAGCCTACAGGCTGCCGAGGTTGAAAGTTTAATCTCCAGTTTTGTGCCGTTTTCCGTCTTTTTCCGGGCTCTTTTCTCCTCTGCTTGGATACTACTGACTTAGGCATTGGATATGTGCACACAAGATGATGACAACCCCTTTCCTCCCCGTAGAAGTAAAATAAAATAGGCTTTCGCACACACTGGATTTACTCCTGTCGTTCCATATGAAGAAGTCAAAAGTAAGTGACAATGCCTTTTTTTTTTTTTTTTTTTTTTTTTGGGGGGGGGGGGGGGGGGTTCTCTTTACTTGAGGAAATAAATGGTTCTTCGCGCTGTGGCGTGACGCAGGGCAGCAGGACACGTTTTTGCTGCACCCGAGTCAAACTTAACCAGATTGTTTTTTTAATCTCATGTTTCGCTCATGTACTTTTATTGGGAGGTTTCTGATGATCGGCTGTATATATGTCCGGCTCCGAATGCTCCACCTGTCCAGAGTTTACGCAGCTTGTCCCACATCCACGTCCTGGTTTTATTTAACAGCCTCCTGATGCCTTCCCCGATCAGTTCGTGTATATTAACGGCGTGAGCCTGTCACTACGGAGAACCGTGTGCGCCTTGCGTAACTGTCACTTATTTCATTTGGATTCATTGTGTTCGGTTTGAAATCAGGGAAGGGACTCGCTTCACGCACACGGCCGTGACGCCGAGCAGCGGAGCGGGTTTTTCTGTCCGCTTCTGATTTGACTAAAAAGCACATGGAGTTGCTTTTCTGAGCGTGCAACCGAGTTTTCAAATGCTGTTTGACAATGAAACCATAATTTATCCACATTTTACACTCTGACACAAATCATTAGCACGTAAATGGAGCTGCTGATAATCAGGTAGCCCACAGACTAGTGTGAGGTCAGCTCGTCAGTCCCTGCTTTTCTGAACCAACTTCTTTATTGTGTCCTGAAACTGATATCCATCCACCCAGAGAAGTTATGTACCTTTTAACACCCCCCCGTTATTCAGCAGCCCTGCTATGCATATCGAGAGCGGGGCCGCTGACTGTTTTAAAAGCACAGCAGGGGCAGTTTAGGCTCTGTCTGCAAGCCCTTACACCATAATCTGTGGCCTGTGACCCAAACTGACGACTGAAAGTTTCCTTTCAAGTCCCTTTCGTTACTTAATCAAGTGAAATCCAAGAAATTATTAGAAATGAGACATTTCTGCATTCCATCAGCAGTGTGGTGCAGAAGGTTTGATCCGCCATCTGTACCAGGAGGTGATCACCTTCAGGCAGCCAAGTACTATTGAACAGAAACACATTTTTAAAAGGCTTTTTTAATTGAAAGCATTCCTTCTTTTCTTATTTAAAAAGCTTGTGCACAGCAGCCTGCAATGGGAAAACTGGTTTATATAGACTTAATGTGGTTGTGTGTGTGTGTGTGTGTGTGTGTGTGTGTGTGCATAAGAAGGTGTGCAAACTAAATTTAGGTAGGTTTAACCTGCATTACATCCCCCAGGCTGTTTAACTGAACCCTGCAGCCTATCAGGGTTTCAACCAATCTCTGTCTTGCTCTGATTGGCAACATAATTCCTTTTAATTACCAAATCAGTTTTTAATAGAACAATATACAAATAAATGAAAAGATAGGACGTTTATTAATATTGATACAGTAGGGTGTGTATATGTGTCTTTGCATGCATCTGGGAGTACGTCTTTGAAGTTTCCCTGGAGGAAGGATGGGTATTTCTGCATCCCCACTGCAGAGTTTCCCTTTGCTTTTTAATTAGGTTGTACAGTTAAGTTGGGCGTGTGCCTGGCTGCATTATCGCACACCTTTCATCTTTTATTTACTTGCCACAGCTCCTTGTGCTTTCCACTGTCACGTAGTCACATGTAGGAAATAATGGGGAGGATCTGTCCCGGTTTTTATTGCATGGGTCTGTTATGAAAATGTGAGAGAAAAAATGTGTACTAGTTTACCTCAAGGTTGCACTACTGCTTATTTAGTCCGCTCAAATTTCCGGTGAAGCTCAAAATTGTGCACGTATAGTGAAATGATGATGGGATTATCTTCGGCGTGAAAACCAGGAATTCAATATCACATGTAATGGAATGTAAAAACGGAGTCAAGAATCTCTAGACAAGCCATGGCACACGAGGTGTATGTATGACTCTGTGTGTGTGTGTGTGAGTGTGTGAGAGAGAGAGAGAGGGAAAGTGGGAGAGCATGTCTAGACTTTCACACCTCCACAGAACATTTGGCACCAGTAGGGAACACTAGTTTTGTGATGCCTGTGCATTGTTGAAGAAACCAGTTGCCTGGGTGTGTGGGATGTTTGAAGAAACACCACATGTGGTTGCTCCCCTAACCTCCCTGCCCTTTTCCCACTCCACCCACCCTCCATGCTCTCTTCACCCATGTGTCCCTCCTGAACAAGAGACACACATAACTAGCACTATTTACTGCTGATCAGAAGCAGTAGTCCAACATATAGAATGAGATAAATGGAGTGACATACAAGACAAACCTCTCCTCGACCGCTCGCTCCCCAGGGTCAGATCTCTGCGATGATATACAGCTCGCCACTTTTTGATTGTCTGAACTGTTAGGCACAGGTTACATGTTTCCATTGGACGGAAGGGGACACTGGGCAGGTGAAGTGAACATGTTTTGGTACCTAGGGTGATTTAGATGCACACATAGTCCGGCCAGAGGAGCCAAGCTCTAACGCCGGCTGTAAATCCACAGGCTGTCTGCTCCCATAATGGTCGCTCAGTTTGCTTCTGCTGTGTTACTGTGGACCCTGACACACCGAGACCCTCCAACCCCAGAATCCCCCTGAGTGAACTAGATCATTGTTGTATTGCTGTCCGATAAATATCCATTGTCTGAAATATGCAGTTATAGGTGCAGGGCTGCAAGGCAAAAAAAAGAAAAAGAAAAAAAGAATTGATTATTAATTTATTATTATGTGGCGTGTTCTGGGAAGCATGCAGGAAGTAGGCGTTGTGGCAAGCAGGGTGCTGATGTGTCAGAACTACACTCTCCTGTCATCACAGCTGAATTGATTAGTGAGGGCAGATTTGATTTGAAAGAACATGTAATAATCAATTCTCAGGTTGATGATTTTAATAGTTTAATTATGAGATTACAACAACAGCATGTAAGGAAACACAATACATTACATTAGTGCTACTAAGCTGCAGGGCAAGTTTGGTGCTGCTGCTTTGAATCAGATCATCATTTAAAGGGGATCTTCTAACTTTAAAAAAACACATTAAAACATTGTTACTTTTTCATTCCTCCGGTTAATACTTCCTGTACGACCTGTGAAAATCAGCGCCCAGAGGCGATTCATGTTGCCTTTATTGGAGCCTGTAAAAATGTCAGAGATACTAACAGTTAATAATGTTCTCTTATTGTCAACACATATGTCAGTGGCACCCATCAGGGATGAATGTCAGTGCTGCATTTCAAGTGGACCCTGTGACTCATGTTGTGATCACATCTCATGCCTGACTGCACATCTTCTCACATGTTACTCACTTTGTGTTCGGTGACATCCGTCACTGCCACGTTATTGTGCATCAGCTCATACCTGCTCGAATCCTTATGTGTCCCTAATGATCCAAATATTCCTCTTAAATTTGATTAAGAATTTTGTTTCATTCATTTCCGCATTCATTATAATGACAAATCAGTGTCTCAGCTTGACATATAAAACCTGTGGAGATCCTGCAGACTTTAGATTTTCAGTGAGAGGTCTGTTGGTTTGAACGATGCTTGTTCACAGGGAGGATTAGCCATGCGATTACTATCACCAAAGACTGTGCGGGTAAAAGAGGTTCACATTGATCTCCAGGGTCACATGTTATTGGTAAAACTAAAAAAAATCATTTTGGTCATGCGGGTTTGCATGCTTAATTGTCTTAATAGCTTCATGTTAGTTCATAATACACTGGAATATTGCTAAGGTTGAAGATTGGTCAAGACTTCTGTGATTCCTAATGCTAAAATCATACTTCTAACACCAGAGATTTTCATCAACAAGCCAAAAGAAGAAAAAGAAAAAAATCGAAGGTCTTATTTCTAATGAAGAAGGGAAAATAGCCAAAAGGGGATGTTGTCGATGACAAAGTCCACACAGTTCAGCACTGTTATGGAAAACTGAATTAGGAGCTTCCTCGTTCTTTGCACACAAAGCTGATGTTTGATCTCCGATACAGAAATCTTCATTCGCATCATCCTGCTGCAAGGCACAAACAGAAGGGAAGAGAAAGCATTTTAAAGTCTCGTTGTAGGGCACTGAAAAAAGGATTTTCTCAACCTCTGTTAAACAATAAAGAAGGATCAATAGTCAGGAATGTTCATAGTATTGCAGTGTGGTGAAGGCGGATGCAAGAGTGGTGATACGGCACTGTTTCTTAGCTGATTTTTTAAAAGCTGAATTTCATGAAAAAAAAACAACAAAAAAAACATGTTCTCCTACAGCATCTTATAAGTAGAAAATACCACAATTTCATATGAAGCCTTTGGGCAGTCGCAGTCTTAAATGTTGGCAGAATCTATATAAGCAACAAAGAAAACATGGTTTGAGTTTCAGGGTTTTTTTTGCAGAGGCCAGCCTCATATCTGAGTGTTTGATGCCTTATTTCTACACTGAGAGGTTATTTATCGCGCTGTCTCTGATCCAGAGAGGAGCCCATCTGCAGTCACTGGAGTGCGTGCCCAGTCTTACCTTAACCCTGCCTGAAAGCAGGTGTGTTGGTGTGGGAGAGGATTTCATGGGAAATCTGCAGGCAAATGCGCAAGATAAGGTAAAAGTGTGTGTTGCAAGCACCACTCCTGCAGGCCTTTTGCAAAATGACCTGCAAGCTTGAAATCTGTTAGTCCCGGGTTCAGGCTTATCTCAGTACAGAAGAGACAGTGAGTCGATGTCATGTGAACGGAGAGATGAAAAAGTACGCAAATTTAATATCACTATTAAAGTGACCAAAATGATCATAGTTATTAGTATTATCACAGAATTATTCAAATGTGCTGAAGATGTTCAAAATGCAATTATACAGAAACTGAAGTTATTTCAAGTTTTATAATGGAAACCACAAACGAATAATAAGCAACACTTTTTTTTTGCATTTAATTATTAAAATAATAACATTGCCAACACATCTGTGTCACAGATGAGGACAAGGGACCAGTAGCAGTGCTTGTTCTATACACTTGTTCCACTCTGTGAACAAGGGAATAACAAATGTATTATTATTATTATTATTATTATTATTATTATTATTATTATTATTATTACTACTACTATTATTACTATTATCCGTGCTGTGACATCTTTCAGACCTGTCACCTGCCCAGGACGCTGCCATTAAACCAGAAACACTGCACTGTGCTCAGGGATGAAGTGAAGAGTGAGCTGCAGCCCTGAAATAAGTTTTAAGAACACAGAATCATTGAATGAAGCGTCTCACACGGAGGCTTCAACACTTCCAGGAGCACCAACCTTGGGATGACGCACAACAGATCCATTTTATTCAGTTTGTGCGGTGGCTAGCAGCTCACTGTTTTCTCCCCTGTTTGTGTGTAAACACAAAAACGTGGCTGAAATTAGGCTGAAATGTGGCTGAAATTAGAGTCCTGTTTGAGTTTTATCAACTATGGTCATCAAGCACAATTGAAGGGGTAGTTGAAATTTAAACAGTAATACTAATCATCTGGTGTTTTTTACCATGATTTAGCATGAAACCATTAACTGTTTCATCTCTATGTGAATGGGAACAGTAGCTGGGGAATCACAGTCACATGGATGTGACACACGAGCAGAGCCTGGCTGATGAGTCTCTGTTAACCAGAGTGAAGAATTGCCAAATGCTCTGAATGACTCTACGCTCTTCCTGTGGCCTCGTGTGATTCGTGAGTGGGTTCAATTTCAGTTATTTTCTCACCATGGAGTACCCTTTAAATACTTTATTACTGCATATAATAAATACTTAACTAGCATGATTTAAAAGCAAGACAAACACAAGACACTTATCAAGAAAAATAACCCCAAACCTTAGTTGGTTCCAGCTTCTCAAATGGGATTTTCTGGTTTTCTCTGTTTTTAATGTCATTGCAAATTAAATATCTTTTGGTTTTAAAGTGTATGTCTAATGGTCGCTGTGGAAGCTGGGAGATTGTTATACCCATTTTCAACTACTTTTGAAGATCCCTTGTAAAAAAAAAATAATCAACAAATTATTATAAAATAATGAAAATGATTGTTTGTTGCTGCCCTATTACAAACACAGACTATAATTCTGAGTTGATTTTTTGGTTTGTTTCCTGTTCCCTACAGTTGGTTGTTGCACAGAATAACAATTTACTGCAGCTTTTGTCACTCATATTTCATAAAGAAAATATTAAAATGCCCCAGATCAGGTCCAATTTATTGCACTTACCTGATGTCTATATGGTATGTTTCTCCTCTGTCCAGCGGGGGATTTGATGGACTCACAGAGGAGGCAGAGACAGCGGTTGCTAATGTTAAAAACCTGGCAACCACTTCAGCAGGTGCATCAAGGGTTTGTTTAAATATTCTCCTCTGCAGTGTTCTCAAGTGGCACGAAACACAAATGTTGTATTTTGTGGTTCCTGCTTTGGCCAAGAGACACAGTGTGAACCCACAGTGCCCCCTTGTAATGAATCTCTTTCTTTTTTTCACATATCTGTCTATGTTTAATATTTAAAAAACATCAAACCACATTTGGAGCAATTTAAAATTTAGTTAAAGGGGTCGCTGCTGTTGTATGGGTTTTGTGTGTTTTATGTGGTGGAAGGGATATTGGTTTCACATCCTTGCAGAAGCAGCCTGCTGTCACACAATAAGTGACACATCATCTGGTGAAGCTGAAGACATCCAAAGCAAATCGTGATGTGATTGGTGGATGATTGTATCGTCTCTGCAATGAGAATTTAATTAGCACACTCATTGTCCTGTGACTGTGCTGAATGTGTTGTGTATTCGGGCTCTTTTAAACACCTTGAGACTGTGTTATTGGCATGTTGCCTTAACCTCGCATAATTATCAGGAGCTCGAGGTCTCTTGCGCATGCGACCCCCCCCAGCCCCTTTTACACAGCAGATGAAATGACAGCAGTGCTAGTACACATCTGACTGAGCAATCACTGCTGGAGCTGGGGGGCATTTAGATGGATTTGATTTGAATCATGTTCAGATAAATCTTCATGCCAATTTCTGCATATGCTTGCGAGGAAATTGCAGTTTCCACATGATCTGCTCTCACCTAAATGAGGACACTTAATACAGAAATAATTAACTGTGTTGGTCATCTCCACAGTTCAAGGAACATTATAGAGGTGTATATGGGGTTTTTGTCATAACCACATTCCTTTGAGCAGCGTGCAACATGTGTACTCAACTAAAACGGTTCCTTATGGGTTCAAGGGCTGTTACGTGCAGTTTCTGTTGGTTTTGGTGTGGGGACTGTTCTTGTGAATTTGAAATGTTATTTCCTTAAGATTGGCTTTTTTTTCTTTTCTTTTTGTTACAGTGCGTGATAGTCTCAAAATAGTTCTTTTAGGATTTTTTTTTTTACAAAACCCTTTTTTTTTTTAACAAAAGAAGCCAAAGTTCTCAAATGTTACATTTCAACTAATAACAAGCGGCTAAACTTTGAAATGTTGTGATTTAAAGCAGAGTCATGATGAGTCGGTGAGAACTTGTGAGGGTAAAAACTTGGCAGGATATCGGTAAGGGAATCTGGTACAAAAAAAAAGAAAAGCAGTTGCACAACTCAGCTTTCCTTCCTTGTCCAAGTCAAATTCCCCCCCTGCTGCAGTTTGTGTATATTAACCAGAACCGTCTTTGCAACTATTCATTGACACAGCAAGTGATGTAGATATATAATGGGACTGTAAGGCGATCATAAAATACTGCTTGTCCTTTCCAAGGAATTCAGCAGAGAGCATGCAGTCATCAAATGATTTTTATGTTCACACCCCGCCCCCTTTCATATTTGCTCTCTTGCAAGACTATGTCTTGGATTTGCATTTAAAGCATTGGTAGTTCTTCATGTCAACACATCCCCTACAGACACAGCTATTTATCTGGATGCCAGTTTGATGGCCACGTCTGGCCCATGTATTTGAAACACAAGAACTTCAGGTCGATTGTCCAGTAAGTAGCCATAACCATTTCTTCGATTACATGTTGGGACTCTCAGGTCAAGTCTCACTGACAGTAATCTGATTAAGCCACTGCTCCTTCTGAAACATGTCTGGAGAAATTCCTCTCAGGGAATAACAAGGGATAACAAGATCTTGTCAAGCCAAAAGGACACAGGAAGCAATAGGAATCTCTTATATGTCCCCAAAAATCAGCACCTCTGGATTGTTTTTCCCCTCTCTGTTCCCATTGTTCCCTTTGCCACACTTTTATTTGTGTTTTCAACATAAAAGCCTCTAATTCTCTCCAGCTCACTGACACTTTGATAATATTTGATTAAAAGGCAACAACATTTGGTACACACTAATCTTGTTTAACACAGTGGGTGTCCTCTCTAATTTCCACCAAAGACATGGTGAGATCTGGTCTCATTGCAATTGTAAAGATTTGTCTGTTTCCTGTTTTTCTCCGCCACATATGCTCAGTTAGAAATGCAACAAAAAACAAAATTTCTTTGTTGTTCAGTGCCCCTGCTTTAAAATTTATAGCTATCTGCAGCTACGTGTACCAGTGCACTTGATGTTGTGAGCGCCGGTGCCAGTAAGTGCTTTAATTAATGTCGGCCTGTGGGGTCTCGGCCTCTGTCCATTCATCTGTTGGTGATTTCTTCGGACCTGCATTGCTTCACTCAGAGGTCGTTTTCCTGTTGTTATTATCCAGTGTGTGTTTTTCATAAGTTCACTATCGCTATCTTTATTTTGCATTCGTCATTCATTAAGGCTGTGGTTTATCTATTTTTTCACTTTATTCGTTCACTTTTTTTTCATTTACATTTCATTTTAAGCCTCTAGTGC
This sequence comes from Trachinotus anak, assembly GCF_046630095.1. Taxonomy (NCBI): domain Eukaryota; kingdom Metazoa; phylum Chordata; class Actinopteri; order Carangiformes; family Carangidae; genus Trachinotus; species Trachinotus anak. The sequence goes on along the minus strand of NW_027273853.1, from coordinate 23,823,015 downwards.
TCTGCAAGTAGGGCTACGCAGGTCCAATCTGCCTGATCAGGTTAGGCCAGACACCAACCTTATCAAGTGGATATGGTTTCAGCCAGATCCAGGATGTTTTTAAAAACAGTTCTTTTTATCAATGCCATCATAAAATTCACTCATTTTGCTCTAAATTAGACTCACTGACTCATTAAACTCCATGGCATAATAATTTTCTTATTTATAACATTTCTGGTGTTATTTATTCTGCTTATCAGTCCAATTCCTTATCAGTTCCCTTAACCACTCCTGATCAATACTCTGTGTGCAAACAAAAAGGTGACCACAGTGTAGGATAATGGCATGCATGTGACTCAGGTGTTTAAACTCTGTTTGCATTTAAGTTTTGTTAGTTCAAGAAAAACAAATTCTGCTAAGTATGCCTGGGAGGCAGTGATTTATTAAACCACAGGATAGATACCCTCAGAAACGGATGTGCTGCTTGGTTGGGAAGCAGTGGCACTTGTGCATAGAGTGCATTGCATTCCTGTAATTTAAGCCCACGTTGCGTAGAAAGAGGTTTCAGTGTATCACTGGTGTTTCCACCCTGAGTTGAAATGACTATTTTACAGACATTTACAACCAGCAATTCATTAAGTTGCCACACTTTCATCCCCTCCACCATGACTTCTTGTCCCATAGATGCATGATGCAAAAAATTGATAAAGCTCAGCGGCTGAAGATTCCGAAGGTGGGCACCATTTGTAGCCGATTCTGGATTCCCATGCCTGTTGTTCACAGCAGACATTTAGGCTTGTCATAGCAGGAATCGTGTATAATTAGCACATGTGTAATTGATAACATTAAAAATGACTTCATTCCTCCTAAATGAGCTACTTCCAAGATACTTCCTGGTACTCTGCATGCCGGCTGACTACTAGGACACTTAATGGAATGGGGCCATTGTTAACTACATTTGTTTCACCTGTTTTTCCGGCTAAGTCAAGATGTCCATCATGAACAAGGTCTAGTCAGGGTCATTAATTAGGTAAAAAAAGAGCGCAATGGTATCACACCGGTGCTCAGGACCTCTAGTAACAAATGTCGGTGGGCCAATCAGAAGAGAGGCTCTGAGCCTCTACTCCGATTGGCTGACTTTTTTCTGAGTGATCTAATAAAAATATAGCAGATTTCAGGGAAACACTCAGAGAAACCAAATCCTACAAGGATGGATGGTGGGTCTGGGTGAGCCGGGCTTGGGGCATGGTTAAGGGCGGGGACTGCTTTGTTGTTACATAAGTCCCGACTGCTGGATTTAAGACGCAGTTTCTGAATATGAGCTGAGTGCGTTTCGCTGTAGACTGAGCTCTTTGGTACTTTCACAGTATTAATATAGAACCTTGCCAAGAACCACCCCAGACTTGTCAGACAAGTGCCTCTTAAGCTTTTGCACGACCAGTTTGATTCCATACATGTCAGCTCCTCTCTATTACCTTGATGTCTGTTTTGTTAGTGCCTGCTTGCTGTAAGTGCTCCTCAGCAGTCAGAAGCAGCAGCAGACTGAATGTTAGACACTAATTTGATTTGCACATGAAATAAGTGAGCTCTAGTTGCTTGCACGTCCAGTTTTTGTGTCGAGGCTTTTGTTGTTTTAGTCTCCTTGCTGCACCATTTGATGGCCTGAAAGTAAGTTAAACAAGTCATATTTTAATAGATATGTTATATTTGAAGGAAATAGGTTTGTTGATAACTGCAGTCTGCAGTTCCTGGTAATGTCTGACTCATTGTAAGATGAACATAAAAGTCTTTAACATTTCAGACATTTTGATAAGAACTTTATAGAAATACTTATCTTTATGATTTTTATGAGGCAAAAACTGCCTCCTAATTAAGGGCTCTTTTGTGTGCAGTTTATTCATTGAGATGTTAAATATTGACATATGAATGTGACTAAGGTTCATCCTGTTGACTTGTGACCTGGTGATTCTTTACAGTGTGGTGTGGGAGAGAAAAAAAACATGATTTTTCTCTCTAGTCAGTAAATAGCATGAAGTAGTGTAAAAATATTGGCACCGTGTAGAAAATGATATACAAACAATCATAAGCAACAAATATTGTAAATTAGTGTGCTTCAGTTGGGAGTAGATTGTGGCTGGGAACAGAGTGGAAATGCTAACCACTTATAGGTTTGACTGCCAATACACAATGCAAAATTATTTTGATATTATTTTGTCTCTGAAAAATCTCCACAGAAACAAAATACCTGACCAAAAGCAAACTTCTGAATGACACGTTATTTTGAAAGCCTTGGTTAACCTTAGCCTGGATCAACTCTAGAACATCTGGACAACAGCAGCCTGGCATTTTCTCTGCACAGACTAAATCATCTGCCCTGTTTTAATCCTCATTATGAAACATGGGAACTTACATCACATGGTATTCAAAATTCAAAACAATGATCTAGGATGAAATATCCACCGCTCTGACAAAACAGACTGCATGTTGCTATGGTGGGCTAATGTCATGCAAGGTCCTGTGTTCTGCTTTTATGAGATTATGTGGTTAAGAGGACCACGAGGCGGGCAGTCTGGAGAGCCTGTTCAGCTAATGATGCCTGGGGTTCAAAGTGGTGGTGAAAAATGAGACGGGGATAATCATCCTCAGCATCAAAATGATGAGGGAGAGCAGGCTCGCAGACCTCGAGAGCAGTAATGTACCTGGCAATGACAGAGAAGAGGGCTTTAGTTTTGGAGGGGTTGCATCTGACTAGTCAACTCTTTTGGGCTGATATCTGCTGCTTTTGCGGAACAAAAGCGGTCGATTTGCTGTATTTTGGACACAGCAGCAGCGATATTTTCAGTGCTACAAACAAATACGACGACCATTTTCAGCATGGGAAATAATTTCATTCCCCGCCAGTGCAGCTGCGACTTCAGTCTCACCAAGTCGCTCAGAGAGTGTCAAGGAAACATTCAAGTGAGTGAGCTGAAGTCATCTCCCCCTTTCTCACCGAAGCCTGTTGTTTATTGATATGTTTGGCCCAAACTGTGTGTTCGGAGTCCATAAGCATTCTTGGAACTTGTAGAAACAAGATCTGTTTGTTTTTGCATGGAAGTTATTTCATCAAGATGTTTTCCCATCTTTTCCCATTGAAAACAGTTCACGATAAGATCGGAATTACGGTTCCGTTTTGCATCTTGGATTTATCAAAGAATGTGGTATATGTGAAGAAACACATTCATTACAATAATAAATAGTTATGAAATACATTATATTGGTCAAAAAGGACACCTTATATACCACTTCCACTTTCACATACTGGAAGAAGACAGATAAGATAAATCGAAGTACATTGCTTACGTACTGTACTGTTTGTAGGAGATTTCAGAGTTGAACGATTTCTCTAAACACTGTAACCGAAGCTTGTTTTCGTAGAAACCAACCTGAAGCCAGAAGAAGAAACTTTTTCTTGAACGTCAAGATTGATGAACATCCACGTGCATTGCACAGAGGCGAAGACTCTGACATGCTTTCAACTCAGCAAAATGGTGGGAAATACAATAAAAACAATATTTTTGTTTTCATTTATACAATGTGCTGTGCCAGCGCCTTGTTAATGTTGGTGTAGCAGCATGAACACAGGGAACCATGCTAGCAGTGGAATGTTTCATTTATTCTCTAAACCCCATGTATGGTGGCAATTAAGGTTTTCTTTAAATGTTGTTTTTTTCTAAGAACACATGGTTTTTCTCAGCATGCCAGGCTGGCAGCCATACCTGGAAGCTACCTATTACAAACATATTTGCCCTTTTAAGCAGCTCCAATATAACAGTTGATGATTACAGGAATTCCTCATGCCAACATCATAATTTTTGCATGAAGTAGTCATCCCCCAAACCATGGGATTCTACATTAAATTAGGTCTACACCTTCACACTGAACACTGCTTTCACAAGTGAAATCAGTGCTTTCACAAGTGAAATCAGTGTTCTGTGTGATAAATTTGATTGGAGACACATTTTAATAAGCCAGAGCAATTTGGAAAAGCCAGTAAAACAGCTTTTATATCACACCAAAACAAATTGAAAAGGCTTTACAAAGCTTTTTCATCCAAACCATAAAATGAAGTATCCAGTCAAATGTCCCAGACAAGTGCATAATCTCAGCATAATATTGCTTATTAAAAAACCCACACATGCAGCTTATTTACTGGCCAGGAATAACGCCACAGCTTGAAGCTTATTGTGTGGCCATTGGTCGGATTTTACCAGAGCACAATAACAATATAAGATATGAATTTGTGATGCATCTCTAGTGTTTTTTTTCTTCAGTGCAGATACAGAAAGAAAGGTAGCTTTGTTCTTCCCAGTGGATTCATTAGTTGTAAAATGGGTTGTTACAATAGCTGTGTCACAGGTCAGGGGTTGCTTCCTTCATGCCGGGGGGTCCTAAACCCTTGTGTGCTGCTGTAAAACCAAAACACAGTTCTTCTTCTTCTTCTGGTGTTTTTTTGGTGGTTGGCAAACAGCTTTTAGGTTCACTACCACCAACCTCTGGTGTAGGAGCCTTGTCAACATGTTGATGTTCAATACTAACGTAAGAACCGTTTATTTGCCACAAACACCCTGTGCACCAATAGTACAGATGTTGTCAGCTGTAGCTGCAGCTAGCCGATTCTGGCTAACCCACTGACAGTGTGTGTGAGGATTGTGTGACTTGTGGCAAAAGTCACAAGTTGACTTTTGCCAGCTTTCTCTTCTCTCTCTAAGTTGATGAGTCACACTGCTTTGGCATATATGCAAATTTTCTGCTCAAGTTGTAACAGTTTCGTTGGCGGTTACATTTCCAGTTCTCGCTGCCCTGAGTGAAACTGAAATTGAATTGTCTTCCTGTTTACTGTTTACATTGTGGTTTGAACACACCTTTAACCTTAAATGTGATAATGAACAAATAAGCAGCAGACTATGGCACAGAACCAATCAATAGTGCTGTGGATGTCAGCATGGTGGCATGAGAGCATGAGAACATGGTGTTTTACTTCGTGGGAGAAAGTCCAAGATGACCTGTCTAGACAAATCAATACTTTGATAGCTAAAGGATTGCAAGGAGGTGCTGAGTCAGCACAGGTTTTTGTGTCTTTGGTGAGAAAATCTTGTTGAACACTTTTCTTTAAATTGAAATTGACTGGCAAAGAAGACAAATATCTGAGGAGGTCTGGGAATAGCAGTGTGGATTAGGCTTTCTGAGCAACAGCTCCCGCTAGTTGGTTTCAGCTGTGTTTCAAGATGACAGGACCCTTTCTGCATGGGATTCTGTCCAAACGAATCTGGCATTTCTTTTTCTATTTAATTCAGCTATGATTTTCCAGCCTGTCTAGGAAGGTTATCATTTCATTTACAGACTGACGGTTGTTTGACATGAAGTGTTGGTGGCCACCACCCACTTTACTCTCTAAATCATTCTTTAAACAAACTTTGCTGGAGTAAAACATGGTAGTTGCAGCACAAGTGTTGAGTGAATTTCCCATTCATTGAAACCAGATCTAGTAAAAGTGTCAACAAAGTTATGTAATAAATGTAAAGAATTAGTGCTGGTCTTTTTCTTGCATCTCAATACTGTCACGGTTTTCATCCCATCTGGTATTTCACGTTTTCATTGTCACTAACTCTCATATCATCACAGCCATTCCCCTCTACCCAGTTTCCCGCCTGCTGGCCACTCAGCCTCTGAACACGCCTGTTCCCATTTACCTAATTATCCCCTCTGTATATCTACCATACCTCCCTGTTTCTACTGGCCAGTGGTCAGATTGTCTATGTGCTCATTCCAAGTGCGCCAGACTTAAGTTTGCCTTATTTCCTGTTGCTTGCCTGATGACTTTGATTCTGTCTGCCACCCCTTATTAAAAGGGCAGATGTCACTCTACTTTTCATTGACCTCCACTGGCTACCCATGGCCGCGCAAATCAAAATCATGTCACTAATGCTTGCCTTAATCATTCGGCCTTATGCTCCTTCTTGGCCACTGCGTTCCTCTAAGGAATGTTGTTGGGTCCGAACTGTTCTCATCTGTGGTCCCCCAATGTTGGTGCAAGCTACCGAACGCTATCAGAGCAGGGATGTTCTATCTCCAAGAATCTCTTGAACATCTATCACTTTAAAGACCCTAACATACCTAACTAGCACTTAACGTGCAGTTTAGAGGCATTTCATTCCCTAATCTCACTTACTGAATAGATGTAGTACTTACAGCAAGGTCTCCTACTGCACTGAGGCTTTAGTGATGTCCCTCACTTTTAAGTCACTTTGGATAGAAGTGTCTGCCAAATGAGTAAATGTTATGTATATATGTGTCTGAGAGTGTCAGATCACATGGAAAAATCACACGGATTAAGCACAGTTAGTTCCTGCTGAAGCAGTTAAGAGGCAGCCAGGCCATGACGTATCAGCTCAGTCTAGCCAAGAGCAGGTCAGTATGCTTAATTCTCATTCAGTCAGCAGAGATGTGGAACACTGACATGCATGTGAGGCAGAGATAATATCAAAACTATTTGCAGGGGTTTAATATTACACCAGAACTGTAAGTAAGCTGGCACGTCACTTGAGATTGTTTGTGACTTTGGACTTTTGCCATGTCTGGGAGATTGTATAAAAACTTTTTTTTTTTTTTTTTCCCAACTCAGATTATCCTCATAAAGGTCCTATTGTTGTTTTTGTCCAAAATTTGCATATTGTGTGTGTGTGTGTGTGTGTTTTTATCATTTGAGGCAAAGTTTTGCTTTACTGAACAACATGCAACTTGCACAATCCTTGACCTTATCTGGGGCATCTCTGATTTCATTTGTTGTTATTCTCCTATACAAATGTAGTTCATGACATCTTGAGGGCTGAGGCAAAACTGATGAATTATAAGATGTCCCACACTTTTGCCTTTTGCTAATCTCTCCTAAAAGATTGCTTGCTTATTGTCGCTGTTCCCAGCCATTTAAAGACAATTAGTTTTGGTTAGCAGTATAAGCAAAGGGGAATTGAATTACATCCCATCTGCCCTTTACATGGTGCTCCTTCCTTCAGCCTTTCCTGCTGTTGATGGATCATTGTTCCATTCTCTTCCTGTTGTGGCTCTGTTTGATAAATATGTTATAACAGGAGGAATTAGGCTGGTGGAGTCTCTGTTGAAGATTTGAAACGGCTGATCTGAACTGCCAGACTGGCAGGGAACATATATATGTAGATGCCAATAGTATGAATGTGTGTAACTGAACGAGAACAACAAGTTGCTGCATGATCATGAAACCCCATGCTTAAATAAACTAAAGCACAAAATCCTGTTGTACTGGTTGAAGTGCTTGAAGATTAGACATGGCTCAGCTCACTATGATCTTTTTATCCCCTTCATTTGTTCAACGCTTTATTCGCCAAAGCAAAGGTTCACTTTCAAGGTTGCTGTATTGTTTGGGTTGGGCCCCAGCTGGCCCGAAACTCTGTGGAGCATTGCGTGTATTTTGCGTAATATAGACAGATTAGCATAGAAAAGAGATAGGAGGTCAGCCAAATGATTGTCAACTGTTAATGTACGGTAAGCCAAAACAGCTCCATTAGGCAGTAAAAAACCTGAAGGGAGGCTTGCAACACAGCATTGAGAATGAACTCCCAACAACACCGAGGGCACCTGTGAAGTTTCCTTGTAAACAAAAGTCGCATTTACATTCAGTGTTTGTCACTGAAAGGCACTGTGTGTATCTGTAAGAGTGGAAGAGCATGAAACTGATGCCCCAAAGAACGTAGCATGCGTGCTTGTGCAATTTTACACACTTTTTTTTTTTTCTCCAAAAAAAGCACAGTTATCAAAGATTCTCATGAATTATCATCGATAATAAAATACAACTTATCTGGCCATTAGTTCAGATCGAAATTCTGTAGTTCAAAGTTTGATGGTCAAATGTGACAAAGAATAAATATTCCAAATGAAATTCACAGGCATGTTCTGATCAACCACTTCAAGACTTGGCAACTACCAGTATGAGGGAAAAAAAAGGTTTCAGGTTTCAAACTGTAACCATCCTTGTTAAGATGTCAGTTTAAACAGATGTAGATGAATCACTGCATCTTTTACCACTGAGCAATTCTGCTGACACGCTCAGGGTTTCTTCACAAAATGTATCTGATTATGTAGTTGCATCTCAGCTTCATCCAATAAACATGTGGTGATGTTTCAATAGCTTTGAATCACTTTTCCTGCGTGTCACAACAGAATTAACTGTTCCAGCATTACAGTTGCTGTTTTGCTTTCCCCCCCTAGCACTGAAAGTTGATAGCCAGCTATATGATGGCACCTGAGGATGGCTCACTGATGGTCTGAAAAAATGCTGCTGTGTCCAATTAAAACAGAATTAAAAGATTGTCATTTTAAAAAAGCTTCAGTCATGTATATGATGGTGGAAGACTACCATTGCCACTATCATCAGTAGTTCAGAGGGAATTTGTTCATGAATTTATTGCATTAAAAGTATCTGATTTTGTATTTTTACTTATTCATTTGCCCAGTCAATCTTTCTCTGGTGGCCCACAGTTTAATTACACCTCACCAAAAACAGACCCAGGAATACTATTGATTATTAATTATGATTAATTATTTCTTTTGAATGGAAGAAGGTCATGGCTGGTGCTATTGGTAACCTTTTGCTTTTTACTGCTGTGACATGTGTAAATGTCTGCTGTGAAGACAGTGTATAGTCCCTTAACTGGTACATTCAACACTTCCATTGGTTCAAGTCAACACTTCAGAAGTCTAAAGTTTCTCTCTTGGAACAGCAACATCTCTTTTCTTGTGGCACCCATCCCCTTAAACAGACCATAAAAGTGTATTTTAAAAACCCACATATTCAATTGCCTCTAACAGAAGAATTTCAGATGAGTGCCAGTAAGTCATTCTGCATGTGTCTCTGATTGGCTCCATCAGGTCCAATTTGACTCTTACACAGACTTAAGACTCATAGCAATTTAGGACAGATGTGAACTAAATCCAAGGGTCTGTCCAAATTTACTCGTCGAGACAAGTGACCCCCACGGGTCCTTGTGAGTACTTGGTGAGAGGCTATGAGCCAGTGAACACAGCGCTCCACTCAACATGCTGTAAAGTATCTGTAAATCCCAGCATGTCATTGCTGACATTCTTCACATTAAAGGCTGCTTTGTGTGTATAATGTCAGTCTCAAGGTGATGGGCTAATAGCCGTTAGGTGTGATGACCCAACGTCTTTTGATTTCAGCCGTCACATGCACAGTCTCCTGCTCTTTCTATAGTTCACTGTAATGATGTTTGCAGAGAAACTCTCCTTTTGCTCATGCTGGTTACATTGAGCTTATGATTATTTTATGGATTGAAATATGCTCTTATTTCATACTGTTTTTTTTTAATTATAATCTATCATATGAAGAAGATGTGACTAATTGTCCAAATGTCTCTTTTGCCTCTTGTGATCTGCAGATTTGGATACGCCTCTGTGTCCATTTACTGCTGTTCATCACGCTTGGGGTACATTCAAGTAAATTTGACGTCAACCCAGTGACAGATGACATCTCTAGACTCTCTGTTTTGGTAAGGACAACACTGTAATTTAATTTTGATGAAAACATATTAAGCTAACTTTAAGATACAGTTGAATTGTGTTTAGCCCCATTGAATATCTCTGTCTATCTGGAATAGATACTGTGTATACTGCAAAATGCAACATGGATGTGCGTGCTCACTTTACACAGCACTGTCTTTAAATATATTTCCATATATTTGCACATTGTAGGCTCAAAAGGATGAACACAACAGCATCACTTATATTTAGTTCAGCTATAACATTGTGCAAGTCAGATGATAGGCAGTCTGGACAGACAGACGTATGGCTGTGTTCAGCCATTTTCATCAGGTCAGAATCACAGCTGCAAATGCTAAATGATTCTGGTGCTAGCAGAATATCCAACATGATGATTCATATTTCTTTAGCTTTATTATCAAAGCTAATGTGTGCAAAGGTCAAAAAATGTGAACAGATGCAAACAGAAATATCTGGATTGTGTGTGTGTGTGTGTGTGTGTGTGTGTGTGTGTGTGAGCCATTATGTGTTTGCAGATTTCTTAATTCCATACTCATGTTTATCTAATGATTCTTTCTTAAGATTTGAATGTGATTTGTCTGCAAGTTAATGTTATGTTTTCTTTTGCAGAGACAAAATATTCCTAAAGATTACAAGATTCCTGTACATTACATTCCAAAAGAAGAGGTAAGATATTGTTGGGGTTTGTGTGTGGGAGAGGTGGGTTAAGTACCAGGCTTTCATCTTGTAACCAGCACAGATTAAACATAGGGAGCTCAATTACACAAGAGAAGCAATGGTAAAATAAGAATAAACATTAGTTCCTTTTCTTTTATGTTTGTAGTTGTAGTTTCAGTAGTTAACAACACAAAAATGAACTACCAGCAAACTAATGAAAAATGTAGTTAAATCACATGTAGTTCACTACTCCCCAACACTGATTTAACAGTGTCAAAACTGTGTCATCTGCAAAATGCAGTCTTAAGTGTGAAAATAACATCTGACTGGGAGGATTATTGGACTTTGGTGCATATGCACTTCATTTAGTATTTTCTTGTTGACATGTTGGTCTGGTTAGATGGATTTAGTTATGACACTGATTGCTCATTTTATGCCATATCTCTGTTCTTTTTTTCTTCTAGGGTGGGATGTGTTGGGTAAAATTAAATGTCTTCTACTTGGAAGAGAGTTTACAAGATTTAGCACATAAGTTTGGAAACATTTCATCCAACAGAAAAGATATTAGCATATTCATCCAAATGCTCCAAGAACTGCGACTCAACATGGGGTCTGTGGTAAGTTCATATTGTGGCTGTACCCATAGACCCAAAAAAAAAAGCCATGTGGCAAGCCCAACTTTTAAATAATGCGGAAAAGAGATTCTCTCCTGAGCTGTGTTTTTTTGTCTTTGCAGGAGCCAATCATGTACGATTTTGAGTGCCACTACAGGGAAGAAAGGTGGCAGACAGCGCAATACTTTGACTTTGTCAAAGACTTCCTTATAGCTGCACAGAATAGAGAAGATTCAGATGACTGCGACCCTCCTCCCTGTCCCACCACACCATACACAGTAACTGCAGAATATTTAAAAAGTGAGTGTTTAGTATATGTAACCTGCTTGTTGTTGAATTCAACTCTTGAAACTTTCAATATCTAGTTATTTAGTTTTTAATGTTCATAAATTCAGAATGAAAAAATTCAACATCTGTCACATGACCAGTGGAGCATAACTTGATTGAAGCCGAATCTTTAATTCAAATTTTGGGGTCATGATTGGGTGTATGATTATAGAATTTGTGAACATTGAAAAATAACAGTGAAATTAGTTATTGAAAATTTCAAGAGTTGAATTACTTAGTTAGTTGAGTTAAAAAAAAATTCTGATACATAATTTCAATGCAAAAATAAAACAAAATTTAAAAAAATCTGTGCTAGAAATTCACAGGCTTTTAAATTTAAAAATCTGGTGAGACAGATTTTCTTCCACTTTTCAGTGTGCTATTATCAAGATTGACTATAACATTCATATACATTTCATTGCTGATAATGATGATAAAAAATAATTAAATATGTAAAATACGTAAATATGTAAATAAACTCAAATACTCTCCTAAATATTATTATTATTATTATTATTATTATTATTATTATTATTATTATTATTATTAATTGATACAAACATTTACAAACAAACACTTCCCATCTTTAGCTGTGGGAATTTTGATGTTATTTTTCACTTTATTTTATTTATTTAAAATTGAGCATAATTGTTCATGAAAACAGGTGTTAGCCGCAGCAACATAATCCAGTACTGGACTTTGGTGCAGAAGTGTACAGTATATGACTGCAGCCTGAAAGAGCATGTAGATACTTTTTTGTTGTTGTTGTTGGTGCTTTTATTGCCCGCACATGTGAACAGTTTTCTTTTATTGTAGAAAACAGTAGAAAGCGCTGCCACCCTCTTTGGACTACTGTGAAGAGGCTCTATTTAGGACAGATCTCCTGTGGCCGCTTGGAGAAGCTTTTAATCCAACGACCATTATTTCTTCACAAGAACTTTGCAAGATAAAAAAACTCGTCTCAGTGCTTAGATGGCCCGAGGAGACAGTCACAGGACTGAGGGAAGATGTCCCCAGGCAGCGCATGTGAAAAGGAAGAAAGAGCTGAAACCGGATTGTATAAGTGTTGATTACACAGCAATCTTCCAATCTTCCCAAGCGCTTGGCTTTTCTTTGCCAGTGCAGTCAGATCAGATCTTTTGTGTGTGTGTGTGTGTGTGGGGGGGGGTTAAAAAAAAGGCAGCGTTGAGGTAACTTTTTAGCACCTGACAATGAAACGTTTTCACCATCAGGCAGTAACACTCCACCCCCCCCCCCAGCCTTTTTAATCCCTCTTCCCTTTTTTTGCTGTCTCCTCTTGTAACCCCAAAACTCACCAACGCATCTCTTCTTTTTTTTTTTTTTTGGTTGTTGCTGTCGCCTCGTGTGGTTTTTCCCTCCAGCATCACCCACAGCCAGCAGTAAAGGCTCAGACTGTCCGAACGGCTGCAATCCACGTAAGTTTGCAACTCACAGCGTTACTGAGAAAACAAGTGTCAGATCTGTGATCGGTTCGTGAAACCAGTCCAGCTGGTGTGTCAGAGCGGCAGTTTTTGCTGGCTAGACTATTTTGCCGCATTCTAGAGAGCAAGTCAGCCTGTTTCCTGGAGCTGCTGTTTACTTGATTAATGACACTCTGTGGGGCAAATTCCTCATCATGTCTTGTTTCATGTCTTATCTTGTCTGCTACAAAAAGGCTTTTCTCTACCTGCCTTGTTGAGACCCTTTCAGAGCACAACATTGTCAAAGGTTTATGTGTCCCTGTGGCTGGACGTCCCAGTCATGGGGTTGTAACTGAGAGAATGTGCTATTTGTATAGAAACATACAGTACACAGTAATACTGTGTAGGTGCTCAATGAAATGTGATCAACTTTTCCCACCATAATGTAAACTGGCAAAGCAGTAACATTGAGGTCTGTTTTCTATTGGCTCACATGATGCAGTCTGTCTTATCAAATGGAAAATAACTGATAAAAGATATCTTTTGTGGTTGTCTGGTGGCATGAGTTCGGATGAATTACAAGAACGCGGTAATTTAATACAGCTTTAACCCCTCGCTGCCATCTTCTCAATTGCTTATTGTTATTTCTCTTGGATTTTTGAAGCTTCACTTCACAGGGTTTGACACTAGAAGGTCGATTTCACATTCATCAGCCAAAAATGTGAACGTTTTAACTCAGCGAATTAACATTTCAGTGAGGAGGGATGAATAAATCTTGCAAAACTAGAGAGGAAAAGTGCAAGAAGTGAGAGTCCCTGGCAATCGGACCCCATCGTGATGTCATCATATTTGAAAAGGAGGAGGGACAGTGCAAAGTATGTAGGTCTAGACACTGGTGGCTGTGATGGGAAGAAGAGAACGCTAAAGACAATCTTCCTGATTTAACTTTCACTTAGCTTCATTTGTAGGTAAAAAAAGAACCCCACAAAAACATGTCAGGCAAAAAAAATATTATCCAAAACAGAAATGTCTTGAATAATGTCTGGAGAGGATCATTTTGGCTAATGTGGAAGGGCTTTTATTAAAAATCTGTGGTTTACTCAGATCTTTATAGTCAGCAGCTGCGGACGACTCAGCCTTTTATTGTTCCATGTCACGTCTGAATGACTGAATGGATTGTGCAGCATTAAAGTAGAATGTCAACAATAATCAAGAAATGCTAAATGATAAAATGACAAACATGCTGCAGTATTTGCAGCATCAGCTGACAAATGTTTGATTGCACTTAAGTGAACAATTATTGAAATATTTTCATTAAAAGTTATATAAACAATGAAATCAATACTATGAATACCAAATTTTTTTGTGTCAAATGTATCATCAATCAGGAGTCATAGACATAATATGTATTTCAAAGTTTCAGAATTGTTCCTAATTTTTTTTTTTTTTTTTTTTTAGCCTCAAATCCAGCTCCACTCTTGCCCGAAGTGGTGGAGCGAAGCCTTCTCTCCTTACTCTTCATTCCACTCCTAGCCCTCATATTCCTGCTTGTGTGGAAGGTGAGCTGATCTTTGATCCTTAGCACAAAGCTGTTTTAACTTCCTTAGGTTAGCTCCACAGATATGACTGTTTGCTCGTGAACTGTTTTATTGTCCGGAGATAACGCTTTGATGTTGGGAATTTACAACAAGCAGTGACAGCGTTTCAAATTTCTTCAGACGCTGTGCTGCTTGTGTTGATCTGATCTGGTAGTGATATCAGCCAGATCTTTGTTATTGAAAGTGATCTACTGCCCCGAAACAGGTCCGATCACGGAGGAACGAGGAGGATATTCAACCGAATCCTGGAGCGGGTGAACATTTCACAGGAACAGAATGGACTGCACCTCCAGTAGATGAATTATCAGAAAAGTAAGCTTGTTGTTTTCTCTTTCACATGCATTTACAGTCAGTGCAAAATTTAAACAGGAAACTATTCTTCTCTTTGTAACTTCTCTTGGCCATGGCTGCAAGCTGTAGGAGAGGCTTGGATTTTATTTGGTTTGGGCTTGAGGCTTAGAGGTTAGAGTCAATAATAAGGTTGTTGAACGGTCACGGTTTGGTTAGGTTTAGGCACAAAAACTACTTGGTTAGGTTTAGGAAAGATTGTGGTTTTGGTTAAAATAATGAAAGATAGAGTAACTTTATTATTGTGACCATGACTAGTTAAAGATGTGGCACAGTTGCTTTCACATGTGTGAAAGTCCTGTGTTTTGCTCACCCACCCCTCCACCCTAAACCTCCTCCAAACACAGGCTTTGTCATTCCATAGTCCAGTCTCCTAACTGTCATAATAAGCAGCTTGCACAGACAACCTATAAAGCTTTTTTTTTTTTTTTTTTTTTCCAGGAGGACTGAACTTAACTGAACTGAACTCTTAAATCACCTTTCCCCTGCCATAACATTTACTTTGCATGTATGAAGCTAATTCACAAACAAAGAAATGGAGCAAGGAAATGCGATTGACTCTCAACAGCTTCTGACCCTGTGAGGTTAAACCATGAAGACAAGCTTATTGGCCACTCACACATCAGCTAGTCTTCACCGATCAATCAGCTGCGTACAAAGTGAAAAGACTACTGCTGACTCCTGAGTGGTGTGCTGTTACAGCGTCAAGCTGCATTCACATGATGCACATCAAAGCATGTAATGCAGCTGAAAGCTATTCATTTTTTTCCGGAACAACCATTTTAACTAGACTCAGCGGCAATGAAGAGCCTGCCGAAGAGAACTGACTGACTAAAAACACAGAGTTGTATAGTCAGTGTTATATAAGGTTTAAATGGTTTGACAGACCCTCAGACCCTACCTAACTTTCTCGGAGCACAAACATTAGAAACTAAAATCTTCTCATGTGTGGTCACTGCCTGGATGGACACTAAAATGTGACGCTTGAGTCTTGTCATGTGAAAACTCTGTCAGCCTCCCAAAACCAACCTTTTCTTGTGCTCTGGATGATTTGTTCGTTGTTGTTGTTGTGCTTGCTGTTGTCGTAGGACACCATCTAATACTTTTATTTCTGTTCAATTACAGAAACAAGTTGAACGTCTTTGAAACAGTGTAATGCTTCTACCCTTCAATGTTCTTCAGCGCCATTGGTGAGATTTTCATATGTTAAATTAGGGCAAAGAAAAACTGTTACTAAAACTATTTCTCGTTGTCACTGAGCTCTAAAACCTCTGCTTGCACTTGTCTCTGACAGGGCTCGTTTTCTTTTCTCCTGTTGGTGTCCAAAGGTGATGAAAAACAAACACAAAGCTGAATTCCATGGTGAGATCTCAGAGGTGAAAGGCCTGTTTTCGACTGCTCTCCAGATTGACAATGGCAGATTCAGGATTGTTGCTGCGACCAAGATTTCTCTGGTTCAATCATGCCTGCTACCATATGGATAAGCTTGCCTTTGTTGTAAGACTGCATTAACCAAACCCCATGCTTTTGAAAAAAAAAAAAAAGAAAAAAAAAAAAGACTGAGATTTTTTTGGCAGAGAGAAAAAACCCCAGTACTGCACCCCACCCCCCACCCTCACCCACTCGCCCCCACTGGATTCTCTGGCTCCTGCGAAACGTCCATCAGAAGCTGCTGCATCAAGAGACTATTTGGGGAAGAGGCAATGGTTGACTATCGCGATAACAATCACTAAAGAGGTAGGAGTGTGGACAGAACAGGGCACGCTAGCTGTGACCTTTACCATCAGGCTGCCCTGCTGCAACTGGCTGACAACGGCAGAAGTGGCAGGACACAAACATCCGTTTCTGTATGTAGTTTGTGTATTTCTATCATGTTTGTGGTCTTACATTGTACCATGTCGATTCTTGGTTTTGTGCCTTGTTTGATTAGTGTGATTGACTCCATGTGTAAATGTCAAAAGAAGCCTGTCTATGTTTCTGCATGGTAGCAGAAAGTGGAGAGATCATTACAGGGCAGACTAGAATAATCTCACCACAGAAACCCAACAGATATTATCCCCAATCTCTTTCTCTCTCTCTCTCTGTTTTTTTTTAATGAACTCAAAATGATATGATAGTTTAGTCAGCTCGACCTGTGCCCAGTGATGATTCGAAAGACAATTTCCTGGAAAAGCAGTGTTCAGTTTGTGGGAAACAATCGGCAGAACAATCTGCAGTGGTTGTGACATTTCTGTCCACGTGTTACATTTTAGCCTTTGTAACCTTTTTAGGAAACAGTTCAGCTGGTAACTCTGCTTGTTTCATGTGTATTTGGGACTATATGTTGGGAAATTCTATCATAGGAGATGAGAGTATATTGTGATAAAATTGAATCTGTGTTCAAAAAAAAAAGAAAAAAAAAGAAAAAGGAAAAAAAAAAAAAGTATACCACATTGGTGTTCATATAGTTCAGAGCAACAGTACCTTTCAGCATCAATAGCTGGAATTCTTTGGTGTGGTAAAGTATTGTTTGTTGTGTTGAGCTGCAAGATAATTTTATTCATTCCAAAATGCATCTTTGAAGAACACTGTGTTAATGGTGACATATTTCTGGTGCCATAATCTGTATGGCAGTTTAGAGCTGAATCTGTGTTAGGAAAAGTATACCACATTGGTGTTCATATAGTCCACAGCAACAGTACGTTTAGCAGGAAAATCTGAAAATCGGTGTAGTAAAGTACTGTTATATTAAAGCTTTTAGCCAGTTACATCCACTCAAAAATGCATTTTTGAACAATATTGGAACATACTATCTATGGCAGTTTAGACCTGAGACTTAATCTTCGATCATGTTTAGGTTTTTGCTTCTCTACATGAAGACTATTGCGTGCAGTGCCCAGTATTCTGTCAGAGACACAGGCTAGTCTAGCCACAAACAAACTAACAAACAAGGTCTACTATGTCAAAAGTTGCTTTTTATACCTAGTGTATGAATATCATGAGCTGCAACAGGTCTAAGCTGTGAAGAAAAAAATAAAAAATAACATGGTCTCCCATTTTCCTGTCTATGCAAGAGCCACAAACAGTCTGTATGTCTGATGCATGGATGCCAGAAACCAAGCAATTTCATGCATTAGTCAAGTGAATGACTGCCCTTAAAAACTGTTCCTATGTGGGGTTTTTTTTGTGTGTGTGGTCTGAGAATGAGCAGAGCTACATCCTGAACAGTGCTTTCGGGCTTGAGTGATCCAATCCATCCCACTTCAGCGGGTGAATCAGATGGCTCTAGGCAGGAAATAAGTCTGGGTGCCAAAAAGCAAATGTAATTATTGCCCGGTTGGTATTCTGGGAGAAAACTCTACTGTATTCTGTATTTTTGTATAAATGTAAACAAACATATATGAGATATGAATAAAGTACACGTATCCAACTGTTAATTCTTGGTTTCTTTGATGTTGGCCAGGAATTTTAGTCAAGCATGATTTTTCATTCTGGGCCTATTAGCAGGGAATCAAACTCAGGGCACACTAATTTTGCAAATATTTGCGTTAGGAAAATTGACTCAACTGCAGGCTTAAAGGGCAACAGTAATTATCCACATGCCTCTGGGAAAAAAAAATCTACAAGTTTCAAACTGCATTGTTTGTATCCATTTAAAGGCAAAACTAGTTAAACCAGTGGGCACCTGATTTGAAAAGTAAAAACACTTTTGCTGCCATATGTTAGTGCATTTATTAGTTTCTCACTTTCTAAATTACAGTATCAAATTATATAATTACATTAAATTTACATATTATATAAAAGTTTTAATCTTTTGAAGAGCCATTTTTCTTTTTATAAAATCATCAGACCTTTAGGCCTGATTCCAAAAAACATGTGTCCAAGAAAAGCTTATGTGCCTCATCAGTGTGCATTTGTCAGATTGTGTTCACTGTATCACACTTAGCTCCAAGGATAACTTGGGGAAAAAGCTGCCTAGAATAATGTGTTGTTTGACAGGTTGGTAAGATAAAAATAAACTCCTTTCTAAAAGCTGGTAAATCATATCACTTGTATTGAAGGTTCCAGCTCTCCCAGAAGAGTTCAACTATGAAGTCTTTATAGCTCCTTCATGACCACATTTTATTAAAGCAATGACACCAGAGGGAGAACTTGGCCTCAGCCCTCTTGTCTTTGGTCACTTCACAATGGTGCTAATCTCTCACGCTTTAGTATGACATGGAGTATGTTATTCCTTCTATGCAACATTGAGCACATTTCACATAAACATACACAGAAGCTTAAACTGACTGTCACGAAAGAAAAGAATTACACTCGCCAAATCGTAAAAGTATTGAAACATTTTCGCTTTCTTACTGTTAATTCTGGTCTATTTACTGTCATATTACTTCAGCAATCATTACATTTTCATGGATAGAGCATCGTTTACCTTTAAAGGCACCAGCAGCACTCACCAAATGAGTTTTGGTTTATGTTTAACAAACCCTGAAGGAATTATCACAAATCCAGAATTACAAAGATACATATTACTGACCACATCTCAAAAGGAACAAAAACTGTTGTTGTTGTTGAATTACAAATAACCTCACAAAGCAGCGCAGCATTTTTGCTTTGCTTGTTGATGCTCTTGACAACGTACTAACTAGACTTCCCTCAGTGGTGTTCTGAACCGACAGGTCTCATTTTGCTCTTGATTGTCAACAGCTCTGTCTAGTACCGTATCAGTCATAAACCCATTTATCCCATTTATCACCCCAACATTTTGGAAGGGGAGGGGGGGGTCATTTGTCAATTTTAACCCTTAGTAGTGTTAAGTTTAAAATAAAAACATATTTAAACCTTG
Source organism: Trachinotus anak (assembly GCF_046630095.1). NCBI lineage: Eukaryota > Metazoa > Chordata > Actinopteri > Carangiformes > Carangidae > Trachinotus > Trachinotus anak. Next base: position 23,803,658 of record NW_027273853.1, on the reverse strand, counting down.
TTTTCCAGTACAGCAATGAAACAACCAATGTAGCTGCTGAGAACCTGAGGACCTTTTAATCAGCTGGTAGTTCATGAACTACTTTAGTCTGGTTCCTTGGCTATTCTCTTTGACTGACAGAAAGGTAAATTTGTCTATTTTCTTCAAAATTATTGATGAACTCTGGTGTGCCACAAGGCTCAATCGCTTGGCCTGTGTGTTTTATGGAAATGAGCTTTAATTTCTAACAACATAAGTCTCATTCATTTGTTCTTTTTCTATCCGGAATTTCAAAGACACAAAGATTACATATGTTTGAATTTAGGACCAATGCATAGCTCTAGATACTTGCTAGTACCCATGGAAATATGGTGAAATCAATGGATTTTCAGTAAGCTTTACGCAGGACAATTAAATGGGAGAACAAAGGATTAAATTATTACCTATTTGTTCAAGCAGATGCATTTTAGAATATAATTGAATTAAAAAGTGGTTTGGTCATAGATGTTTGTCAAGTACTTTTCCATTTAAAGCCTTTTTCTATAGACTTTTCATGCCATTAAAGGACAGTTTTGACATGCTGAAAGTTTTTGTTTGGAGGAAATGTCTGCCATGGTGTCTTTATATATGGTGTCTTTATGTCTTTATATATATATATATATATATATATATATATATCTGTATGTGTGTGTGTGTGTGTGTGTGTGTATATATATACACACACACACACACACACACACACACACACACACACACACACACAGATATATACACATACATATATATATATATATATATATATATGTGTGTGTGTGTGTGTGTGTGTGCTACCACTGGAGGTGCTAATATCAGAATTTTTCAAATTCAGCACCTAGTGGCTTTAATGTATTTTATAGTAACATTGTGCAAAAGTCCATCAGTTTTTATAAGCTAAATATTCAGACGTAAGCGTTCGCGTGTTTGCTCTGCCTGGCTGAATGTTTGGGAATTCCATAAAATTGGTTTATCAACTGTTTGTGGATGCCAGAGACATACATCATAGAGACCAATGTTATGATTTAATCTCCGCTATCAGGAAACAACAGGAAGGCCATGAAAAGTCCATTGTTCAGAGACATGTTACTGTACAATGACTGTACAGTACAATTGTGTCACTCTGAATAGCCATACTGAAGCATGACTTCAAGTGCTGTGTGAGACGTGTCATAAACAAGTCAACTGACCTCAGCCAGTAACATATATATAGAGGACATGAGGCTCAGATGTTTCCCAGGATCACACAAGTCCCTTCCATCATGCCGCACTAGTTTAAGAAATCTCACAGAGTAAATAATTGGTTCAAAGGGCATGCCCATGAGCATAAACGATTTGACAGCTCTTTAAATAATTATATCCTGGCAGAGATTGCCAGCCTGACTTTAAGACCTTTGAAATAGGCTTTAGGTTTTTCCCCTCATAATGTATAAGGAAGCTGATTGTGTCTGAGTCTGAGTTCAATGTAACAAGGAAGTGTGGCTACAAAAAAAAAGAAAGAAAATTACCCCAGTCTGGAGTGATTGCAAGTACTGTATGATTCAATAGATTATATCACCAGAATAGATGAGAAAAATATCAAGTCATGAATCAGTATCCTTGGCAGCAGGTGTGTCAGAGCAGTTGTATTAACATGAATGCAGGAAGCATTGTAAAGCACACGTGCACAACATTAAGCATTTTTACAAATCTTTCAGTTTGAAGAGACAAAGTTAGATGTATAAGGTAGGTATTGTACGTATTGTATAAGGAATATCATATCCATTGCTCATTCGGGGCATTACTTCTTGTGCAGGAAATGACCTACGTCGATAGATGTAGTTCTGCTGATTTCATAAACATGGCCTTGCGTCTGCCAACACAATCTTTCATAACCACTCTGGTTTCTACCTCACAGCCAGGAGCTTCCGCTTTCCCATCCTTCTCCTCAGACGGCTCCCAGCTGCACAAACCAATGAAGGAAGAGCATTTAGCAACCAGACCTTTTTTTGTTTTCGTGACTGTAAGCCAGCTGAACTTAGACCACAGTGTGCTGGCTCTTTGTGCGAGTGCACTTGATGGATCAGTCCCTTATGTACCCATGAATGCGACTTGGATATGTGATCAAAAAGGGTTTTGTTTTTTGTTTTTGAAAAATTTGTTTTCAGTTGTGCTTGTCTTGGGCGAAGACAAAATGTGCTTCAGTGTTTCTCCACCAATTCTGGTTTAGATAACACTTTCCCAAATTAATTGAGAGTAAACAACTCTATCTGACAAAAAGCAGTTCAAGTGGAGTCACACTGGAATGGGATTTAACTATGGGTCTATTCCAGAAATAACAATGCATGCAATTGTAGAGTGATAGCAACAGCTTGAAAGCCTTTACTGCCAACACTACGAGCCAATGGATAGTAAACACAATGAGACAACATCACACGGCTCACACAATGGCTCAAATGTTTGTTCCTGAAATAATCATGGAGGCAATAATACAGAAATACTTAATGAAAAAAAGGATTTGGGGCAGTATTTTCACTGAGGAACTACATCAGATTATTGTCAGAACAGGCCCTCAGAGAAATAATACTTCAGATTTTGAAGCCTAAATTACTTTTAGTTTCAATTCAATAGCATGCAACATAGTACCATGACAAAAAATCTCTAATCTCTGTCAAACTTTATGTAATATTAGCCATTGAATGAGCAGTTTAACAAAAACAGTCTTAACTGAAGGTCAACTTACTAGCTTTTTCTGGTTAATAAATAGTTGAAAGCTCTGAAAAAGTAAATAAGTGATTGAGTTCATATTTTTGTCTAACTCCTTCTCTGTTGGTCATAACTACTTCATCCAAGATTATTTATCAGCTAGCATGACAAACTGGCTTTATTTGGCCATATTTTGGTTAAGTTGCGACTGCTGACGCATCATCATGAGCAAACGGAGGGAAGCACTCATCATTTGCAAAATCTACTTAGCACAGAGGTAACGGTTAACTCCGCAAAACAACTTGCACAGTCTATTTAGTTAAAGTTGGTGTCACATCCAAGCAAGTCTGGCAAACTTAGACATGTTGCTAAAGTGAACTTCTTGTCACATAACATGCCCACTTCCAGAAAAACATTTTTTGTTTGCATAATGATAAGCCACTGACAATAGCAAAATCTATTTGTTATGGAAACCATTATCGATTTGGAACTAGGTCATGTAACCTACTAGAGGTGCAGTTAAATACCAGTATTATTCCTGGTTAAGAAGATCAACAAGGCACAGTATCGGACATGCCAATCACCCGTTGCTCAAGATGCACGGTCTATCTCCATTACATCTCTAAGATTCTTTGCAGTATGTTTAGTCTATAATTCTAAGATTATTTGAATTTAAAAAGTAAGTACAGAGCAGAGGATAAGTGTCAGACTGCTGTCATGTAATTTTAACACTTTGTGAGACATTGATCCTCTCGGGTACCAGCTACGGCAACATGTGTCAGCATATCTCCCATTTGTGTCCTTGTGAATCACAAGAGTGGCAAGTGGGTGTAACTTTTTTCAGGTGCATGCAGGTAAGTGTGTGCACGGGCCAGATGTCTGTGTGTGCGTGTGTGTGTGCGCTTGTGTGCGTGTGTTTGGGAGCACAGGCTACAGACAGAGTCATTACTGCCAAAGACAGTTAAAGGGCGTCATGAAGGCAAGGTTACAAATACTCTGCTCCCTGCTCTCCTGTGTTGCCACATACATTAACAACACACACACACAAACACAAAAAAAAAATGCATTATTCACTCTCTTGAATGCATGACAAAGCTCTTTAACGTCACAAACTGTCTTTTTTTGTACGTGTCCCCTCCCACTCTATCTGTAAGTGTGTGTGTGGGAATCAGCACAGGACCCTAGTCACAGGTCAGGGGCTCTAAGGTTACTAATAGCCCACACCAATAGACTTGTGATACACGTCTTGCCCTTTATGGCACTCTTCCCTGCGGTCAGAGGAGAATGCCTTCCCCCCCAGGTGGGGAGCGCGGGCTCAGCCAGTCCCGTCCCGAGAGGACGTAACAAGAGGCTTATCGGAGCGCTGGGCTGAGCTGTAATACTCCTGTGAAAGGTCTTTCAGGCCGCCTCCCAATATTGATTTTTCTGGGCAGGAGGGAAATCGAGAAGGCCCCCTCAGAAGCATTGGAGCCTGGGAGGAGGAGGAGGAAGAGACAGGTAAAGATAGAAGGTTGGGTGGTGGTGGTGGTAGGGGGCGGGGTTACCAAAGGCAACAGACAGAAAAACACAGAGAAGAGCTGTTTACAGCTGGCCATACAGGGTTAACAATTTTCTTGTCTGCATGGATATTGCGTACTATAAAACAGTATAAAAGATTTACAAGCCCTTTGCACAGCATTAATAAAAACTAATCAATCCAGACACTGCTGGTGTGGTCTGAGGACTACGTTTTTTTTTTTTTTTTCTATTTGATTCGTCCTCCTTGCAGGGAAGCAGCACCACTGTGCCTTCAACTTTTAGTATGTTTACATTGGCCTTCGGTATGCTGGGAGTGTAGCTCATTGTTGTCAATAATAAACCGGACACCTGACACTTTATCACTTAATTTCAGGCATGTGGTCTATAGGAGAAAAAAGATTAAAGACAAGAAGAAAGAAAGAAGGGTATGTAAAAAGAAAAAGCATTGACAGTCAACAAACTATATCCCCATTGGCTACATCAGTTCCTTTCATACAAAGACTTTTGAAAAAATGGCTTGACACAAGCTGTGTCCTTGGCAAGCAATAAATTACTCTTTATACAGAATAGAGAAATCCTAGTAGTTAACCGTACGGTGGGCCCACCATCACCATTAGTATGTATCTGCAAAAATGATAAACCAGAAATCTTACCCAGGTTTCTTAAATTCATCTGAGTTTGAATATAGACCGGATAACTTTTGCTCACCAGCAGCTGCTGTGGCCACAATTGACAATACAGGATAGTACATGTTTTCTGTGCAGCGCAGCGCTGACTAGTGAGGCATGCTGGACATAAAGCAATGCATGCCGGTTAGGAAATTTCTGGCACTGTAGAACATCACGATATCACGTGACATTAAAACTTCACAGGAGCAAGGTTCAGCACAGTTTAAGTTTTCCGAGTCAGGTGTTGCAATTGCTCTTGCGTCTGCACCAGGGGGAAGGAACCTCTGCAACAACAGAACTTTGCTCTAATTGATTTGAAGAGAGTTTGGGTTATTGGGTATTTATCCATTTTCTTTAGGTCAGTTTGCAAAATCGGGCTGGCAAGAGTAACAGCAAAGAAGCAGAGCAATACACTGCTATGGAAAGAAAGATAATAAAAAATGTATTTTAACACATAACAACAGGGGAACAGACTTCAACACAAAACCTGTAAAGAGAATGCCAGAGCTAGGAATACCTTTATGGATCCCCTGACAGATACAGCGGCCCAGCGAGATTTGCCCTGGTATGCCCGATGGCCATTCCAACTGTTGCTGATATTTTTCAAAGGGCATTATCAAGGAAGAGGTGCTTGTTCATCGACCAGAGGCTGGGGGTCAACAAAGCGTTTTAACCAACAGATATAGCTACATGTTATACCCTTCACTTCCCTGATGCTTAGACACAGCAGCGGGTCAGCTTAGGCTCAGGCTTGTTTGCACAGGCAGAAACCCTGAAATGTGCACTAAACCAGTTATGTGTAAAGGTCAATATTTATGTGTGCCAAATTAATCTTAACTCATGGGCCTTTTTTACTTGGTATTGGTATGTATCATCAGTGAATTACACGTAGACCATCAGCCATGTGACAACACGTGATAGCTTAGGCGTCAGATGTGGCCCCTTGATCTTCTCCTGGTCAGTGACCTTTGACTCCTTCCTTCAACCACTCTAGAGCTTCTGACTTGGATGGTTTGTGCTGACTTGTAGACACTTGCTGGACTTGACAACAGCCCAGCTACAAAAAGGATCCCCCACCCCCCACCATGAATTAAAAAAATATTTACTTCTATGGTTGTGTTAAAATCAATGATTCAAAGTGGATTCCATGTAAAATTTGTCAAAAATAGTACAGAAATAGTCCATGGTCCCTTGATCGAATTAAAGAAATACTGTCTAAGCAGTAGTTTCTGTGCTTATAACCAGAGTGAATGAAATGGCTACACAGAGAGAGTGAGAGACTAAACCAAGTACCGTCGAGACAGACAGACAGTGATAGAGAGAGAGAGAGAGATGGATCACCTGTGTGGGAGGAAGCAAGCGAGGGGAGGGGGGGGGGGGGTTGTTTGTGTGGATGAATCGGTCAGACAAGGGGGGCCTTGAGAGCTCTTGTTCGGTGTCACCTCGGCGCAGAGTGAGAGTGCGCGACGACTCCAGCCCCCGTCATCTGATCTAAGGTCAGCCTTCCACAGTGTGACTCAGTGGCTCCTGAATGCTGCTTTCAGGGCCTGTTCAGCTCTGTACTTGAGGATGAATCACTTAACTTGAGCCTTTTATTTATGGAGAGGATCCTGTTTCTGTGCAGCCGTGTTTCCGCTCCAAAGGGAACATTGGTCAGCGCGCCTCGCCCCCACACGAGGGCTGCTGTAGGTTTGATCAGACCATCTGGTGAGCTGTTATTTTAATCAGAATCGGCTAAATGAACCACACAGGAGCTTCCACACTGTTGTATAGTATACTTTGTTGTGGCTTTATTCTTGTTTTTAGGGTTACAAAGACATTATGTTCTCACATTTGCATACAAACAAGCATCTTTAGGCACGTCTAGCTATAAGTTATCTAAGAGTCATACCCTATTCTGTATCCTTAAAAACTCTTGAACAACATTCAGTAACTCCAAATAAAAGAACCCCCATCTTTACGCTTTCTAAACGTATAAAACTCATTAAATAGTTTTGCCAGAACCAAATGTCTCTGCCGAGGTCATTTTATTTGCAAATGCATCAACAAAAGGAGTTGGATGGGTGTTGCCATATTATCTAGACTTCAATAACGCACTACTTCCCTATTCAGTCTCCCTTTTGACTGGTTTCAAAGGGGAAACATGATAATAGTGAAAGCTAGCTGACAAAAATGCCAACAAAGACTATCTCCCTCTTTTAGTCTTATGACATGAAAGACACCTGTGCTTTCTCAGATGTGACACAAAAAATATGTAATGAACACCGTAGATAAGCACTTTATCTGGCAGGTTGACGCAGATATGCTAACGTCTAGAATGTATAATGCAGTATGTGCAGGTTCAGTAGAACTAGCATTCTGCTAAGTTACAAATCGAGTCCATTTAACTATGTTGGGGTGATGAGTTTGTTGACAAAATTTAAGGCTAAGATTCTCTAGTTCATAGATGGCCTATCATTTTTTTAGCACACAACATATTCAAACATGTCATCTTTACCACATCCATATTTATTTTGCTTTCTTTTCAGTCAGCTGTAGTGAATATTAGTTTAAGAAAACAAAAAATTCCTCATCTGTAAAAGGTTGTAGGAGGAACAACAACCTATAGGACTGAAAAAATACCCAAAAAGTAATCCCCACGGTGAGACTTGAGGTTCAGATTAGAGACACGTTGTCAACAAATTGTCTCTTTTCCGCTTTTCTTCACTTAGGACTACATTGCATTCATTAACATTCATCCCCAGGAGACTAACCCTGCCCATAGCCTTCACCCCTACATGCCTAACCCCAACCTTGACTAGCGATATCCCTCTGGCCCAGTGATCTAAAGCACATACCACAGAAAGCACGCCATTTCTGGTTCGACTTCAGCCTGGTTTGTTCAGACAAGAACATTCAGATTGGATGATGCTGTATAAAATTTTATTAATTTTATTAATGTCCAATACCAATGCCTTTAAAATTGGCAACTTTAATATGGTGAAAATTGGGAAAATCTTAAAGTTATGGCAAATATACTATGGTTAAAGCATTGCTGTGGTTTGTCACTGAAATACTTGGCTAGAGAAACATTATGGTCAAAATGGAGAATATTCATTGCAAGTAAACAACTCCAGTCTCCTGCATGATGTAAATCTTAAGGTGTAGAGTTATTCATTTGTCCAAGAAAACAGCTCTTTGTCCCTACTTTATAATTACAAATACACTTGTACAAACAGTACATGGGACCAAACACAGTATCTAATGTCACCCCAACTTATCTCTTACAAAAACCTATTTGCCCCGCAACATTCTGTTTCTACACCCATTTAAATAATTATGGTGTATGTTTTTTTGTTTCATTTTGGTTATTAAAAAAAGGAAGTAAACAGAAAACAAGACATAATGTCTCATACAGGGACTGTTACAGCCAAAAGATATACGTAAACACAGGAGATATACAACGATATACAAAACACAAGAATATGACACATTCCCATGTGAAAGTGGCAGTTTATGTTGTTTCTAATATCCATTACTGTTCAAGGGGACATGATCTTTTCCTTAACCTAACCAAGTAGTTTTAGTGTCTAAAACTAACAAAGTCATGACTGTTATCATAGTAACCATGACAACAAAGGATCCATGATCCACTGCCTTTGGTTGAGGTGTTAAACAGTCTGATGGCAGTGGGAACAAAGGATTTGCTGAGCCTCTCAATTCCGCAGCCCAGTGAAATCAGATATTGGCTGCTGCTGTAGCTGCCTCTCTGGCCTACAAGGATGTTGTGGAATGGATGGTTGGTATTGCCCAAAATGGCCTGCATCTTACAGTACATGCATCTCTCCACAGCACTCCTCAGTGAGTCCAGACTCCTACCAAGCACAGGTCCAGCCTTTTTAACTAGCTTGTCCAGTCTCCTTGTGTTCTTATCTGACGTGCTGTTATTGCAACAGACTGCATTATACAAAAAGGACACTCGCCACCACTGACTGATAAGGCATGCAGCCTTTCACTGCAGGACCTGAGCTTCCTGAGGAAAAAGAGCAAACTCTGCCCCTTCTGCTAGATGCATCTATGTTCAGGGACCAGTCCAGTTTACGGTCCAGGTGCCCACCTATGTATTTATAAGTGTGCACCACCTCAATGTTCTTCCCTCGAACACTGACTGGCTGAAGGGTGGGCCTAGACCTGTGAAAGTCAGTGACCATCTCTTTGCTCTTGGAGGTGTTCAGAAGAAGGCAGTTCTTGTCACTCCATTAACTGAAAGCTATTCTCCTTCCTGCTCATTCCTGATACACGCCACTATAGCTGTGTCACCTCATCCACTGTAAAGGACAGGAGACCTGATCCCAGTTTGGAGGAAGTTGCAGCTTCTCCCTGTCTCCAACCCTGAAGGCCTCTTTTATCTGATTGAGGAGGGTCTTGATGTTACTGGTGATCCAGGGTTTGTTGTTTGGAAAGCAGCATACAAGTCCTTGTTGGTGAGGTCTAGTGGCTCTATTATGCTTGGAGGGGAAGTGTCACTGCAAATCAGTGGTAAGTTGTTCTGTTCCTTTATCCTATGACGAAACATTTCTCTCCTGATGGAGTGGTCTCTTCCAGGATGGTAATGCCGCCATCCACACGAGACACGAGACCAACATGCTAGACAGAGCTTTCCACCACCATCTTCAAAACACCAAGTGATGGTATACCTTTTGGAAGAATGGCATACATCCCCCCAGTACAGTTCAGAGATTTGTAGAATCAATGCCAAGGAGCACTGAAGATGTTCTGGAGACTTGTGGTAATCCAACAACTTACTAAGACACTTTATGTTGCTTTTCCTTTAATTTGTCACCCTCATCTGTATTTCATAGGACAAGAAGAAAACTAAAAGAGACTTAAAACCTCATCATGGGATTTGCTCCTTATCATGGCTTCAATGAGTACTCATGATTCTCCAATCAGACAGGAGCTTTGGGAAAACTGGTATTCATGTCAGAGTTGCAAGGCAGGAATCTCTGCTCCCTAAGAAAAATACATGAATGCTTGTCTAATGTTAGCCAAAAAAGCACATGATGATCCTCTGGAGCTTTGGAACAATGCTCTATGGAAAGATTAATCAAAGGCGGCGAATGGGGAAAATGCATAACTGCATTCCACAGACTCGCACAAGGGGTCAAACAAGTTGCTGGTAGGATCCCGGTGACAATGACTGAATTGAACATTGTTCTGCCGCATCACAACCTGGACAGCTTACCAGCATGTGACGAATCATGAATTCTGTCTCTGTATAACTGGGCCAGTGCCGAGCCACTGAACTGAAATGCCTTAGGCTATTACACACACAACCATGAGCAAGTCTCCATCTGTTCCATTATACTGTATTCTATTCTGATCTCCTCTATTCTGTTTGCCCATTGTATGTTTTGGCACTGGCATTTGCAGCATGTCAATGATGTTTTTGTAGCAATCTTTTCCAATTTAATATGATGCAGAATTACTGAGATTGCCCACACACAAATATAATAAAAGTACATAAAAATAGTGAAGTATATATATATATATATATATATATATATATATATATGTGTGTAACCTAATACAAATTGGAACATTTTCATATATTAATACACAGTGCCAGTCAAAAGTTTGGACACACTTTCCCAAACATTTGACTGGTACTGTATATGTCTAGACCATACAAATTTGTATGTTTATGTATGTATGTTTATATTGTACACATATGTCACATTAATACATTTCCAAACCACACTCATTTCTGTTGCGTTCGTTCTGGTTTTGGTAATAACAACCAGTGAAGTCTGTCTGGTTGTCAGGATGGCTTTATTCTTATGTGTGCATGACGTCTAACAGTGGGCTGCTGGCAGTGCCAAGAACGCATGTTCAATTCCCAACAAAAAACACTAGCACATAAACTAAACACTGTGTGACAAACTGTGACAAATGGGGAAAAATAGAGGGAGAGAGAGGATGGACAGGTGGCCACAGCTAGACTTAAAGGAAAATACTTCTCTTACTATCTGGGTGATGCACTTAATTTCAAACATTAGTCACACTTGGTATATTTGGTATCCACTAGAATGTGAAATAAAATTCTGTGGGTTTAAAAACTGTTACACAGGTTACACAGCGGTGGTAATGACTGATCCACTGGCTGAGATCTGGGACTCATTCACACAAACCATCAGACAACTCATAAATTTCCCCCAAATCTCAATCAGTTTTCGGATATGACACCAGTGTAGACTGGACAACATTTTTCAGTGCCTTCCAAAAACCTTACTTACCACTATTAATATGTAAATCCTGTTTTTTATGATCACACAGCACTAATGGCTTAGGTTTGGGGACAAAATGACTTGGTTAGACTCAGGGAAACAAGGCCTTTTGGGTGAATGACTACTTTATTGAGGCTTGGGGAGATTTGTCTTTGAAGTTACAGGGGTAAACATTTGGTCATGATTAGAGTACATGGCTGTAGTTTAAAAAAAAAAAAAGTTTCCCATGTTAAATCAGATATTTGATTCACCCATTCATCCACCCCAACCTCCTCCCTAAATGGCTCAGTGTAATGGTGGGTAATTCCCGAGAAAAGTTGGGTTTATAGCATGGTATACATATTGTGAGTTTACCCTTTTATACCAATGATACCACTGATGTCCTCAAGACTGTGAGCAACTTTAAATGTGAAAATTCAGTGTCCAAAGTTCATTTTGTTGATACTGGAATGAAAGCAATGATTGGACTGACTGTTTAAAGGCACTTTTAACAGACTCTCCCTCCTGACGTGTTTCCTCCCGCCCAATTCCTCAAATTCTCTCAACATTTATTTTTTTAAATCATTTAGGTCCAGGCCATCTGGGTAACCATGGGAAGGTCTTTGCATCTTGTCATGCTTGACAGACAAAGTAGACAGACCATTGCAGACGAAGATTTGTCACCAAACAGAGTAGAAACACCCTAATCAGGGCAGATAACAATGATCCAAAACAATCAAAAACATTCCAATGGGCCTGTTTGGCTGCTTGAGGACAAACTGTAGCAAAATAATTTATGAGGGAATGAGCAGAGAGACGGGTGAAAGGAGAAGACTTGAGAAGTACTTCTTTCAGAGAGGAGCATCTCTGCAGCCTATGAAAGGGCACACACTGGACACAGACCGGTTCTGTTGTCTCACTAAAAGGAAGCATGGTGATTTCTCACTTTGCATGTGCTTCTCAGAATTGTGCCCCAATTAATAAATCTTATTCTATAATACTGCCATGTCAGTATGACAGAGTGATCATACTGTAAAAGAATTTTGTACTCAACTCTACTCTTCTCTGTGAGGGAATAGAGCTCTACCTATAAAAGATGGTGTTTACAGCTTAACTCCTAACACACCTTACATACAGGGGACCAGTGTGTGTCTCCAGATGTGTACATAAGGGACATTAAGCAGCTAAGATTGATGGGACGGCTTTGGCATGACATGATGTGACATGGATTATTGGGCTGCGACGGTAGGAAGAGCTGAGATAGAATCTACGTCATGCCAAGCCCGTCCCTTTAACCATCCCCATTTATGCACCAGAGCACACACATCAGTGCTAAATTGAAGCATGGCGGAGCGCTGCATTCTCTTTGGCTACGTCATTACAAGTGACCCCTTTCACATTCGCAGGCATGACTCATTCAGTGTCAGCGAAGTATTAAAAATACTGATTATTCAAGCATTCAACTGTTCAGTCCTAGATCAGGTTGGCACTTTCTTTGTCTGTGTCAGCTCCTCGGATATTTTTTATTCAGCCACACAGGCGACAAACAGGGGTGGAGGCATTATGTTTTTGTCTGTCCACCACATTCTCATGAACACAATATGTCAGTAACACCTTGAGGGAATTTGTTTAGATTTGGCATAGATACGCACTGGGACTCAAAGATGAACTGAGATTTTGGTTGTCAAATGTCAAATTTCAAGGTCACTGTGACTTCACAAAACACATTTCACAATTAAAAAAAAATGTTTAAAGGGATAAAATGAAGTGATGACATTTTATATCCAAATGGTCAAAAGTCAACTTCACTGTGACCTCATAATGTGACCTCTTTTGGCCATTATTTAATGCTGTGACTCAGGAAGTGGAGATTGTGACCATATTTCCTGCAACTGGTTGGCGAAGGTATACAACCCCGAGGCGGTAATTCTAGTGGAGGCACCCATGTTACTCTATGCTGATCACACTGATAATGTATTAATACAGCAGACATGCACATGATGTTGGTTTAAGGGCCTCTTTGTCATATGCACAGTAAACAAGACGGTTATACATACATTCATTCAATGAAACTCTTTATTTGCTTGTTCTCTTTAGACACAGAAGTCAAGATTAAAAGTCATGAAGCTCAATGTGCATTTTTTAAAATGTTGGGTGTACAGTAGAGTAAAAATTGTATACCTGTAGAAATGTAGAAACATGTGTGTGTGGGTGTGCGTGTGTGTGTGTAGAGTGAGTGGAGATGCGATAAATAAAGTCTGTGGATAGAGCCTGTTCATTGGTCTTGTTGTCCTGGACATTCCTGATGACAGAAGTGTGAGGAGGCTGTGCTGGGGGCGTGTGCTGCCTCTGATGATGCCTAGCTCCTGAGAACCCTGGAGTGATGAATGTCCTGTAGTGAGCGGAAGGCTGTTCCTGAGATGAACTGTGCAGTTGTGGTCACACACTGGAGAGCCTTCCTGTCCTGAGCCATGCAGTTTCCATACCAGACTATGATGGAGCTGGGAAAGACACAGCTAACATTGGCTAGCTGAACTGTAACTTAAGTCAAAAGTTAGAGACCATCTAACTATTAGCAGTCATCTATAGATACTTGACACAATCTAATTCAGAAACTCTGAAGCTAAGAAAGCCAGATAGCACTGCGACTTACGTTTGCCTACAAGTGTTTGACGCACAGAGCAGAGACTTCAGGGAGTGAGGCAGGCAGATAAGACTTTACAAAATGATATGTGTTTTTTTACCTCTTTTGAGGGGTCCAAGTCTAAATCAGGGAGTTCAGACCCCCCTACCTCCTCTATAATTCGAATCCTGTTGAAAGGTATAAAACTATGCTGTTAAAACAACAGATTTAGGCAACTTAAAGAGATCAGACATCCAGGTTTTAACGTATCAAGAGCCCACTGACATATTGGGTTTAATCAGTTACTTTTCATACCTTTGCATTATTTTATTCATTTCATATAAAAGATTACTATTACTCATTTGCCATAAGAGAGTTTTTGTTATGTCTCACCCTTTGTCTTTTTCCTGCTGGTACATTTCAACACTCGTATACCTTGTCCCTGTGTGGCCCTGCCACTTGGGATTTAAATGTCTAATACAAAAGAGTGACTGTTGATGGAGGGCGGGACATTGACTCATTCACTTTTACCACCTGAGGCTACAAAGATTTTTTTTTTCTTTTTTGTAATTGAGTTGTTTGTGTGAGTCAGAGGCTGAGTCAGAATGAGCTGGTGACACACACAGTGACACACACAAGAACCCACACACTAGGTGAGGACAGAGGGGTAAAACTATAACTACAAATCCATTAAGAGATAACAACACTTCAACCTGCTCATTAGATAAGTGACATCAAATAAGCAATGTATCTGCAAGAACTCAAGAGCTCAAAAAATTTTGTTTTAGGCTTTGGCAAAAACCCCCAAAATCCAAGCCATTTATAATTACATGCACTGTCAGGCAACCTTCAAATATAGATCCAATGAAGAAACTGCGTGGCAGTTATTCTCCTTAACAAGTGTGGAACCTCTGATTTTATACCACTCAAAAATTGTTTATTATTTGATTTCTTTAATTTGTTGCGTACCTGGCTTAATTTACCATAGATTGCTGGTGTAGTTCATCCACTTTGGATGGAGATAAAAGGTTGGTGGATTGGGCAGCAGGAACAAGACGTATTTCTCCAACAAAGCAACAGAGCACAGCAGGTTCCCTTGCTGCTCATACAGTACATACTGTAAATCTCCATAGACTCTCTTTGTTTCTTTTTTATTTTTTTTTGTTTTGTCTTTTTTTGTTTTTTTGTGCATACATTGTATGACAGTGTTGCATAGGTCCAACCGTTCTCATTCTAGCGGATGATAGATGATATGGGCTTCAGTTGGGGGTTGCCCTCTTTACCTCTGTGTCCCATATGCAGCTGCATATCAAACCAAACCGTGTTGACAAGATGCTCAGATGTATTGGATTTGGATTCACTTGAGAGTGCTTCTGAAATTCTGCCTCTGTTTAAGCTTGGCCATGGGATGTTTGGTCATGTCCTTCCACAAAAGTGTTGATAGTAGAAGACTCTTTACACAGACACCAGTATCACTGATGTACCAGCCCCAACATAACTGCTGAACCTTTCCTGTTTTCACAATGGAGAAAAATGGATGGAATTTAGCTCTCTTAATTTAAAATCAATCAAACTTATGTCGCAACAGTCGTTTATTGAATGATAGATTAAATGAACCCTATGAGGTTAAAATAAGAAAACAGTCCTCTGTTTGATTCTTGCATGATCCTGCCAGGATTTGCTTTATCTCAGACTTCACCTTGCTATACAGGTGACATTCATCAATCTCTGACTACTTTGTCACAGATAAGCACACTATTTTGCTGTCTGCCAAAATAAATGATCCTCCCTCTTATTTCTTGGCATATTGTGACACTATTCCAAGTAATGTTAAATCTGTCACGTCAAGTTGAATTATGCATCCTAACCACAAGATATAGTGTTACTCATCACAGTGAGTTTTTCACCTGCCTCAGCTAATTCTCTGTAGTGTAGTTGTGGCTTGTGTGTGTTTGTGGAGGTGAGTGATAACTCACCAATGTCTTACTTTCAATATGTAACTTCCAGTGCCTGACTCACTGTTCCTTATTTTTTGTCACATGGGCCAAACATACATGCAGAGTCTCCTCAGCGGACAGACATCACGACACCTTGGACAAGGTGCATGCAAGGTGCAGCCTTCATTCATGACCTTTTAGTAAACTGCTAGTGTTAATATTGCTCAAACCTTTCTTAGTATTGTGTAATTCTCAAAATGATACATCAGGTTGATGTATAATAGCAAGTGGTTTGGAGATGAGCCAAAAACAACAACATTAATTCTCTTTGTGCTTTCAGAAAATTCCCTGGGAACAGTGCGGGCCTGTGAGGCAAGAATGGCATAGTGGCTTCTGTCAGAACTTAAGGAGACATTTTAATGAGGAGCAACACCACATTTCATCTCTATTTTTTATTGGAATGGCAAGTGATTAAGACCAGCCAAAGAGGTGGTAAGGTCAATTTTCACGTTGCTCACGTACAATGTATACGTTGTTCTCCCTTTAAGACTGGGTGAGATGTAGTAGTAGTAGTATATGATTGTGGTGATTTTAAGACATGTAAGCATTCATTGAAAGTTGTGTTCTGGGAGGCATTATGGGAAATGTATTTTGTTGTTAAATACCTATTTCTCGGCCTCTGAAGCAGATATGAAACAAAAACCCATAAGAGACCCTAAACCTTTTGCTTTTATTGTAAATCACTGCCTTTACCCTAATGTTCATCAAATCGCTAAACTTTTAAAAAGTTGAATTGAACTGAGAATGTTGACAAATGTACTTGTTTTTCCAGCCGTACAAAATTTCCAAGGCAAAGCTAATGATGATCCATTTGCGTCATCCTGGTTCCCTTGATGGAAAGCCAATGGAATATCCATATGGGTGTTCGGATTACTGTAGGAAATAAGCTAAAATAAAATGAACACCACTTTTATGATTTTTGAAGACTAAATACAATCGCCAGAAGTAAGAAGCTAATGTTAGGCTATAAATGACATACATCATTGTTGCATGACTTCAGTGTCACCACCACTAAACTTCCAACTTGTAGTTTGATTTAGGTCTTACCAGCAATACTGTGAACACTGCTGGTTTAAATAACAACTGTGAGCAATATTTCTTTGGAATTAATGAGGCGTCAACTTGGAACACAGTATCCACTTCTCTCAATGTATCAGTGCTTTAAGATCTCAGAAGACAGCCCTCCTTTTTGTCACAAGAACCATGACAGACTCGCTGGGCAACATTGTCTTTTCCTACCGTGTTACCTTTCTTTGGAGTAAACCCCCACATCCCTTTGTTGGTCTGTTGCTGCCTGCAGTGTGCCCTGCAGGCATTATCCCTGCTGGTCAGCTGCATAGCTCCTCCATCCTTCAAATTACCCCACGCCCAGTCCACCAACCTGTCCGCCCTGTCGTCTGTCAAACGATCTCCCAGTAGACACATTTTTGTGTTTTCATCTGTGGGTTTTACAGAGATTGTACAGACCTGGAAAAATGCCAGCAGCTTCTCGGTCTCTCCACTCATCAGGTGAAACTATAACTAATGACATGAATAAGTACTCTCTTGGTAAATAATGATCTTCCACAGACTTGCTCTTTTTGCATGCTATCTGCTCACAGTTTAACATATTTTATCAGCTTGGCTATTCATTCCCACTCCATTGTTGTGGGTATGGCCTCCAAATGTATTCATAGGCTACTACTGTCATTTAAAAATAAACAGCTGATATGCTGCTGAATTCTAAAGGAAATGACTGATATAGAATGAATGTGCGTTATCTACTGTGTTTTTTGATGAATTGAACATTATCATCAGGCATCAATTAACAATGCAAAGAACTTTCCAGAAGACTGAGTACATCTTTCTCTCAGTAATGACTAATTGCCTGAGGCGTCAGGGGATCAAAGAGATAAATGAAGTGCCTCTTTCACACTCCCACTATGCTTCTTAACTGTGTTTGCAATCTGACAGAGAACAGTTATAGTGTGCCTTTGCCTTGGGCATGAATTAATCAAAGCAAAAAAGCACTGCAAATACAACACAACCAAATAGATAAACATGCTGCAAATACATGCAACACAACCAAATACAGAATTGTGCTGTAAGTAGCACAGATGGCACAGGAAGTGTTTCCAGAGGACACAAAAAAGTGATATGAACTCCATGCTTTTCAAATAAAGCAAAAAAAGAAAAAAAGAAAAGAATGTACATTTTGGATCATTTTCCAACACCACTGATGAGTGGTTGACTTCAATAACCATCACTTTTTTGTGTCCACTGGAACACTTTTCTGTATTTGGTTGTGTTGTGAGTATTTGTCAAATTGATGACGATGTTTTCTTTGTTTGCTTGTGTTTTGTCGACTTGCATGTGTTTTTTTTTTTTTTTAATTGCAGTGCTTTGTGCCCCCTGGCCACCGTACTTTTATCACAACACAAACAGGAGTCAAACATAAGAGGGAACTGTTTAGCTTCAGAAAAAACACAGTTGTCTTGACAATTGACATACATTTTTTTTTCTCTATTTAGTTTCTGCTTTTACACAGATTTACAGTGGCTGAGCAGGTAAGTACATAGTTTACATAGTTTACTTCCCAGCCAAAAAAATATGTACTAATTGGTTCAATCTTCATATTTTCTTATGCAATAAGTACTAAAACAAACCTCTGGTAGTGAAGCCAGTTCTTAAAAAAACATGTTATAATTCACTGCACACTATAAACAAAGCAAATGAAGCAGTTAAATTAATTAATTAATTACATTAATTCATTCAGCAGTGGTGAACCCATAAGAACTATAGAAAAGTTGGAATCATAAAGTAAAACATGAAATCCAGGCCTGGTTTAAGTTACAAAGGTGGTGAAACACAGACATTTTTATATTGTTACACAACGTGTTCCCACCACATTACCTCATTCCCTAGCCACAAACTCCTATAGTGTTGTGCAAAGCAGTTCTTTTCATTGTCCAGAATCGCTATCCCCTCACTGGCCGGATGTTTTATGCTCTCCATGAGCCCCTGCAGTCGCTTTGACAAACACACCAAACTCTGTTTATAAATCTTGACATTTTAAGATCCCTTTATTGAATAGCGGCGATGAAAGCTGGGTTTAATGACTTTTACGTATTTTTAACTGTTCTACCACTCAGCATTACTCTTGAACTTGCTCGACCTTGATGATCACAGTGTTGTACCTTGAGTGACAAAAAGCTTAAAATTGTGTTCTTCCATTCACATTCTGCTGTCATGTACAGTATTTTTATCTGTCATTCATATTTATTGCTGTCATTCATATCTTTTAATGCTCTTCATCATTTTGTTGGCGTATATTTTGTTTTGCAACTATTTTTTTTCCTGGGGGTTGTACTTGTGATTTGCCTGCATCTTGGATTTTCTGGGTGAGTTCTGCCTCACCTGTTTGTCAGGTTTCATTATTAAATGACCTTTTTTTCCTCACCTACCCCCCCTTTTGTGGTGTCTGCATTAGCATACAGTTATCCTTCAGACGTGACAGGCTGTGTGATGGTGTGTCTCGAGATGGGTTTAGGTGGCCCAGTCTGAGCCAAGAGTCTCGGGCTTCTGGAAGATGGTTGAGATGGCAGGAAAGAATTGGATGATGTCTTTCCTTAGAGGTAGCCCCACATTACATTAGGAAGCTCCAGGCCACCAGTCTGTCTAGATCCTCAAGCTTCAACAAGCACACAGTAACACCTTTTTTTTGAATTACTTGTGTAGTGCATATGATGAATATTGTTTTGAGGCTAAAGGCAGGGAGTGTTATCCTCGCTTTCTGTATATTCCCACAAAACAAATTCTATAGAGTTTTCAGTATTCCTTTGCCATTTTGTCCACCACACGAAGCCATCACCTCCTTTAGTTAAACTTGGTGCTCCTGTCAGCTCCAGTCATCAAGTGTGTTCATTCTTCGGCATAGTGCACATATATTTTGACTGAAGAGCCACTCAGCGGCCTGTACTACGAAGCAGGATTTGAGCTTATCGAGGTCACTTCAAGCGTCACCCTGGGTTTTCACTCCACTGTAACAGTGGTTGTAGTAAATGACCATGGTAACTTCAGCTGAACTCTTCACCTGCTCTGTGGCAGGTTGACTTCAGAGGATCCAATCAAAACCTAGCAACAGCCAAACTGCTGATCAGAGATCACTAGAAAAAAAGTCATCATTCCAATAGGTACAAAAGTCTTTCCATGTGTCCACTCTGGTTTTAAAACTGGACTTCTAACAAACAGAGGGGAGTTTATCACACTAAATAACTACATAATAACTATTCCAGACATATGATTCCTGACTGTGATGTGGTGTTTTTACTCTTCCCTCACTGCAGCTGAGAATAATATGAGGGGACTCTGTGATAACTGGAAATAAGAACTAAACCCTCTGATGTTTTACTATTCAAAAAGTTATCCACACATTGTTAAATATTACCCATGATTATAAATGAACATTTCAGTCAGATTGACCTCACCAGACACGGTCTACTTCTCTGCTTAAGCAGCAGCAACAGTCTGATGTTACTTTAACTGTTTTATCTCGATCACATTTTCATAATAGTTTGTTCATCAGACAAAAGAGCAAAAATAATTCACGCACTGATTTACAGTATACTCTAAATTGTTTCTGCTGCTTCTCTTTAACCAGTCATGCAATAATATTGTTTATATTTCACCTTGTTGAATGTCACTTTTGGATGTTGCTATAACCAAAACTTGGCACAGGTATCGGCGTTTCTTCTCATATCATTAGGTACTTTATCCATGGCTTATAATTAACAATGCCCTCTCTTTCACATGAACCTGCTCGTTGCCAGACAGGGAAATCCAGCGTATTGTGATCAGAATTTCAGACACACTTCCTCATGTGAAGTAGTAGTTTCATCATCTGATCAATGCTCTACCAATTATCCGAAGCCTTTTTAACTGACATGACTCTCTTTTAATTACTTGGCTGTATATGAAGGAGAGTTTTTACACTCTGTGACCAACACCATATTTTAACCCACTTGCTTTCTGTATTGGTTCATTTCTGGCAGTGGTCTTGCCAGTTTATAAATAGTCTCCTTACTTCTGCTACTGCCATTTTTATTGATGCTTGGCTGCACACTCACTGCCTCACTGCCAGAACCTGTGTGGTAATAGTATTCAGAATTTTTTTTTTTTTTTT
Organism: Trachinotus anak; assembly: GCF_046630095.1. NCBI lineage: Eukaryota > Metazoa > Chordata > Actinopteri > Carangiformes > Carangidae > Trachinotus > Trachinotus anak. The sequence goes on along the minus strand of NW_027273853.1, from coordinate 23,782,749 downwards.
TTTTAACCAAAGGCTCTCTAGCTTTTTAAACAGGAAGTGGTGTTATCAGCTTATTGAATTTAAAAATATGCTTTAATACTCCTCTTTGGCTACATCTTCTCTGCACCCTTGGCTGCTGGTCTCCCAGCCCTATACAGCCCTGTTCAAGTTAGGCCCTTCTCCAAGGCTGAACAGAGGAAACTTGCAAAGGCATAGGAGGATGAGCGCTATCCTTAAAAAAATGTGGAGAGAGAAAAAAAGGAAATGGTGCAAAGGACAAGAAAAATGAAGATTAGTTATTTTAATGCTCTATGTCAGGTATTTACAGGTGGTTTGTATTGTATGAAACATGCATAAATGATGGACATAAAAGATGGCATCTGTGGTGACAGAATTGATGCCTCTACCAATAAATTTGGAACATCCCCATCCCCAGGAGCCAATCTCTGTTTGAAAGCACCTTCAGTTTAGATGCCAGCGCTGAGTTCCTGCTTGTCCTCATCTGGCTTTGCCCTGTGGGAGCTGAAAACAAACTGTGGAATGCTGTGTCTTATACCTTGTACAACATGGGGCACAAGCTGTTCGCCTGAGGAACAAAAATGTGAGGGGCCCTCTTCTTGTATTTGTTGAGGGATCTGAGCTGTGATCTGAGGAAAGGTCGTGTTTCCCAACAATTGATTTGAAGAGTCCCTTTTTCATTGACCTCGACAGAAAGATAATAAAGTAGCCAGGCACTTTTTCAGCAGCACCATTTTTCAAACAGCTAAGCAGCATAGTTACCCAAATGAAATTTAGCAGAAGTGCATGACCATCTAAAATGCAAATGATGTGCATACAAGGATAACTAGCTTTCAATATGGCTCTTGGGATGGTGTGATGGTCTATCTACCTCTTTGGTGCAACTACACTAATCAAATCCAAACCACCAAAAAACCAAAAGATCATAAGACAGTCTTTTCGGGTAGAATCCCAATCCACAATCTGAGTCCCTATCTGCTCTGATTTTATTGTGAAAGTCGTGACCGGAAGTTGTGATTCACATCTTTCTGCTGCTTGGACGCTTTTTAGTTCATATGGTGTATTCGTCACGCTGATGCACTGGAACTCCACCGTCTTGGACTGCATCTGGTGACTGCAGTTCTTGTTCTGTTCCAGTAGAGAACTGAAACATGTTAGCATATTGCTACATCTTCAGATGCTATTTTTTCAATGCTGGTACCACACACAATGTTTGATTCACTGCCATTGTGATGAGGCTGCAGCAGAAGTTTCACAGCCACTATTTGTTTCAGTGCAGAAAGATTATAAACAATGCATTTGTTACATTATCAAAGTAATCAGAGGTTATTGCAGCCTCTCCTGAATATTAGAGCAACATATTTCTATCAATGTTTTTTTTTTTTTTTTTTAACTGAGAGCAGACGTGCAGTAGCTTAGCTTCTGACAGACTCAGTAGCTCAGGTCAAAAAGCAGAGATTTTGTAGGTTTGAATCTTTTATGAAGCAGTTTTGCCATTCTCATTCACAAATATGCTTTCTAAGGTAGGGAGTGTTTTTAGTTACGCTATCTCGCACACCCAAAGTATTTGTCACACCTGCTGACAGGCTGGTGTGCATTTACTCTCAGATACTAAAAGAATGCCTTAAAGTGGTATTAAGAAATATATTTATTCAATGTAGTGTGCACAATGGGAAAGCTTGAAGCAATGTGCCAGAACTCTTTGGCTGTTGAAGTGGGATTCCTAAATAAGCTAAATAGAAGGACTGATTGGACAGCTTGTTTTTGATAAATATTGAAGGTGAATGGGATGGAGGTGGTCTTGCAGCTCACAGCAGAGAAATGACCAGATATTGTTTTGACAGCAAGAAGATTATTGACACACAGATGTCTTGGTGGAATCTGATTGGTTGAAGTGACAAGTGTAAACACCTTCAGTGGCCTGATTGATATGGAAACAGCAAAGACAAGAAAATATTTATATAGACTCAGAGGGAGAATGACAGAAAGTCATCCTGACTTGAAATTATTGATTCAGGTTGAACTGGTTTGTAAGTCGGTGTGTATCCAATAGGTGTGTACATTTAATTATGATCAGCGGTAAATCACAACCTGCTGGTGCACTTTCTGTTAATAACAGTATTTATTATTACAATACACAAATCATTTTCTGATGAAAGTGTGTATGGATGTTGATGACATATTTAAGGTGTTGAGACCTGTGACTTTGTATAGTTTGGTGCAGATCCAGATTAATATCTGGACAGATGTGTAGGATTGTTTGGCCTTGGAGGTATGCACTCTACTGAGTGCCATTCAAGTTAATTAATTACTCTTACCGCACAGCAATGTTAAGAGGTAATAAATCGATGAGCTGATGCTGCCTGGCTGATCTTTTACTAAGACTGTGAAAACGCCGTTACAATGGCACAATGTATGTGTATCTAATTCTTAAGTTTTTAAGTGGGAGGATTTGTCATAGTCTCTAAAGCTAATCTTAGTGTTCTGAAAGGACTTTTTTGATACAGTCCACGGCCGATGCTCAACTAATGTAGATGTACAATTTGAGTACACTTTGTGCACCCTGATGCTGGTTAAATAATCCATGGTGTTCTTGTTGTGCTGAGCAGAAAAGAATGATCTTCTTTAACCAGATTTTGTTGATCCTTTCCAAATACCTGCAGTGGGGTGCTGGAGGCCACAGGCTAAGTTGCCAGTAAGCCTGTGAACCCCGACTCTGGTTAAATCAACCTTGTCCGTTCTGTAACAGTTTGGTTGCTCTCAGATCGGGCTGAAATTGTCAATAAAGCTCAGTTTGTGAGCAGTGCATGAGGTATTCAATGCTAGCAAGTGGCTAAAACTTTCACTTCCTTGCCTACAGTGAGGATCTGACCTGACGCAAATATCTGATCTGGGACTTGCTGTAAAGTGTCCAGTGGATGAATGAATGAATGAGTGTCATTATGCTCAAACATGCACAATAAATGTCTGTGCCTGGATGGTCCAATAATATTCGTGGCAGTGTTTGGACCTCGATAAGGTTCTTTTTCGAGTGTCTGGTGCATGTTCTGCGGTGATTCCCTTTCTGAAGTGACACTTGCTTTAGCAGCTTTTCATTGGTTGTTTACCTCCAGACGCTGCCAAGAGATGCTCCTCGTGGACTTAGCTGAGTCACAGGTCTTGGCATTAGTTCTGAACTAGTGTTAAGCTAGCTGTTGCATTAGCGCTGGGCTTGCCAACAGGAAGCTCGTCTAGAACACGATCTTGTTTTATTATGGAAAATGTCTGTCATGAGCTCAGTGCAGAACAGGTATTTGCACTTTTTCCCTATTTTATCCAGTAGCACATACCCAGACTGAGAATCATTTTGGATCACATTTCATGTACCTGGATCTGATCATGAGTCGGTTCTGGGCCAGTAGTGTGGGAAGCAGCAAGAGGAATGTAAATACGTTTTTCATCCTCTTGGTAGAGTTCAGAGATTCTTTTTTTCAACCTCTGGCCAAGCTTGGCACAGCTGGTGCATTCAGTGGGGGGAGAAGAGAGGTGAGGCAATCTTTTTCCCTAGTGACCGTCTGTCGCAGGGCTGCGTAACTTTACTGTGTCCCAGGGGTAAAGTTTTTTCCGTTCTGCAGTAAAGTGAAGTCATTTTTAACTATGCCCCTGCGTTGCCAAACCTCCCTGAGCACAGACACAGCCTTACAGGAGCTATTTGTACATTTTGCTGTAGCTACATAACCTAAACTTAACAGAAGAAACGTTGCGAGTTCAGTATCATACTTAATTCCTTTACTCACGAAGAGCTGTCTCCAGCGGTGGAAAGCAACGCTAATGTTAACTCTTGTTCCAATTTATATCACTTCTATTCTTCTACTAAAGTTAGCATGCTAACCATATAGCCTGGTCCAGCCATACTTTCTTGTATACACTTATAACCTCTTGTCTTGTAAACTCAATGTTGGCTGAAGCTCATGGCAAGTGACCATCACCACCACCTACTCCTGGAAAGAAACCACATCACGCAGCAGAGAAAACTTACAAACAGGCCCTTAAGCCTGCAGGGAGTGATTAAAAATCTGCTCCAAAGTCAACATCAAAGGAGCTGGATCCTTTGTGGCTCCAGGTATGAGAAAGATTTTGTGGGATGGTAAAATCTCAAAAACAGCTTTCTGTCAATTCCAATGTTCCTTAGCGTATTTCTCTGACCAGACTGGGCTATTTTGTTGATATAAAACTTTGTTTCTTTACAAAAAGTGCAACATTAATAATACTACGATTATTGTGTAAGATAATTCTTTTGATTCTTCTGAATTGCTCTTTCGTAAGGAAAAATATTACCATTGGCTTATTTTTTTTGTAATCCACAGCATGTATTCACTTCAGTAAGTGATGGTGTCTGGGTGGCCCTGATTCTTCCATAATGGCATTCACAAATGGCCAACACAGTTTTTATCCACTAGCAAACCAAGAACACATTATGTTTATATGCATCACATTATCAGTGTAAATACAGCTTTGAAGTCTTGTCACCACCATGAGGCAAAAAGCCTTCAGGATGTCATGCTTGGCCGAGAAATAGTCTGGTAAAAGGCAGTCTTACCCCCAAGTCGCCAGTCAACACTTGGTCGGGACATGTTGGCGTCTTTTAAAAGTACTGGGTACCTATTTACTGTCATCTCATCCTTCGTTAAAAAACAAAACAAAGTCCAGCAAGCCATTTTGTAGTTTTTCTGTCTGCTCCATGTTGTGCACTGTGGTTCATTATTTTTGTTAAACATTATTTTTCTATGACTCTTCATTGTGTCCTCATTTCTGCCAAACAAAGAGAGATCTTCTGGTCCTCCTTCTGGTTTCTAGTCACTGACTCCAGCCCCCTCTTTTTTTTTGAAGTATTGGTTGTCCTGGTCGATACACATGCCGTAGTTAAATAGTGGTCATGGTTGTTGTGTTTACATCAGTCATCCTTGTTATGGCATGAGAACACGTCTGCTCCTGAAAGTATCTGGACCTTTGATTAGCATCACCTCCTCAGAAATGCCAAAATTAGCTCTTCCTGAAAACGTGGGGGCACCACTGGAAATAAACACAAACCCTGTGACAATAGTTACGCTACATTATGGTTGGTTAAGTTCCTGCAGTGTGATTTGGCTATTGGTCGACATTGAATGACTGAGATGGTTCAGAAAGTGGAAGTCATAAACAGACCAACTGCTCAAAATCGATATTCAGTCTCTAGGAAACTCAGAAACAGGACTTATAAACAGCCACTGAGAAATTCTGCTCAAGTTAATTCAGTTCAGATGTAACATCCTCCCATTAGACACGAAAAAAGATGAGTCATTCATCCCAGATTTTAGTTTGAAATAACATTGCTTCTGTTATGCGTTTTGAGCAGCTAAGAAAAAAAAGTTTAGGATTAAGAGAGCGCCTTATCTTGTGCATATTTTAAATCTTATCTTATCTGGGATTAAGGATAAATATCTTCCTCGCCGATTACATGCCACCTGGACTTTTTTCATTATTTCGGACCATCCCAGATTTCATCTACTTATGCAAAGCATATGTGAGTTGAAATTAAGATATGCACACTTACCATCCTTGTGGTTGAAGGTTTATCAGGCCATGGTTTAAACCTGACCCAACTTGTTGTTCCAAAGAGGAAGTGAGTAAAATCAAGTGTTCAGCTTTAAATAATGGGTTGATTCATGAAGCTGTCATACTTGTGATAAAATCATGAGGCTCTTATTTAAAAAGTCTGGTTTTATTTCCATCTTTCTCAGGCCACATGGCCTTATAGTGCAGTCACAGCTCAAACATGAGCAAAGCTTTGATTTCAAAACTCCAGAGACAATGGTGTACTTTTATATTAGACACTGTAGACAGTAGTCTTTAATATGCATTCAAATTTCAAAGTTTTACAGTTCTTCTCAGTTCTGTGTATAGTGCATGAAAAGTCATCATGTCTGTAACTCAAATTCAATTCAAAATACAAATCATCAATCACATATGTATGTGTAATGATCTTTTTAAAAGTATGTATTAACCATAGAGTTATAATAATGTCAAAAAGGCCCATGGTTTATTGTTAAAAATTCATTTTATTGTGACTTTTCTACTATAGTCTATGATGTTGCATTCAAACCAAATATACTGTACAAACTTGGTAAGTATGGGACACTGATCCAGCAGGGCATGGTGACACCATTAATAATAATATATTATATGAATACCCATCATTTCAAAAAGTTATTGTATTAAATTACTAAGTATGGGAGATTGAGTGATCTGATTATCTTTATCTTACGATCGTTTACAATTACATTTTTTATAGCCCATGAGTTATACAGTACAGGAATAGAATGCTAGCCATTCATGCAAGAGCATCTGATAACAGTTTTCACAGCTTTAAATCAGTGATACACCACATGGACACCCTTGTTCACATATTTTTGTGTGCTTTTGGATTGGTCTTGTTTTTCATGCAAGGTTCCTTAGTTTTGTCTTGTGACCTCTTGTTTGTTTTTACTCACTGTCAACATCAGGTCTCTGTGGGTTATGACTAGGTGAACAAAGAAGGCCCATTGGATAATATTTAAAATTATCCAGTGATTTACACAAAAGAACGGCAACAATTAGACAGTCTGCAGGCAATTTAGGCCAAGTTGCTATTTAGAATTAAATGTTGAAACTTCATTCCTTGACTTGCTAAGAGCTATCTCCACTACTGGAAAGCAACACCAATGTTAACTCTTGTCTCTATCATGCCTTTTCTTCTATGGAAGTTAGCATGCTAACCAGCTAGCTAAGGCCTGTCTCACTGCACTTTTCGATCGTGACTCACTGCAGCCTCCAATTTGACCTGAAGACATAGCACTGCTCAGAGGGCGTATTATAACCTCTTGCACCATAAAGACAATGGCTGAAGCTCTTGTCAAGCAACAGTCACCTTCATCTGCTCATGGCAAGAAACCACGTTCAGCAGCACAGAAAACTTACAAATAGCCCCTTTAAGCACAAAGTACAGTATAACCGAGGCTGTTGGGATTGTGAAAGGTTTTGTAGCTTTGTATCTGATTGTTGGCCAAAGTGTTGGGCAAGTGATAATTCTGATCCAATGACAGCACTAAATTCATCAATATGAGGAGAACATGAAAGTCGTGTACTAAATTTCATGGCGATCCAGCCAATAGTTCTTGAGATATTTCACTTAAAGTGTGAACCTGGTGGTTGCACCGAAGGGAAAGTAGGTGGGTTCACTGAAGTCATATTAGAATTCATCCTCTGGGGAGCATGTCTGTACAAAAAATTATGGGATGCATCAAATAGACCCATCCTGCTTGCACAGTTAAAATATAATTTTGGGTAGGATTTGTTTTTGGTTGTTTGTTTGTTTTATATTTTCCTATCCAGTTAATCTTCTTGCAACCCCTCATGTTCATCTGTCAACCCCATGTGTAACTAATGTAGGCTATTGTTCTACTTTACAAGTGTTGGGGAATAAAAATTGTTTAAAGTTAATAACAAATCTAATTGTTTGCAGACTTTCTGTCTCCTTTCCACATCCCTACACTACTCCTCCATGTTATTGTTGTATCTCCCAGCACGCACAAACTCAGCCTTGAATCGGCAGGTGGTGCTTTAATACCAATTCCATTAAAGGGTAACATTCAAGACCAAAGCAGATGGAGCCATTGCAGCCTGTACCTTTATTTCACCTTTTATTTTTTTAATTTATTATTTATTTCTTTTTGTTTTAGTTGGTTGAGTGTTCATATATTTTCCTCATTCTACTGCTTGTTTTTGCTTTTTCAAAATTGCTCCATAAATCGAAATGTAATTATTATGCCTGGATATTCGTTTCTCCTCTCCAACAACATTAACCTGTTTGCACTGTCAGTATCGATATGCTCAACATACTTCCCTTGGAGCAGTTCTACTGCAGCCATGGTGTTCTGTTTGACATTTCCACTAACCAAAACACTGCAATCTCAAACTGTTTGGATCTTGGATGCAGTTTATTTTGACCTTTCTTACACCACATTTTCAAAGCAACCACAGCTCTGTGTGAAGTTTTTGTTCCCTCAGATTTATATCAGAAGTGGAAAAATGTTTACTTTCTGCTAGAAATGATATATCTGAAACAGTGCTTTGATTTTTTTTTTTTTTTTTTACTCTAGCAGGCAACACATCCGTGATGCAGATTAATCACCGAGCCAGCATCCTCACAGGCACTGAATGCAGCACTTGATTCCTGTCATGTGAAATGGCTTCAATGGATATTTTATCAAAGCTTAATGCGGTAAAGTCATGTGTCCCTGGAAATGAGCACTCTTCATAATTATTCAATAAAATGTTCAGTTGATGGTTTACTGAATGACATACTTTACTAATAAGTGAGATTAGATGATTGTCCACAGTTGTCAGACTAGTTCACATCCTGCAAGAAGATGTAGAAAAAGCCCACACATGCAGGGCCTGAATGAATTTGTGATGAATGTTAAAGGTTGTGCACTTTGAACTGTTCCTGAGGTCCTTGTCCTACATTTGGCTATATGGATTGCATTACCATTGTTTATGTAGGAGGCCCAAGTGCCTTTAAGACAAATTCCTGGGAATGCATTGTGATTATACAGTAGTGAAGACAGGCGATCAATCAATCTGGTTATTGGAGAACAAACTTGGCACTTAAAATTCATTATTGTCAGTGGGGAAATGTAAATATGGTAAGTATTTACTCAAGTCATGTGCTTGTGTACACTTTTGTGGAACTTGAATATTTCCAAAATTCATCTGAACTTTTTCACTGAAAACATCAGGCTGCTGCTTCTGGAAACGAGGTTGATGAGAGTTGTGAGACTGAACCAAAACAGTAAAACTGTGGGCTGTAAAACCAAAACAATAGGCAAAAAAATGCTATTTAAAAAAAAAAAAAAAAGCTGAGCTCATTACATCAACTCATTTGATCTGCTGTTAAAATAAATATATAAATTATAGCACGTTACATTAAAAATAATTGTACTTATACCATCACTGTGTATTGTAATGTCAAAAATTACAGTGCTTGACAAATTCACTCCACTCACCTCTTGGTCCCTTGTTGAGAGCCCACAGTAAATTCTTCTCACTCTTTATTGCGCTTTATGTAATTTCTGTTACTTATTATGAGAACATGACAGTTGGTATAAAAACATGCCAAATTTGATTTAGCTTGGAGTATACTGGCAGCCTTTGAAACGACTTATTACACACCAGCAAACATCCATTATGTGCAAACAGCTGTGTAGCGTTTACTGCTTTCTCTCTGTTTGAAATACTCCCATTGACTCTCCCTTGTTTTCTTGCACCTTAGCAATTGATATGTTTATGCTCTCAGCAATCACATTTAGAAAGCGCAGTTTCCTGGTTTATTATTAACAATTGTTGACAGTGAGAGTGTTTCTTCCCATAATAGGTCAAATACAGACTGGAAAAGAGACCAAGGGGTGGCTAAATAATCAATTTTCTACACTTGAAGTGTAGACAGCTTAGGTATTGTAGTTTCTAAAATTTTGAAATCACAAGACTCTAGAAACTTTGAGTGCACCAATTGAGTTTTTAAGAAACTGAGGCAAGGTTGCAAAAACATGAAATGAAATATTCAAGAAGTGAGCAGAAATGACAACTTGTAAATCTTGTGGCTTGTGGTTATATAACCAACTTACTTATAAGGATTGTATAACTGTTATATGATCGATTAAATGATTATAAATTTTCCGTCATCTGATATTAATCTTGATTCTTCGCTGAGGTGCCTAGTCCTCCCTCGGCTAAAAGATTATAAATATATAATAAATCTGGATTGCAAATGTGTAACCCATCTGTACCGTTGTAATTTGAGCCCATCTGTTGTGCAGAGATTACTAGGATTGAGATTGTCAATGTGGAACCGGTGTTACACATCCTGCTAAATTTAAATCAGGATGTGTCCATGTGTGTCAATGTCCAGCACGCACACTAAAAGGCAGGATTGGCAAATGTTCGTACTCCCCATTCCAATGACCTCCTTGTGTTCTGTAAGAAAAGCAATATTTAGGCCTAGTGCAAAAAGTGAGAGAGAGGGAATGACATATAGCAAAGGGCTGGGTGGTTAAGACTAAACCTTATTGACACACTCTCTACAAGGTGAGCCACCGAGACACCCCCATTCTGGTATTTCTCTGCTCATACAAAAGCAACACTTGCTTGAGCTTTTAGATGATGATTGACCCCTAATGGAAAAGGCTTCTTCAGTTCTAACTGAGCGGTGGGAAGCAGTGTAGCGCAGGGTATACACATATATACGCATGTACTGTATACCAAATTATTACACCCTTGCACCGGTGACAGCCAGGGCTGGAAGTATACTGTTTACAGATTGTCCGTCCATCCATCCGTCCCACTCTTGTGAATGCGATAGCTCAGTAACGCCTTGAGGGAATTTCTTCAAATTTGGCTAAAAACATTCATTTAGACTCAAGGATGAACTGATTAGATTTTGGTGGTCAAAGGTCAAGGTACCGGTGACCTCACAAAACAACGTTTTAGCCATGTGAACACAAAATCTCAGTAACGCCTTGAGGAAATTACTTAATTATTGTTTTTCAGTCAGCATTGCGTATTCCCGCTTCTAAATCCCCCCTGATGTGTATCAGTTAATCGCTGCAAGCTAATTATTTCCCCAAGGATGGCAAAAGGATGATCTGCACTACTCTGCATTTGACTGACTAGTACTCATTGCCTTCATAGGTTGGGTTGGTTAGGTTTAGGCTTGAGAAGTGGCGATTGATTAGGCCAAGAATATCAAGTTAAGCCAATTAGAGGCAGACTAGGGCAGATCATGCCTCTGCTTTGCCATCCTGAGAAAGACAATATCAGTATAAGTGTTCACTTGCATTGTTTCCTCTAGACTGGCCAGGAAACAGCTCTTCAAGCTAACAATGGCTATGTAGCAATAGCAAATAGCTAAAAAGCTAAAAATAATATCTAAAAAATGTATGAGAACTAACACATAATTTGTTCAAATAAATTTCAATACAACCCATATTTCCCGGATTCAATCACATTTTGAATCAAAAGTGATGTAAGTGTTGCTTACTTTTTTGAATACCGCAGGGGTCTCACAGGCTCATGAATGGACTGCACATGTGTTTTTTTTTTTTTTTTGGATTGGTGAAACATTTCAAAATGAGAGAAAGGAAACAATGATTTCATTCTGCTTGTTGCAATTTATGTATTCCTAATGTTCCCAGTTTAATTTTAGATAAACATCTTTGTTGCATGTCCCGCTCCTCTCTAATGAACATTTTGCAATCTTTTTTTTTTTTAATGTTTTTTATCTTAAAACAAATGAAACCTGGATCAATGACATATCTCCTTTGGGTCCTTGACAAGACACATGTCATCCTGTCTGTACTTATGCATTGTTTGTATTTGTGCATTTTTTATTCAATGTGCCAGAGGTGCTTTGAAAAAACACTAAAATAAATATATTCAGGGTCAAGTCAGAGAAGGCTGTGGCTGAGGAGGGCAAGCATAAAAATGAACTTCTTTGATCTACCAACTTAGTCAAATGGACAGTAAATGGATTGTAGTGTAGAACTCCTCAGTGGCTTCTCGAGTTTTCTCCATCCAATCCTAATAACCTCCATCCACCTAATCCAGCCCTTCTCCCACACATGAGCATCCCAGACCGACCTCCATTCAGCTTTAATTGAGTAGAGCTGCACATTGACTTTTCACTAGAGCGGGAATGGGAATCGGTCAAACTACTAGCTGTAGTAAAAAAAAAAAAAAAGGATTTCTAATGTTCCCTCTCATCTTGTTGAAGACAGCTTCCGACTCAGCTGCTGTGTGTTGAATTAGCCCTGACCTGGATGAAATCTTTTATACTCAGATGTCTCTGAATAATATGGAAATAAGTAAAAGAAAAACAGTCAGCCTTGCTCAATCCCAAAGCCCACAAAGTAGCCTGTTTTGCTCTGAACCTGTCAGCAGAGCAATGCATCAATAACAGAAGTCTGTGCAGTCTGAGTGATGAACCTGAGTTTGAATTGTTCTAGAAAACTTGTAAATCTTGTAATAAACACATGGATTATATTATGTGACAATCGTGGTCATTGTTAAAAGAAACAATGTTGACTGTCGGTTTGAAATAGGAAACGAGCAGCTGTCTCCTGTGTTCAAATCCAATATTTTGTTGACTCATCAATCCGGTGACACTGTCACCATAACAAGACCATGGCTATTGTTGGCTGATTTCTCAGTTTGATATGTTTCACCCACAGTTGAAAATTGAATAATAAAAGTGTTGCTATTTAATTGTGAGCTGGAACCATAATGTAATATAACTATGTTCCAGCAGGCCAAAGTCAAACACAGCAACACAGCCTGCGCAGGCTGCAGACACCACGGCAGATCACAGAGACAGCAGTAACTTTACCAGCAGCAAAGTGCCAGCTGTGACTCAGACTACCTCCTAAGGTGGAGCAGGTCGGCCATTTATCACAAGGTCAGTGGCTTGATTCCTGGCTCCTACAGTCTGCATTTTGAAGTGACCTTGGGCAAGACACTGACCCCAAATTGCCCCTGATGTATTGGTGTTTCAGTGCGTGTGTAGGAGAATGTGGCCTCCATTGTAAAGCTCTCTGAGTTGTTTGATTACACTAGAAATCTGCACAATATAACTTCAGTCCATTTACAATTCTATTTCCATTTTCCAAAGTTGTTATAAAGACTCTGGCCAAAGTTAGCCTAGCCTAGGCTCTACCAGGAAATAGTGCAATTACTGATGCATGAATGGAACTGCTTGGAAAGCTGCTGCATGTAAAATTTGTTAAGTTATGTCCACATGTCCACATGTCATATGTGTGTTGAAATGGTTATTGGTAACTGTAAGCACTGACTCAGTCCGTAATGGCCATCTGGCAGATTAAACTGTATCCTTGTCCTCAGATTCATGTGATTATGTGAGACTCCTCAGCCAAACTTTAGAAAGCATTTTTGCATAAAACACAAGTCATTTTTGTTCCCTCTTACCTTGTGCAGTGTAGTTGCACAACACTGATTGGAATTGTTGATTGAAGAAATAATTGCAGTCATCAACGAATTTGCAGATATATCTATCAGTTCATCCAACCATCCATTTTCTATACTGGTTATCCGAACCGTTTTACGGGGGGCTGAAGCCACTCCCAGCTGACATTGGGTGAGGGTGGTGTATACCCTGGACAGGTAGCCAGTCTATCACAGGGTTGACATATAGAGACAAGCCATTCACGCTCATATTCACACCGGGGTTCAAACCCAGAACCTCCTTACTGTGACCACTGCATCCTAAAAAAGGGTCAGAAAACGAAAAAGTTTGCAAATCCCCACAGATTTACCTCTTCTTTTCAGTTGTGTTTGAATATATATTCCTGCAGTTGCCTCAGCACGGCTTAATTTTACTTAAAACATTTGCTTAAAATTCTTCCCAGCTGTGGGTCAATCTTGCATTTCCTGTTTTCTTTGCACAACAAAATGTTCTCACAGAGCGACGATAAATTGTGGTGCCATTTTTTAAAGACAGCATGTGACAGTGGTCCGCGTTTGACAAAAGAACAGTTCTTTACCAAAATTTAAGACCTTGTTTGTGTTAAACACAAATGAGGCTTTTGATTCACAGTATAGAATATTCTTTATATATCTAGACCACTTAACTGCAATTATGTATGGTGCATAGCATAAAATTTCCAAAAGGGAACAAGGGCACAATTATTCTTGAATATGGTTTGGCATGAAGGGTAACAGTATACAGGAATAAAAAAGGGGGTTTTGCAGTATAAAAAAAGAGACTTTTATTTTTGCAGGGAGTGCAGTGAGAACACATTTTTGTCTGTTATCTTATTCCCAGGCTATGATCTAGTTGCTGTTATAACTACATATAAAACTGTCCCTTTGCTGCAGTGCAGTTCAAACAGTCTGTAATCCTAGAAGGACAGGTATGTTTTTTTTTAAATCATATTTACAATGAGAATATTGTGAGTCAGATATTTGACTTTGTGTTTCACAAGACTTCATCTTAAAGTTAGTCAAATAGCTCTGAAGAGACCAACACATGCTTTGTCCCCCTGCAAGTTCAAACAAAACTCCTAAGGTCACTCATGACAGCCTGCAAATGGGAAAAATGTTCTTACTTACAAATGGAAACCCCTTATGTAAACCCTTATGTAGCGTCCTCTAAGCCAGTGGGATCATCACACTTTCCTTTTTTATTCCTCGAGACTCAAAACTATTTGGCTAACTTTATTTATTTAGCTGCAGTTTCATGAGAGTAATGTCAAAAAGTCAAAAGCCTGACTCATAATAGTATTCCTTGAGAAAGAGCCAAAGCTTTTTCTAGAGGATTGTTGGCTATCTAATCTGTGCTGCACTAGAGAAATAGTGTTTTTATAGACCGTGTTTCATGCACTTCAGCCAAGCATATATTGCCAAGTATAGTCACAGCAATTCTGAAATGGCTATTTTTATTAGTTTAAATGTTAAACATTAACAGATGTACCACATGGGTGGGATGCCATAATGGCCAACAATAAATGATCAGTGATTTTATTTTGCAGAGGAGGCCTTCTGTCTCTGTCCAGTCAGGTCTTTCGTCACCCATCCACCTATCTCATTTTAAGGCTAAGTTTCTGAATACTGCATTTCTCTATGGACTGAGTGCTTTGATACTTTCACACTATAAATATAGCACCTAGACCTGCTTTTTAATAAAAGGAGACACATAAATGTTGCTTACATATGGGACCATATATTATATGGGACCTGTAAGAAAACTGCAAATACAGCTGCTTTTATGGACTCTCACACCACTTGTGGTCACTCACTGGCATCTATGGTGACTCATCACTGCAAATTGCCACAGCTTTGTCTGTTTTAGGTTTCTTTAAAAAATAATTTGTGCTTCATAAGGTCTGGTGGTCAGTGGATAGGATAAGTCACTTAATCAGACAACCTCAGTACTGTGCCCCTTTTCCTAGCCATGTTGGGAGTATGGCTCTATAGATGGCAGTGAGGTTTGTCATTGGTCAACACTTTCGTCTACTCTTGTCTAGAATGGATTTCTGGGAATTTTTGTACATACATTCAGAATCCCCAGAGGGATTAAGTCTAAAGACTTTAGTGATGACCTGACTTTTCCTCTAGTGCCACCATGAGGTTTGGGGTGTGTCTCAAAGACTATAGGATTGGATTGCAATGGTGACTTTTGGTGACTTTTCCTGTGTTATCAGGTCAAAATTTTAGTTTAGTTTGTGATCAAATACCTGCAAAACTGAGGACATTATCGTCAGCTTCAGAGTACCTCATGTTTGCTACCAATTCACAAATATAGGCACGTTGGCATGATGAATTAAGATGGAGACAACGGTAAAGTTATCAAGCTAGCAGCATTATCTAGCTTCCTCAACAAGGATTTTGCAGTTTTTCTGTTACTCTACAGAATAACAAAAATGGTTTCAATGCTTTTAACACAGCGCTCTGTCAGTTTCTAATTAGGGGATCAATGTTTTGCAGAGATTTAACAATGTGGTTGACTTTGTCAAACAGTCATGGATAATAGAAACAACATAAACTGCTCCTTTCACATAAAAATCTTATTCCTGTGTTTACTTTGACTCATCCATCCACTCCAAGGTAGATTTTGTCACTCTACTACATCACTGCATTTATCCTTTTGCTCCTTTCATAATTACTACAGCTGCTAAATGTCACCCACAACAAATGTAACTATGGGTCACAATAACCTGCTGCACAAACAACCCATGGGCTCGTTTTTTACAGGAGGAAAATCTCAAGTAATTGGAGGCAGCTACATAAAAAAGCTTTGGAAAAACACTGGTACGACCCTTAACTAATACTGATCGTCCATTTTTGTTGTCTTGTTTCATGTATCATAAATTTAGCCTTGCGTTCATATCTTTATTTAACTTGTTCATAGTCATTGTTCACAACCAGTAAACTCTCAGGGGGAACGTGTCACCTCACCTCCTCTGCTGGTGATGCTTTGTTCATGGGCCCATCACATAGCCCTCTTTGCACCACTCTGTCACCTAAATCACATAATTACCTTTATTAACATAGTTTCAGAAAGTTACCTTCACATGCCTTTACTTGTTCCAGTGGGTCTTCAAATCAAACAGCCACTATAAAACTTATGAGGGGCAGGTGCAGATCTCCAACACCAGGGTGACACAGATCAAACCAGCTGCATTAACAGAGAGAAACCATTACATGTTTTTTGAAATATTTAATTGCTTTGTCCTCAGGAATCCCCCCACAGCTCCTCAATCTCTTCTTCCCACGCCCTCTAAAGAATACAAACAGCCAGGACATTGATCAGACAAAGACAGTTCAAAGTTGTGATCCAGTTCTGTGCAGAACAAATACACTGGACGCAACACATTTGAATCATGCTCCAATAAATGAGCCCTGCTATTTAGTTAATGAGCTTCTGATTAAATATGTTTTCATGGGAATTATCCAGTTAACAACGATTTGACTTTTGGCCTCTCCTTCACACAGTTTATTCTTGATGGATTTATTGCCTCCCTAAACCTGCACATATTGTGTTAAAATGAGACCTCTGTGTGACTTGTGGAGCATATCCAGGTGAAGCATAAAGGTTAAAAGTGAGGATAAGTTATTCAGCTGTGGTGGGAGTCCTGCAGCATTTACACAGGTCTGACTCTGATCAGAAGAATGGCATTTAACTCTTCAGCCACCACCAGCCTCCTGAAAATCTCTGGTACTTAATCACTTAATCAATTTTTCCTCAGTGAGTGATCTATATGATATGTGAAGGACTATCAGTGAGGTTTGAGGTGTGTAATTCCTTTGATATTATCACATATATGTACGTCTTCCAGCAGGTTCCTCTTTACTTTGAAATTTCTGGGGGGTTTTTTGTTTGTTTTTTTTAAATTACTATTTCCTAAAAGATCAATACATTTTTACATCTTTCATTGTTATTATTTTGTATAGGAAAAGTTGCTGATCATTTTTCACAAACATTTTTTCCAGATCAATCAAGAAATATGAATCTACTTATCTATCTAATCTAACTAAGATTTTTGTTATTGTTGTAAATGGTAAAAAGGTTCTTCATTTGCTGCTGCTATTACTTTCTGTGAATTTCGAACAGCTTGAGCTAATTTCCATGAATCATTATCATTACCAGTGATCATAGCAAAACAACAACAACAACAACAACAACAAAACAAACAAAACATCCCAGCTGCCGTCTGCGATCTTGCATTGTAACCACATAGACGATTCAAAGTACCAGTCACTTCACTCATTTAGTTTATTGTAGACAAGACATGAGCAGAAGTAATCAGATGCATGTCTGCAATTACTCATGTCTTTGTGGAATGTGAAAACCTAATGGGAGACTCTTGTTTAGACGTCTGACACATATGTTCGACACATTGTTTTGAAATCTGGTGCTTGGCACCATCCTCTGCTTTGATGTTTCACCATGATAATTACCCATGTGGCCATGTGGCTCGATGAAATCAACAAGTACCAAGTGAGTGATAGTCACGTCTAGATCCTTATCAGACTTGTGAAAGAAAATATAATAAAGTTTCAATAACGTTAATAATGAACCACATTTTGAAATGCAGACTGACAAACACCTCTCCTCTGAATCACTTCATGCTAGTGGTTTGACGTGGGTGGCGATGGAAAATTGATTAGCAACTATTTGTTGATATCAGCCACTCATCACTGTCCCTGGTTAACTTTTCATCTAATAATAATTATCTTTTCATTTCCAAGATAAAATACTACAAAAATTAATTTAAAAAAATTAATTAAAAAGCATGTGGACAATTAGGGTTGTTTAGGGTCACTAAGTGTAATCCCAAACAGACTTTGTTTTCATTTTGCAGTTTTTTCCCACAAGATCATTTGACATGGAAACCAATGGAAGAGATGCTACTTGGATGTACAACAGCATGAAAACAGAAAGCAGGTGTTTCTGATGCATGAATGAATAATTTTCACAAGAGATGAAACATATCTTTCAGGGAGCCTGTGCTAGGTCAATAAACATCAATTTTGTTTTTAATCGTGTCGGCATGTCAACAAATGTTTCTCTTACATTTCTTTTTTGTATTTTAATGAAGCGGTGCATCTTGTGAGAAATTAATTTCCTCTCTCATAAAATGTTTGATATGATTTGTGCAAAGATGTCTTAAACCTTATTGGGGACAGAGCTACCCACTGGTAATTCTCATTTGGGAATATTTTTGGTTGATTACTATGGGCCATAATAATATTAAGCCTTGTTGCCACTGAGCTGATGTTTTTGAAGGCTTAAGGGTTGGTTAACCAGGATTGCAATTAGAAAAAAAACTCCCCCATAAAACCTACCACTATCAGCATCTACCCATGCAAAACTTTTCTAAGAATATTCAGCTGCCGGCCCAATTCAGTGCAGTTTTAAATATGGCAGTTTGATATTCTTTGAGGACATAGAATTGGCTGATTTTCATTTAAGTCTTGGTGTATTTTCATCGGTATGGAGCTAGTTGTTTTTTTTGTTTGTTTGTTTTAAAGATAGCATGAACTGCCCTCTGAACGTCCACTAACCATGTGTTTGCTTTAGTCTCAGACTGGAAGTGAGTCCCACCCTGCTCTTGGATCTGCTTTAGAACATGCCTTAGCAACACCAGCACTTCCTCTGAGGAAGTGCTACGTGGGAGCTCAATGAAAAGCGGAACAGGATGATGGGACATCATAAGATAAATAAAGTAGATAAAGTAAAGTAGCAACTTCAATTTCCTTTTTTTATGCCTGTGTACTGGTGACAACCAGGGCCAGAGGCATTATGTTTTTGGGTTGTCCATCTGTCCCACTCTCCTGAATATCTCAGTGATGCCTTTAGGGGAATTTCTTCAAATTTGGCATAAACATTCATTTGAACTCAAGGATGAACTAATTAGATATTGGTGGTCAAAAGTCAAGGTCACGGGGACCTCACAAAACATGGCTTTTGCCTTGTGGAGGCAATATCTCGGGAACTCTTCAAAGGAATCCCTTCATATTTGGCACCAATGTACACTAGATTTTGGTTGTTAAAGGTCAAAGGTCAAGGTCACTGTGACTGCACAAAACACTTTTTAGCCATCACCCAAGACTTCACACAGCAATTATGACAAAATTTCACATAAAAGGTTAAAATTTTATATGATTGTGGATAAACAGGACTGAAACATGAAACTAGTCTGAGTGGTGGAGGCATTCAACTGGTAGTAATTCTATGGTGTTGTTTTTTTTTTGTTTGTTTTTTTTTTCTATTTTTTCTGGTCTTTATTTTATTTTGTTATTTAAAGCCAAAGTGGAACACAGAGCATTATTTAATGGGCCTTCATGGAAAAAGCTCAGGAGCCTCATTTTCTCATTCCAGTGATTAAATTAGTGGATAATTGCAATGATCCGGTAACTTTTCACTGTTGCACAGGTGCTGCATCCTGGAGGTTTTGACTTCACCTTAAATTAGTGTAAAATGCGTAAAATGCAATTCAGACACAAGGTTCTCGCCCTGGGGCAAAATTCTTTCTTGTATCCTCTAAAAGAATCTCTTTTAACCAACCCACACATTAAGCACCAGTTGCTGGACTACTGAACAAATCCTTGCAGAACAAGTTTCCACATGCAACAGTTTGTTGCATAGTTGTGTTACTGTATGCAAATAAGTATGACACAAGACCGAGCATGTAGACTTAACAAAATAATGGACAAAATGAAGTTAAAGAGAGTCAAAATATAAGTGTATTCACTATTTATTAAACCAGGAAGTCCCTTTAAATACAATATAGCCTGTCTTTCATAAGAGGGACATGGCCAATTAATGTCACAGATTCCACAGTTTCAATTAACTTTATTTAAAATAGTGAAACAGTGCCCCTCTGGATTTCAATGGTTGCTAACCATCATTTCATCTGAGTGAAGGAATATGCCAGGTGAAATTACAGAGGTTAATTAAATTAAAAAGAGAGGGGGAAAAAATGAAAAGAAAAAAAATGCCACCGAAAGACTGTGATTAACCAGGACTTTTGAATTTAAGCCAGAACGAAACTGCCTCAGCTAGAAAACTTTAGCAGCAACAGAAAGGTAACTAGTTCTTCAGTGTAACCAATGACATTAGTTATGGTGCTTTGATGGGACTAGTTAACTAGCAGCTGTGAAAGGTGGAGACAAGTGCTCTGGGAGATTATACGACATGGATATAAACCACTTCACTGCCATTAAGGTAAGACTATTGCCCCCTTCAAATAGCCTGACCCAAGCGTGTCTGTGTGTTGTGACTCCTGGGGCCCGCTGTGGCTTTGTGTATTTACTGGCCCTGTAGCTGCCCATGTCCCAGATGGGGAAGTGAGCTCCAGGGCTCTGAGTAAAACTGGAATTTCGACAATTTCACTTTTCTCAGAAGTCAGGACACCCAGTCACTGTTCGTGATTTGTGGTTGTGGTGTAACCTAAGCCTGTGCACAAGGTCTGGTTGCTTTTTGTTTCTAGGCTGTTGTGCAGTGAATAATGAGCTTTATTTGCACTGAGGTGTTTCTAATATTTTGCCCACATCATTTCTATCATTGAGGGTAAACTGAAGAATTAGGATAAAGATAAGAATAAACTAGTAACTTTTAGTTACTAGTTTATTTATAATATCATATTTAGTATAGAATATTTTTGTATGACGAGAAGATGGATAAGAGATGTGACATGTAATTGATACTTTTTGATGTGACCATAATTCTTGGTCTGAAAATTGTCATGTAATTGAATGTGACTTTGTTTAAGGTATGCAAGGTATGCATGTACCATGCGAAGGTACAACAAGTCTAAATGGTACAAGTATGTTGGGGAAATTACACCAGCAGTGCTCTGCTTTATACCTTACAATGCTTACTTTCAGTGTTACAGTAGCAGGTCCCTCTGAAAGAAAAGCTGTTTAAATGGGGCAGACAAGCCTTCAGATTAGCCATAGTCTGACCCCTGTGGATAAAAAGGCTCGACAAGCCCTCATGCTCGACATTAACAAATGTGAAGGCTGTTGTTGTACACTCAGACAGGAAGAGATAGTACATTGTGTGGCTCAAATCGCAAGACAGTAATTTTTGAGAAATGATTGAAACATATAAAGTGAAAAAAGTATTAAATAAAATGCACAGGCAGAGATTTCATCGTAAGTCTAACCGTAACCATCTAACCATGCCTTACCTCGATCCCTTACCCTAATGTTTATCCACAGCACACAAAATGCTGGATAAGTCAGTCAAAATAAAATACCACAACACAGATTACCCTTATGACAGTGTCTTATCAATTGCAGCTCCCACAGTAAATTCCTAAATGTTTGTGCAGACAGCATCCTGGTGCCTCGTTGGCTTTTGGTTAAAAATAAATATCTGTAATGGGCATGCTGCAGCTGCGTTGATAACAGTTTCATGTGATTCAGTGAGACAGACTGCTGGGCACCGTGTGTCAGTGACATTTCCATTGTGTGACATTTTTCAACCGAGGACTTGATTCACAAAGTAAAAAGACATTGTCAGGGGAAGTCGTTCCACAGCTTTGCTTGCCCAAAGTGCTGATACACAGGAGGCAATCCTCATTAGGTTAGCAGGAAAATCTTGGTTGAGTCTTGTGTTTTGTCAGAAGTGGATGTCATTAAATCCTCCAAAACCTTGAAGCGTGGCAGTCTGCATGTTATAAATAAAGCTTCTCCCAGCGGGCACCTCTGATCTGACATTTTTAGGCAAGTAACATCTCATTGGATATTCTTTGAAGTCACTCCTGTGGGATTCTGCTTGCATCTCCAAAGTAAGCAAAGGCAAGAAATTCTCAAAATACGATTCAGTGTTTAGCTGCGAGCATCTGTTTCTTGATGATCAAGACCCTCTTGCAGTTGTCTCGCATTTATGCAGGAACAGTGCTTTTACATGCATGCATGTTGTTTATTTTTTATTTTATTTATTTATTTATTTTTGACGAATCTGCTCCTCCGTGAGCTCAGATTTTCTTTACTCAGATTTTCTTTACTCATGTTTTTCTCATTTTCTGCACTAAGGATCTGCTAGAGAAATCCCCTAAGGCTGCCACTAATGATTTTTTTTTTTTTTTTTTTAGATTTTTAGACAATAGTGAAAAATACCCTTAACAGGTCAATATACAATGATATTGAACAGAGAAAAGCTGGAACCAGGGAAAAATAATTCACAATAATTTCAATTGTTGATTTTTTGTTTTAAGTCATTTCAAAGCTAAACATTGACTGGTTCCAGTTGCTTGAATGTGACTATTTGTTAGTCAAAACTATTTTTATATATCAGCTTGGACATTGATTTTTTTTTCTATTTTCTGACATTTTATAAACCAAACCATTAGTTTGTTAATTGGGAAAATAATCAGCAGATGACTTGATAAAAGCCAGTGGCGACCCTTTGATTGACTAATTTCGTTTCAACATATGAATTCTGTCTTAACTAAAAACACTCCAAAATGGATTTATAACAAAAGTAAAAAGTGGTTTTGAGCAAATGCTTTCTTGATAAAACACAACTGTTATTGTGGTGTCCACCCATGTATAAATAAATAAAAATAAAAATGCTGAAATAATGATGTCTAGTCAGTAAATTATATAAATAAAATTATAAATTAATAGAGAACTAAAAAATGTAATAATATGCAATAATTTACACAACATTTTTCAGTTTTATCTCATGGAGAACTACTTTGTTCTCTAAACCATCATGTTGGATTTTACAACAAGGATTCTGTGACTGATGTGCGCTCTCCAGACTCACGCAGCATGCTAAGAGATGTTTATCTTTGCGTTGCAGTGTGAAGTTTACCACCTAGGGTCAGACAGAGCCGAACACCCGGGTGGCAAACTCGGCTTTAAAGAGGACGAGGTGAGGTGTCACATTTGCTCAAGGACTTAAAAGTCATTCCAGTTGGCGGGCGTCGCTGACACTTGAATGATGTATTGTTTGCCATTGCCAAAATAAGCTTATCTGTCTTGTTTTCCGTGTGCCTCATCAATGAGCTACAAATGTACCAGGGTCAAAGGTACCAGGCTGAGTAAATAAACAGAGTGGCCTTTCGCCATACAAGAAAAACTACTGTTGGATGGTTGCTGGGAAACTGGACACCAGACCTCCAGACAACCTGCTAACTACTTTAAGTTTGACTCTCTAACTGACAGTGACCTGAGCAGGTTTGTAAGAAGGGCAGACTTCAATTAGTCTTGGTTAAGAAAGCTAAAATATTTATGTAAACTGAGAAACCTCCAGAGAAACACCTCACTTACACTTATGGGACCTTGCAAAATACTCCAAACACTTTTTCAGTTATGAATGTTTGAAGTTTGATCATTGTTGTGATTTTTGTGTGTGTGTGTGTGTGTGTTGTAAGCCTCATCATTGTTCACTCATCATTGTTCACTGGATCTACATCTACACATCTTCAACCTAAGCCAGTAAAAAATAAGCGATCGATGAGGCTAAGAATACACATAGAATCACAAAAATTATGAAATTTGTTGTTCTTGTGAATTTAATGGAAGTTTTTCCATGATTTTTTTTATTCTAATTATTTCCATGTCATGTACTGAGAAAAGGTTTGAATGCAGAGTGACCTGGCATAGAATGTTAGTTCGAGTTAAAAGATCATGCGCAAGCCAAAGAATACAAGTGCACTCCAAAATGTTGAGCGGTTTGGTATCTATGAGAATTTGTCTGAGTCTGCTCCAAAGTTTTGGAGCAATGACAGCAAAAGTTCAATGACCTTCAGCTTTCAGCCTCGACTTTGATGACCATAGATGATAGGACTGTAGATAGGACTGTAGATGCTGTTGGTGGTAAGGAGACTGCAGGTGGATGCAGGATTCTCCAGTGTTATTAGTTTTGGTTGCAGGTACATACATTTGCTGTGTAATTGTCCGTGTCATTGTCGGTGTGAGGCAAAATTCATTACTTCTATGGTCACCATGTAATCATTGTTTCATCTTTTCACTGTCTGAAAGCCCAGGCACTTCACTTGGTTTACAGATCTGAGAATTCCATTGAATTCTTGATTAGAATGAATCCTAATGTTGTAGGTGACCGTTCCAGCAGCACCACTATCAGTCCAAAGTTCTCACTTGTACATAAGAAGAATCTAAATCTAACTAGCAGATTGCCATTACATTTACTGAGCACATTCATGCTCTTCATTCCTATTTACAAATACACAAATTTTACTCTTGTGTGGTTTGTGTGGTTGTTCCGTTATGTAGGAAGTGGTCAGTTTACATAGGAATACAACAGTTTTTTGTCACTTGGTTGCAAGAAAACAAAGCAAGCCTATAATTCATTTTCTTTTTCAATGACAGCTGTGTTGTCTCAGTCACAGATAGAGAATAACAAAACTCCAAATACCAAAATTAATGACAATAGAAATAAAATGAATGTTTATTTGTATAACCTTTATTTAGTCAAAAGAACCAACTGCTTCACCGACAGAAAAAACTAGGCTGAAGTGATGCCAGGATTATAAAAATAAGAGTAATAATTTAAACAACACACATATAAAAACATGATTTGATCTGTAAAGGTGGAAATGAATTAAGAAAAGACAAGGCTAATGCTTAAGCATCATTAATGCTCTTGTACCTTAATGGGAGCAAATCCCTGCAGCCACGCTCTAAAATCTTGTGGAAAGCCTTCCCAGAAGAGTGGAGGGTGTTACAACAGCAGATTAATGCCAATGGTTTTGGTATTAACCCGTTTAATCCCATCAGTCACAATAATGACCATAGAAGAAGTTTTCTCCAGCTAAGTACAGAGGAAACTAAGGAAATTATTTTTGTGTGAGAAATGCAGATTGTCACTGCACACTGAGCGCTTCAAGATTGTACCATGGACAGTATGAGGGCTGAAAATAAAAGCTAAAAGAAAGTAAAGAGTAAAAGAAAAATCAATAAAGGTCAATTGATTCAAGACATACTGTATGACAGGATTGATTGTAGTTCAAATATAGTGCTGCACAAATTATTTGTGCTCTTGATTCTGAAGCAAACCACTAATGAGCCTGGTCACCCTGCTGCGGTACAGAAGTTTCCGCTATGACCTCAGGGCATTTTGTGTCCTCAGGCGAGGAGGGACTACCGAATTCATTCTCCACACTACACCACGGAAATAGTTTTATTTTTATGACTTGATCACTTATTAATTCATTTATATAACATTGTGTTTCCTGTGAGTTGCATAAAAGGACTGTAATATGTAATTTTGTGATAAAATCTTGTGTTGTATAATAATAATAAAATTGAATTGAATGTGTGTTGCAGAGTAGAAGTGGAATGGTAGTCTGTCCCCGAATCAACTGGAAGCAAATGGAAAAAGACTTGTGTGATCCCTTTCTTTCATTCCAGTATGGAATTTGGCAGTCAGATTCTGTATCAGTTGAATTTTTTCTCTTCAGATAGCTAAACAGAGTTATAGTAATTGGTTGTGTGAAAGATAAAAGGAAGAAGGACTTTCTCCAAGTCAGAAAGTTCTTTTAAAAAAAATGACCTACTTTTTGAACAATTTTAATTTGATAAAGACATTACTTATTTAAATTGCTTAGCATAACAGATTTATACTGACTGGTGCAGAGCAGTGTTGGTCAAACAAGCTGCAAGAGGAAGCAAAAATGGGCAGCAATGAAGAAGCTCTTACCAAGCGGCTTTCACTTGTGCCGTGAATGGTTGATTCATTTGTTGTAAGGTGGGAAAATGTATTGATGTTAGTGTACTGTATTTTACATCAGTCATTTGCACCCTCAGCGTTGTCATTTCGGTGCACAGTGTGTGCCTCCAAATGCTGCAGGAACGTGCTACGCAGGCTGCTGGTTTTGAGCACTGGCACCATTTTTAATCCAATTCGAGTGCGGTACAGACGTTATTGTATTTACCAGCACGTTTGTGGTGGGACCCTCCAAGATTTGACAGAAGCCAGTAAAGCTATGACAGAATTATGCTAAACCTCCCACTAATTCTTTTCCACTTTAAGCCTTGTTTTGAGGCAAAGCAGAGACAGGGACTTTGAGAAGATGCCAGCAGTTGTCTGGGTGTTAACGAGGTTAAGCCTCACTATTACACAGGCATGTACTTAAAAGCCATACAACCACCTATTGTAGATAACATCTTGAGCAAACATTTCCCCCCAGTGAATAAGAAGTAGATAAACTATGGATATGTATTGTTCTTCAGAAAATGCTGCAATCCACTCAAACATATTTGAGAGCTGCAAGGTGCAAACACAGATTGAATCTCAGCTGTGTTCTTCATCAAGGGCACACAGAAAGTAATTACTCACAGTTGGGAGAGTGATCCTCCACCTCTGCATTTACATCTCATTTGCACTCATCCGTCTGGGAATTCAGTCCAGCATCCTTGAAGTCAGACCTTGGTCAAGCACACAGCTGAAATTGAGCCATTAGCATTTCAAACTCTTAAAACTCTGTCTACCTCCCAGGATACCGACAAAAAGAATACAAGGCTGACAAAAGCAATTTTCCTTTTTATTTTCCCTGAAGGAAAACTTCTTGCATATAAGCATTCACGTGTTTATTTTAATGCTACATGCCAAAGATGAAAATGAACTGAAAGCCTTGAGCATTTCCCCCCGGCCTGAGAGGAGGCTCTGCTTTTTGAGTGATAGACAGACCCCCTTCATTTGTAGCAACAGAACGAGATACTGCAGGCTGACATTCCTGAGGGTTTGAGATAAAAGCAGTCAGTCAGCACAAGCTATGACTAGGGCCAATCATACAGTGTCTGTGTATACAGGCAAGTCTTTCAAACTGTACACAGATGATGCATGTGACCGTATGGCTTATCATCCGCTCAAAATTATCCACAAATAGCCTAAGATGCACGGTTGCATGCACCACTCTTGTAGTTTAGTTTCCATCTAAATGTAATAGCAGAAAAATGATGTTTGGTTAAATATACGTTTTTAAATGAAACATTGAAAGGAAAATTTGTCAACTGACAGGAAATTGCAGCAACAGCAATATTTTGAGTAAAGCCCATAGGCAGAGGTAAACCTGACGTGAAACTTTCCACAGGAGAGGGCAGTGAAACACTGCTCTGCAGTCTGGTGTTACTCTTACTCTTTAGAAACTGGACAAATTGTTGCTGCTAATTTAGAAACATGTCACCATTGTGTAGTTTGTCCACCAAATAAATACAGACATAGTCAATTTTTCATCTGTAAAAAGCAGAGATGCACGGAAAAGGCCGGTTCTCAGTGTGATCTACTTTTTCTTGATGACCGGCCGATCAGTCTCAGATATCTGATTCTGTGATGGTGAAATTAACACTAATGGGTCAGACAATGGTTCATGTCACACACAACAGCACACACACATACACAACATGCAAGCAGCATAGAAATTCTTCACTGGAGTGAGGAAGACACAAATCTTAAAATTTGGAATATGTGTAAGGCCAAAGTAAGCTGTGGAGGAGCAACCATGAAAACATTTGGAACAAGAAACTTTATCGGACACTTTAAACATCATCACCCTGTTGAACATGTCCAATTTCAAGAAACAAAGGAAAAGTGACTAAAACTTGTGCCCCAACACTTACCTCATGACAACTACCTCGTTGAACTGCTGCTAAAACTCGAAGCCTCGTGTGTCCACACCAGCAGTGCTGCTGCTGTGATTTGGATAATGGCCATCAATAATAATAGTAAACGGAAGCCTCCTCTCAGTAAAAGACACATGAAAGCCACTTAGGATGTGCAAAAAAGCAACAAAAGGACTCTCAGACTGTGAGAAACAAGATTCTCTGGTCTGTTGAAACCAAACTTGAACTGTTTGGCCTCATTTCTAGGCAACATGTCTAGAGGAAACCAGGGACTGCCCTTCACCTGGCCATTACCATCCCAACAGTGAAGTGTGGTGGTGACAGGATCATGCTGTGGGAGTGTTTTTGAGCTGCAGGTACAGCGAAACTGGTCAAGGTTGAGAGAAAGTTGAACGGTGAAAAATACAGCAATATCCTTTATGAAACCCCTGATCCAGAGTGCTCGGGACCTCAGACTGGGCTGAAGGTTCACTTTCCAACAGGGCAATGAACCTAAACGAAGTGAGAGCCCTGACTTAAACCCTATTGAACATCTCTGGAGAGGCCTGAAAATGGCTGTACACCCAAAGTCCCCATCCAGCCTGAGAGGATCTGCAGACAAGAATGGCAGAAAATCCCAAAATCCAGGCGTGCTAAGTTTGTGGTGTCAAACCATACAGGAAGACTCGAGGCTGTAATCACTGCCACAAGGCTTCAACTAAGTACTGAGTAAAGAGTCTGAATATTAATTTCTTTTTTTTTGATTGCATAATTCTAAAATTCAGTTTGCACTTTAATCAAAATGATTGGAGCACAAGGTTGTAACATGACAAAATGTGAGAGAAAGGAAGGGGTCTGAATACTTTCTGAACGCATATCACCATCTTCTGGCATGAAAGCCTCAGATAATAACCACGCAGCAAACATGTGTGACAGCAATCGCCCTGCAGCAGTGTTCGGGCCAACAGCACATGAAAGGCACATTGTGACTGACAACTTGACAGTTACACTCTGCTCCAGTCATGCTGACAGATCAGGCTCTGGCTCAGATCATAGTGTTGACAAGCTCTCACTTTGATTTTCTGTGATGCTTCATTTCCACAGTTAAAAAGTAATTAAAAAGGGCTTTATGCATTGAGACTTTGACATTAATACCCAGGCCCTTCGTTGATACTGGCTTCTGCATGCTCAACGCTGCAAACCAATCCACTGCAATAGACGAGAGACATCTGCAACTGTTTGTTATAGAAGATACCTGTTAATTTCTGCGCCTCATCCCTAACCTGTCAATTCACCAAAATGTCAAAAAACAATTTTCTCACTTGCCTCTCTCGGTATCTAGCCACATAGTTTGTATTTTATCTGTCCAGGTTATCAGATTGTTGCATCCATCTGAAGTGGCTGTGAATGGAATCTCATAACAATATGTCTTTCCCGAAAACACCCCTGCTAGTCCCCACTGTATACAAACGGTTCTTTGTGTGTTCTCTGGATTAAACCTAAAGAGTGGTGGAGATACTGATTACTTTAACTTAAGTGACTGTTCAGTTTTTTAAAATGTAGTTTTTCACTGTTGTAAGAACCACAAACTAAATTCTGTTCACCTCCATTGTATTGGGGTGTAGGCAAAAATCTGATATTTCAAAATCTGGGCAAATGAAATAACCTGCATCTGGAGGTAAGTCAGAAAATGCGTTTTTATTTATTTTATTTTTTTGTAACATGGGTGACCTGACCTCTTTTATAACCCCCTGTCCTAAATTAATGCTATACCTCTCCAGAGGCCTGTACTATGAAGCAGGATTTGAGGTTAGCAAGGTAACTTCAGCTTCACTTCTTACCAGGGTAAACCACCATGGTTACTTGTGCTGAACTCCTAACCTGCTCTGCAGCAGGTTAACGTCAGAGGATTATAATTAATTGCTTTGCCTCTTTCACATGAAGTTCCTTGTAGCCAGACAGGAAAACCCGGAGTTAAATGAACCAGTTGATAACCAGCTTAATAGTACAGGTTCACCTGCTTTGTGGTACCAGTTATCCAGGAGGGCCAATGTTAGGTCCAGTTAAACCAGATAACGAAGATATCCAGGGTATGTTCAACATGCTTTGTGGTGCAGGCCTAAGTAGAATGTGGTTAACACACTGTTACGAACTAAACCCTTTAATTTTCTGTGTATTTCTTCACAGACACTGCAGCAGTGCAGGAAGTCAAATCGTGTAAAGCATTAGATCCCGTGTATTTGTAAATAACATTACATTGAAAATTCAACTGGTCAGAGAGACTAACAGCAGCATACTTTTGGTACATTGGATTTCAATCTGGAATTCAATTTGGGATTCAAAATTGGATTGGCACTGGGCTTAACATCCTGAAAGGGATGGCATGATGAGCCAGCGTCATGAAATGAGCAACACCGAACGATACATGTGTTTCATCCACATATATGTCTGTTTTACTGCACACAAGTGGTAAACAGACACAGCACAACAAAAGTAATGAGTTGTCTTCTCACTTTATTTAATAACCTAGACCCCCACCACCAAGGCCTATTGCATAAAAAAAAAAAAAAAAATCGTACAAAAATCAGTCACTCAGCAGAATGAGGCGAAAGAGAATAATGTTGCAAACTGAAAGCTTCCTCATTCAACACTGTACCTAATTTTTCGGGGCAGACAGGCAGTTGATTGAATATTTCATACATTGAAAGTGAAAAACATGTTTTACAAGTGACAGTACATGATTAAAATTAATAGAGACAAAATAATGCACCATGAATTTAAAGCATACTGTCATTGGTAAACAAAAACATCTACAGCATTTGCAGTGCATATAAAAATAATAAATAACACTGGATACAAGTACATGGTAAATATATGTACATAGAATCATCAGGGCTAACCAAAGTCAATGCATAGCTAGGCTAATTAGTACCACCACAGTGATCCCAACTTACAGTAATCAGTCTTCTCTCCTTAATTCCACTTTGAAGAATTGCACTGAGCAGAGTCATCGCACTGAACAAATTATTGCACTGTCAAGTGAAAACAGGGCCATCATGGGAGTTGTGAAGACAATAACATCAGCTCAAAAGAAAAAAACAGTTCCACTTAATTTGCTTTTTAATGAGCGTGATGAATTGGACACTGCTGACCTGCCTCAGCCTCAATCAAGTCTGCTCATATTAAGTTTATGACTCTCAGGGCTCCCCATTAGGCTACGCTGTTAACCTTTAGTGCGGTAACAGAAGTGTTTTGATGATCAGTTATTGGCCTATTTCTTCAAGTGCTCTCAATCAGAGGAGAGGATTGTTCAAATCATCAGACCTCTTGAAAAGCAGCCAATCAGGCGCTGGGTTTTATAGTGGTGTTGTGGTATAAGATAAAAGCCTGAGGAAACAGGGGAAGGGGAGATTTGTGCATCTCTGATTTGTTATAAATTTGTGTCCATGCCCAGAGCACTTTTAAACAGTGGTTGTAGCTACAGATTCAGCTACTACAAAAACTTGAAAATGTGGAACATCCCAATAATACTTTAGTACCAGTAAACTAAAACATCATTATCACTGTCGAGCTGGATGAAGGAGAAGGTCTGTTTTCTACAAATGTGCTGTGAAAATTCCCCCTATGAAGTGGAAGGAACTTTGGAAAATGAAGAACACATGATGAAGCCTGACGCTGAGGATGAAAGTGCGTCATTGTTGACCGTCACATAAAATGGGTGCTGCCCAGGTCAAAGCCATGTGTATGAAACAGTTTACCAAGAATAGCAGGGGAAGGAAAAAAGAAATCAACTCTAATGAGGCTGTAGTGTCTAAAGGATGGCGGATAGGTGTGGAGATGCGAGGGGGTAATGTGACCAAGGGAATGAGATAACAGTCTCTTAGATGGGATCACAATGAAATTTTGAGGCAGCTGCAAGCACAGGGGCTGATGATGTAGTGGCAGGAAGTGCTGGGTGAGATCAATAAAGATTAGCAGACAATGTTGAAAGGGAACATAAGCCTGGTGTCGATGAAGTAAGGAAGGTTATTTTTCTCTATGTGGTTTGGGTTATTTAGAGGCACAGACTCTGCAGATATCATCCTGCCTTGAGGAAATCTCTGGAACACGTCATTTCCTTTAATTGTCCACGATACAATCATTCTGTTTTTAAAAACAATAACACACAGTGAGTGAGTCACATCTTTAGTGAAAAAAAAAATCCAGTGATAAACAATGACTAGACTTGGAAAAACAAAACAAATATTTATAACTAGGATATGTGAAATCATGTTCAGATGAAGCACACACATAGGCATCTACATCTCCCATAAGCTTTAAATAGATTATCCCAAATTGGCTTTGTGCTTATTGTTATGGGTTTCATGTGCAGAGCAACATTTCCCTTCTTTATAGGATTAGTGTTGGAGCAGGACCATGCTGAGCGGTCTGCAAACACGTGATTAAATCAAAGAAATAAAATGGCAATTGATTAAGAGTACATATTTCTAAGAGGGGAAATGAAGTCTTATCCTGGAGCATTAAAGAGCTCTATAAAAGTAGTCCAGCTATAAATTACAACAATGTCAATCTCCACTTAATATGCGCTCAATCTCCTCTAGTCTCTTCAAAGCAGCTGCCCTTTTTTTCTCTATATCTTTAATCTCTTTAGTGGACTTACCCTTAGTCCGCTTGTCAGACTGGCTACTGTCCAAAGACTCTGACTGGTCCACGCCCACACCTTCGAGGCTTTCTGCAGAGGATTTCCGCACATTCTTCTCATCCCCAGCCCCTTTTCTAACAGCATCAGCACCCCTCCCTTCCTCCTCACCCTGAGCAACCTCCTCTGCCCCCTCCTTGACTCTCTTCACCTTTTCCTCTTTAGCTGTCACGGTGGCTCCCTCTGCTGAAGTAAGCGGTTGCCCTGCTGCGCTCATGGCAGCCATTTTACTTCGCACAATGCTCAAGTGACGCCGCACATATTCCTCGTTTGGTGCAAGGGCCAGCGTTTCCTCCAGGCAGCGCTCGGCCAGCGGCAGGTCACGCTCCTCGAAGTAGACCACGCACAAGTTGTGTTTGCCTTGCACGTTGGTGGGGTCCATGCTTAGAATGCGCTCGAAGCAAGCCTTAGCACCGCGAGTGTCCTTCTTGTGGTTCATGAGGATGTCGCCCTTCAGAATCAGGCCCTTGATGTGCTCTGGGTGGTAGCGCAGTAGCTCGTCCAGTACAGGCAGCGCGTCCACCTCGCGTTTGGACTGAGAGTAAAGCAACGCAAGGTTAAATAGGGCACTGCGGA
This sequence comes from Trachinotus anak, assembly GCF_046630095.1. Taxonomy (NCBI): domain Eukaryota; kingdom Metazoa; phylum Chordata; class Actinopteri; order Carangiformes; family Carangidae; genus Trachinotus; species Trachinotus anak. The sequence goes on along the minus strand of NW_027273853.1, from coordinate 23,749,832 downwards.
AGCCGGCCTGCAGACCAATGGCTTTCCGCATCCACCGCTCTGCTGCAGCATTTTCATTAGCATCCATGGCCAGCATACCGAGGTTAAAATAGCCGTTGGCATCGTCAGGCTCCTCCTCCACATAGTTGAGGAAACGACGATTGGCCTCAGGCCAGAACTTTGGCTCACCTGCAACAGAAAGCAGAGGTGTCATTTATTTTTTTATAATTCACTACTGGTATTCATTTACATAGTCTACAGACAATTTAAGTCTGGGTTGTAGTTAATTTTAGGAATTATTGTTACAGTTAAGACTAAAACATGCACAAGAACAGTGTCTGGTAAAAAAAACTGCACAAAACTGTAAATACACTTATAAAGAATATACTCTTAAGAGAAAGGTGTATACAGAGAGCAGTGGAAATAGGCATTTGAGGAATGAGAGCAGAATAATTTGTGGCATGCTTGGAGGTTTGCATATGTGCACATCTGTGTGTACCTGGCCACTTACTGCAGAAAATCCAACATTCAGAATCCAAAATTAGGTGACTAAGTAAAAAAGCTTTCAAAATATTCGAAAGGCAAAGATGTTTTTACTGGCTGTAAAGGCTACACAGTCTGCAGTGCTGCAGTATACAAGTGACCCTTTGTTGAACTGTATCAGTCATCTGATTTGTCATCTGACAAATAGCTGAGTATGAACAATGGACTACACAAATAAATAGCGACTGGAGAATACAATGAAAATATAAAAATAATGAAATCACATTGTATGTGTGATGTTGTTTATTCACCTAAAAAGATCTCTAACTGCCCCCGTTAAGGAAAAAAAAATCAAAGAGTCATTTCAGGACTGGAAGTGAAGAAATCATAAGTATGTGATACATCCAGTTTTGAAATATAAAATCTGAGGAGTGGAGGAAGCAAGTGGCATTAGTTTGGCAAACATGGAGCACATGGTGCGATATTATTTAGAAAGTGTTTTTAAATACTTGTTCCTAAATCAATAAATGTCACTTTTTTAAGTAGTGGAATAAATCAACTATGTGATGCTCCATTGGTTAAGGGGTGAGAAAAAGTTTTACACATGTGATGAAAGCATATCAAAGGTGGGCTGGTTACAGAGCTATGCTGAGGTGTGCGTGATAGAAAGCTCTGTTGACAAGATGTATTTCAACCTTAATGACTCACCTCTTCATTTTGCTGGAACCACCCCACATAATATTAAATAGCCATGTAAACCATAATGTTTTTTTCTCATTCATCGATGCATGACCTGACAGAAACTTGGCCATGAACTTGGTGCATGAAGGGTTCATTGCGGCATTAGGATGGATTCTGAAAAAACTGGTTACACCCTAAAGGTAGTATCACGTTATTCCCTTTGTTCATACAAGTTGACATTAAAAGCCCTTTAAGTGCCAAGTAATCCTTTGCATTAGTACGATGACCCCTATTTGCACCAAAGCTGCTGAATAGATTAGCTTTAAACTAGTCACTTCGTCATTGCAGACCTCACTCACCAGACTCCTGCATGAGAAGTGCTGAGTTGAAAAGCGCCAGCTTGTGGCGGGGGTTGAGCTCCAGGGCGTGGTTGAAGTTCTTCAGGGCTTCCGACGGGTCCTTCATCTCAATGTTGACGATGGCCAGGTTGTACCAGAGATCGGGGTTGGTGCGGTCAAGCTCCAAGGCCCGGAGGTAGGCGTCACGGGCCTCTGTGAGCTTATTCATCTTCAGCAGCAACTCCCCTCTGAATCAAACGAAATCCGATACATTCAAAAGGCACACTCATAGAAATCAAGAGTCATGGTATGGTAATAATTTTACATGTGGGATCATTTCCAGTAAAATCTGTCCACTTCCACTAAGTACCAGAAAAGCCAGACTAGTTATGCAAACATTATGTTTTGTCATGCCTGAATGCAGGTAGTAATAGAGTGAGAATCTAAAAACACTGTAGCACTTCTCTTACAGTAGATGGGTCACACAAAAGATGAGATCTGGTTACAAGGAAACACTTTTCAACAGAAATGTCTGTAGAAGGTAAAGTATAATTGTAGACGGCCATGTTGGTGTTGCAGCACGAAGAGTGTACTGAATTTGAATAACGAACAGATTGAACATTTGAAGTTATTGTATTCTTGTATATGTGTGGGAATAATGAAGGTTGCTGAATAATCATGAAATCTGATGAGTAGAAAATGTAAAAAAAAAAAAAATCTTGCCTGCTAATGTAGGCTTGTTTGAAGTCTGGTCTCATGCTGATGGCTTGTCGGTAGAGCTGGTCTGCCTCCTCTAGGCGAGATTCGTTGGCCCGAATCAGATTGGCCAGGTTAATGTAAACGTTCAGATGGTTAGGGGCCACACGTGTTGCATACTTCTTACCAGGAATAATCTGATGAGTGGTCAGAAAAATCATAGTCTCACTGCTTTGGTAAATGTCTGAAAACTATAGAGAATTCAAAGGAATGGAACATGTGTGATGACAGTGTTAATGTGCAACCCTCCTGACTACTACCATTCTATTTCTAGATAGATTCTTGGTGATGGTGGTGGCGGCTGTACATTGACTTAGCTGCTATATTGGTAATTGGACTGATAAGACTAAAAAATATCAGAGAAGTTAAGGAGGATTTAGAATTTAGATTTCTTAAAAGTGCCATTTTAATGCATGTCAAAACTAGCCCAGAGGTGGGTATTAAATTGAGGTGTGCCATGGCATGTGCCCGTTCACCTGACTCAAGTTGGTAGCCAAGACTGACTATGACTGATGCATACCTACACCCACAAACAAAACAAGAAACAACTGCCTCTTTTAAACCGAGATCCCACTATACTGATGTTAAGAAGACCTTCCTTTACACTGAACCAAACAATACGCCCTTGTGTGTAATTTTTAGACAGCATGCCAGCGTTTGGAATCAGAAGTGTGGGGTATAACACAACAGTGTTGGCGTCTGTCCTCAATGCTGGCTCGCCCTTTTAAACAGACGTTGGTCTAGCTCTGTGGCTATGTGTACTGCTGGCTTATTGCTGTATCTTACATACAGAACGAGAGGCAGACTAAATGGAAAACATTCCCACCTTGAACAGGTTGCATTAAAGGGGCTTTTGTCAAGTGAGGACAAGAGCAGCTCTCTAGAGAAACATAAACCACATTTTGTGGTTATACAACAAATAGCTGCTCGTCAAGGGATTGTTGTTGGCATTTATACAAGCAAAACTGAAATTCTTTAACATAGTCATATATAGTTAAATACGAAATACATAACTTGTTGTGGATTACGTGATCTGCTGCCATTAGGTGTTAAACAACGAATCTTACAGCCACAGCATGAATAACAAGTGCACAGAAGGAATCACGAAAATATATGAATGGTGAGGAGCTAAGAGTTGTTGCGTTGCATGATTGATGAATGAGGAGTTCTTGTTTGAACTGCATACAACATAATACAACATGATACCTGTGGCATGAGGGATTTGGCAACCAAGTAGGCATCTTCTGCCTCTTTTGACTTGTTCAAGTTCTTGTAGGTTCTTCCTACATTCATGTGAGCGCCAATATCATCTGAAAAAACAATTTAATGGGAGTATGAGAAAAGGCGACAGAAAAAACAAAGTCAGATTTCATCTCAGCTGATTTCTTCCACTTTGCTTGTTTTTAACACAAATGTCTCAGCTAATGTTAAGTATGACTAATGAGAGAGAAATCTTAATGGTGTATTTGAAAGTTTTGAAAAGGGTCAGTCAGGTCAAGCTGATGCTTGATGATTAGCATAGCAGGAAATCCTCATCGGGTTAATGTGTTTGCATTGTTAATCTCGGGGAAACAGTCTTGGGTGGTGAACTAACAAAAGTGTTGCTGTCTCAGCTGACATCAGGCTTCTTGAAAAATAAGCTATGAAGCAAAACAGAAAACGCTGGGAGAGGGTCTAACTGCATATGTTATGTATTGAAGTAAGGCATGCAGGTAAGCTGAGTACAGGTTTTTCAGGTGCATGCAGTCATGAGTTCTCCGATTATAATTAATGGATTAATGGATTCATCAAACAATAACCTGGCTGCTAACCATGTGTGGGGAGAAGTTTCTGAGTAGTGAAATGAAAATCCAAAAGAAATACATGACCATGAAGAACACATTAAGCGTTATTATATCATTATCATATTATATTAAGCATTTCCAGCAGGCATCTCTTTCATCACCTCTGAGGTCCTTGGAAAATCGACTCATTCATTTTTAGCCTAACATGTTCAGTTTGTACAGTCTAAATGTAGTTTGTCTCCAAGTTTTATTTCTTCCTTGGTTTCATAATAAGCTACTAATAAATCATTTCCTCTTATTTTTGCCACGTTTTAAATTTTTCCTGTCCATTTACTTTATGAAACTAGCTACTGCTCTAGTGAAAGCTATTAGTGATCCTGTGAACAATAAACAATAGCCTTAGCCTTTTTCAAGAGTGTGCTTACTTCATACAGTAGGAATCATAAGGGATCAGAGCCTTAACTAACAGAGGAGTGGAAACATTAACAGAAAGACTTCACAATACAATATCCCTGCAATTCTGTAGGCAATAGTACAACGTGTACCGTTTAGCAAATAAGTTTTCCTTACTATTATGCATTACATAACTTTACAGTCTGTGTTTCTGATACGGTATCAACTCAGGAAGCGACTACCTGGCATCTTTTAGGCCCGTAAGCTTCCTCGTGTTGCTGTGAAAACTCACAGAGAAAAATGAGTCATCTCATTCATGTAACTGCACTTGTAAGTGTAGTCGACAGTAACATGCACAGGCAAACCACACTGGCAAACACAAGCAGACCCTGCCTGAGAAAGAAACTGAAATGTACTTAAAAAAGGTATTTGTTGAGCAACTGAACAAATTTATTACAATTGAGTTAAATCAGCATCTCTGATAATCTCAAAAAAAACAAAAAAAGTTCATTAAATTAGTGATAACTTTGTTAGTGCACTGACAACACAATATTCCCTGTTCTAAGCCTTTTAGAATAATCTGACAAGCCCTGGTTGAATTTTTTTCATCCAAATTTGTTTGTAAAATGTCAAAAATAGTGTAATGATTTATGTCTCTTACCTGGCTGGACACGAGTTGCCTGGAGAAAGTACTGCAGTGCCTTGGCATAATTATTTTGATTCTCTAGAGCGTGGCCAACATTGTTCCACAACTTGGCATTGTTCTTGTTGACCTGAAGTGTTAGACAGTTTAAGATATATGACTATAAGTTTATGTTATGTTTTGTGACTGATCCTCATTTAAAAATTATAGACTTGTGTTAGACACTTAAATGACGTCTTTTATCAAAAGGTGATGAAATGTGTTCCAATGCTGGAAAATGGCCTGGATACACAGGCAGGGTGGGCCAAGATACTCTGGCAATGCTGCCTTGATTCCATCCAGCTTACCTTTAGGGCAGAGGTGAAGAGAGTGTATTCTGACTCCCAGTCCCAATTCCTATTGAAAGTTTTCACTGCATGTGTAGTTAAAAGCACTCCAATCATCAACCAGGAAATCTTCTTCAATTGCCTGCAAAGGAAATTTTTAAGAGCTTTAATTCAAATTGTTTTGCTGATACAATAAACCAAAGACTTCAACTTGCTCACATTTGACATTGAACACTTTTGTGAGTAGTATAAGGTAGCATTGTTCCGATACTAATACTAGTATTGGAAATGCCCCCGATACTTCCAAAATTATGGTATCGCTGAGTACACGAGTCTATGCACAGATCTGATACTGTGTAATTTATTAATAATCTTTATAGTTTCTCAACCTGATAAAACAGCAGTTTTCCTAGAAAACAATTATTCTTCTATACCTACAAAGGATGTTGCACTGGGCAGCCACCAGCAACTACTTTTTTAGAGCCGCATAGAAGAATTCGTGTCTGACAATATTTTACACTGAAAAGCCCCACCAGTAAAAAAGGAAATATGTACAGTATGCACAGCTTTAATTTCGAGTGGTCGGACAACTAGTGTAGAAAGTGTTATTTATTTAAAGATATTTAATGATCAACAGTCAAATTAGATGTGAAAAGATTTTATGGCATTCATGTATCCGTTCATGTTCAACAATCACATCATATAACATACATAGTAAAACTTATTTTTAATGCAATGGTATTGCATTGGTGGTCGGTATCAGCTGATACAAACGTTCAGGTATTGGAATCGGTATTGGGAGGAAAATCTGTAGTGTAAGGGTGTATCTTGTATCCTGTATTGTAGTAACAACTGCCTGGTGAAATATGTGTTGACATGTGTATTCATGTTTCCCTGAAGCACAGGGGTGTGAGTAATTTGTTTTGACTGATTGGTAGAACAGATAGATTACAGTTTCTTTCTGCTTGTTGTTTTAACATTGTAAGGAAGTAACATCATTTTGGATGAACACTCACCCTTTATGAGAGAGAATCTTGAACCCATGTGCGACAAGAACACAGAAGCCCATACTGGGCACGTACAGGACCCTCTCTGCCACAACAAAGCCGACAGGGAAGAAGAGGTTGGACGCAGGAATAAAAGGCAGGACAATCAAAGACAGGGCCTGGGAGAAAGACAAAAAACACAATTCATTAGTCCTTGCTTCTTAAATGTGAGGATTTGCTGGTGTTCATTGTAATATATAATAGTATTTGGGGGTGGCTGGCCAAGTCAGCTATTTCAATATGTCACCTCTGGGCTCTGGCAAATTATCATTGGCAAAAGGATTACTAAAACAATCAGTATTAGCAGAATAGTCAAGTTACAGTCCTAGATGCAGCTGCTAAAACAACCTGTCATCTACAATAAGTGCCTGCATGCAAAACCAACTGAAGTTGTTTTAGGGGTTAAACAAGATATGCACAGGTCTGCTGACTAGGGCTAAAATCTATACATCTCCGAAGTGAAATGAGCTGATGCCAGGAGATCTGATACTGTAGGTCGTGCACAAGCTACAGCCTGAGAGTTTGTCGGTTTTTATATGTATATATATAGCAAGGAAAAAAGAATCTAAGGTTTATGCAGCGATATGTTCATTAAACAGTGTCTTATTGTGGAAGTTATATGGATAATACATGAGAAACTGGCATGAGTACTGAAGATAATTTCCGTTCTGCTTACTTAAATAGCAAGGTATCACATGCATTGGTAAGTTATGTATAGAGCAGCATATTGACTCAGTTTTCTCCCACACCAAAAAGACACGCATGTAAAGAATACTTTTGCCGTCACTCTAAACCAAGACAATGTTGGTCCCCAGATGGCTGCTGACTGCTTCTCAAGGCAGGATGGCTTACTTGAGCCAGACAGATTTCTTAACCAGGATCAAGTGAGTAAAACTAATATGAAACCCATTGACAGTTTAACCTATATTTTCAGTTACACTTACTGGAAGTTGATGACGTGCATTTCTGATATGACCTATAATTTAAATTAACCTTATATTCCATAATGCCAAGCATTCTGATGAAGAGTCCATCCTTCAGCATAAAATCCTACTGTGTTATTTAGATGTCCTCATTAGTCATTTTCAGGCAACAAACAAAAAATTCACAGGTTCCTGCTTTTCACATGTGACTGCAGATTTCCTTAGTCCATGTGTTGTCATAGAAGACTGTCTTTGGGTTTTGGACCATTGCTTTCAGAAACCTGTCAATATTTAGATATTAACTTGGCCTTCAGGAGATACGGAGGGGCACGTTTTACCATTAATCAAGGAGATAATCAGCAGATTGATAATGAAAGTAATTGTTAGTTGCACTTCAGTGCAGAGCCAGCAGCCACCATACTCCACAGTAAACAGCTGTTATGTAAAACAATTTAATGTGTCTCAGGCTCCACGTGAGACAGATAGCTGCCTTGCAATGATTCGATGTAGGTTGATGTGGTATGATATTGTTATGCAATCTATTCCAAAATGCTCTCAACAAAGCAGAGTAAACACTGCAAAGGTCATAATTTGTGTTGATTTGTGGTCCCCTTTTCTAAGACTGAAGCTAAGAGCAAAACTGTGAGGAAGTTTACTGACCTTTAAGTATGAGGGCCACAGGCCTGTTGCACAACAGATGCTAAGCTGTGTCTGTGCCACAATGAACAATTACCACTTCGATGTTTTATCTCTCTTCATTTGGGATGGTCTTTGTAGCCTATTTTTATTTTTTTTTTTATTTACTTGGTTTGCCAGATTTAAAAATAACTTATTTGATTTCACGATAAAGCTGATAAAGATAATTATGTTGTGCAGTCTTGATTTTGTCTCGGTTACTGACTCAGCAATGTCATGGAGTGAATGTCATGAGAATTATGTTATGTATGTCCGAAAAAACAAACAAAAAAAAAAAAAACAGAACATGAAGAACAATGGTGACAGCCTTCACAATGGTACACAGGCTATGGTAATAAAATCTGTCTCGTTCAAATCATAGTTGGTTTTAGCACCACCTAATCCGATACCGAATTTAGTAGGATAAAATATCATTATTTATTGTTTCTGTTAAACATGAGGAACCACTTTATTTAATGGCTTTTGTAAAGCCTGGTCCTTTTGAAGAAAAAAAAAACACAAAATAAGTTATTTTCATTTCTAAACTATTGACATCTGAAGCTTTTCAGCCCGATCTGAGTACTTTAGAGTTAATTTACCCATGTCAAAAATGGAGAGAACAAAGGACCTTTAGTGCGAAATATGTAGAGGGGTAATCTATAATAAGAAATGTTGGAAACCTCTTGATTTCAAAACCCTCATTTGTTTCACAGGGAAGGAAAAGTTGAGTATAAAGATTCTTTAGTGTTCCCCTAAGCAAAGGGGGCACAATATTTACTCTGCCCACCAGTGATACATCGTTTTCTTTTCCCAACACCCTGTGCCAACATTTGCCGACTTCCCCACATTGGACCTTTGACATTAACAACAGCAACACATTCAGCGTCACAACCACAGCAGTCAGACTTTTAACCTTTAACTATGTGTACATTTTAACTATACATGTTATATCAAAATGCATCAGACCAAACTTCCTCTCACCATGATGACAGTCTTGGCAGAGCTGTGTCTGTAGCGCAGGCTGTGGTAAGCTAGCAGGCCCAGAAAAGAGTAGAACACCAGTGTAGCCAGGTTGCGAAGGTCAAGGAGTGACTCCACCAGGGGAATAGTACCCATGGTCCAGTCGCAGCAGAGCTCTGAGGGATTCAGCAGAAGCCATGCATTCACAGGAAGTAGGTAGTTGAAGGTCAGTTGTCTAGTAGGAGTGGGGCTGACTGCTGCTGGGTTATCAAATCTACAAGAGGACACAGAAGATAAAAAATGTTATTTCTTACTAGTAGAGTAGGGAAGGAGAAGGTAAAAAAAGTGCATTATGAAAGGCATGATATTTGCAAGGACTATAAAAGACAATGAATTAAAGAAAAAAATCTTAATTTCAAAGTTGCATCTTAACATGAGCAATAACCACAAGTGATCAAAAAGTGATAATGTTGAGATAAATACCACACTGTAAAAGATTCAAAATAACGATGACAATATGAAGAGAGTGCAGACTTATTAAAAGCTAAATGTTAAAACATGTTAAAATGAATGGGATAAATAGTCTGTAAAAGAAAAGCACAATTCTACTGTGATAAAAACTTGCAAGGTAGGAAACTTGTCACAGTCGGCTGCCATAGTACAACATAACATATAGAAAATGTGAGGAAAATTTAATTTGCTCACTTTGTCGTCATGAAAACTGAGCAGAACTGAGGCACAGAATTAAATTAAACAGTTTGATTATCAGTGGTTTATGAGCTACAGTGCGTAATCAGTCTTATTTTACAGTAAAAACAGGAGGTTTGGCAAGCATACAAGTCTGCAGTATATCAGATATCCATCCACGCAAACTTGACACGGAAAGGCCCCGACCAGCTTGGCAAGTTCAAATGCAGAACCCCCTTGTTGTGAGGTGACAGTGCTAACCACTGCAGCATATCAAGCATATTAAACTTCACTATGATAATAATATCTATTTTTTTTTTCACACAACCAGAACTGTGGTATTCACGCTCATCCATCTCAATAAAGAGGCATTTGAGGTATGAGCACGTACGCCCTCCATGACTCATAAAATTCTGCAACTCAAGTTTTATATATTGGTTGATGAAACTGTCTATCTTTTGGAATAGCTGAAGTGCGATCTTTTCTTTCATCCATCTCAATAAAGAGATAACTGTGGCAATAATAAGAACGTAGGCCAACTATAAATCAAATTTCTTGATTTTAGGTTTTTGCAGCTTGAACTGCAGTATTCAGATCTACTCTAACGTATTTATGTAGAACTATAAAAACAGTCCCTTTATACTGTACATCTACATCTGTATCTCTATATCTATCTGTCAAAATCAGTATCTAATATCCAATGCACGGAACATTCAGTGCTCATGGATGTTCCTTTTCAGTGCATCACATTGATCTTTACTGTTTACATTTTTTTACAGTTAATCTTGTACATGCTACCCTCACACTCTGTGTCATCATGGTGAGTCCCCATAGACACCCCATAACAACCATAATCCCAGCAACACCAGCTGGGAGATGAAATCTCAATGTTTTGCTAAATCAATACTATTTTCCTTACAGCAATGCTAAAGAAAAGGCTATTAGGATATCTTAAATAAAAAAGTTGTTTTTATTATTTGCTTCGGAATATAAGTGGGACATTGGGATTCATCTGACCTCTAGTGACCCTGATGTTGTCCATGACAACTATCAATAGAAATTCTGAATGGTTTTCCTGTATCGATGTCAGGTGGGCAACCAACTAACTAACTATCTGACATCAATATCTTTAGACTCTGTTTCAAGCAGTACAAAGATAATTTGACAATAAATGTGGTGACGGCTCTGACAATGAAAACATGATCTAAAATGTGAATGGATACCGTCTTTATCCTGCAGACACAATGCGCATGTTTTGTCTATACAGCTGCTATGTGACACCCTGACATCCTTAACTGGTGATCCATCTCTCGTTGGTGTTCAAGATAGGCACCTCTAGCCCCCATTTGTATCTGAACTGCTCTGGTACAGCAGGTAGTCCTAAATTGTTTTACAGACCCATGAATGACAGCTGGGAAGGTGATAATCTAAATATGTGGTATTGTTATGGCTTGAACACAGAACTTCTCCCAGACAATCTGGAGTCATCTTTAGGATTGCAGCAAAGGGATTAGCATATCTAGGCTAAATTGTCTGGAATTTTATCTTCACCATTGAGTAGAATCCTAGAATAGTGCATAGAATCCTGTATAGACAATTTCAAATTAGTTCTTTTCAATCCAATCAAACTATTAACATTTGAACATTGGCAGGGGGTTCTCACTGGTCACGTAGCTCATCTAAATCCAAATACTGAATTTCTCCTTCTGAATTACTATCTGTTGCAGCCATGCCTCAATACAAGCAGGTATCAGTCTCTTTTTCCACTTCAGATTGTGGTTTTTGCTGCTTCTGAAAAAAGATTGTGCACAAAACTGAGCACATATAAACTGATTTCCACCTCTTTGTAATTAAGGTAACTTTAGTTTAAGAGAAAATAACTCACCCACCTTTGCAGTTCTACACAGATAAATACAGTTTAATGTAACTCCCTTTGGTTTGTTATGATGCAAGGTCCCTGGTTTGATACACACAATTTTTTTTAACAATGCTGGCATGAAAACAAACTATTACAAGACAAAATTCCTTATTTATTCATGCTGCGTTTAAGAAACATGTTGTAACATAAAATTTAAGGTCAAAATGTCTTCATAAAGACAAACCAACTCTGAGCCTGTCTGAAAAGCACAGTTGGCCACAAACTCAAATTTGCATGCCATTACACAAAGGATTTTAAACTTTAGGAGTAGTATCTTTGTTTAGGGAGCAGTTGAGACCTGTGACAACAGTTCATTGTTTTGATAGATGAATTTCATGTTTACTCTTGGTATTTCAATATATTTATAAATATTCTTTGATAATTAGTCCATAAATCACAAGAGTAATAACCAGAATAATATATTGTGAGGATATGTCTATCAATTATTTTAGTATACTAATCACAGATGTGTTGTGATGTACAGGGTCTGCTTGTGAAGCTCCAGAGGAGGGTTGCACTAAGCTCCATGTCCATCTCAAAGCTACTTTGTAGCAGTGTTGTGAGCAAGAGGTGATGTGCTCTATGAACCAATTGCAAGATTCCTCCATATTGATAACAATCTCAACTTTAACTCCACCAACACAGTAAATACCACACGCACAAATTTATGAATGATATCAGCTTGTGTTAAGGGGGCACAGTGTCTATGTAGAATATCCCCCCCCCCCTTTTTTTTTAATTTACTGTCGTGTAAGAGGATTACAGGGAATATATTTTTTTTACTCCACACAACTGGTTGCTGTCAGCATTGAAATCAAGGAATGAGAGTAACACTGAATGAGTATAACTACAATGCAAATGTATGCATGTATAATTCATTTTCTTGCAGAGCCCTCTGTTCATGCAAAATAAATGTAGGCCTGTTATTCACAGCCATCAGCTGCAGGAAGTGAGAAACCATGGGAAGATTTTCTACTTTAATCAAATAAATAAAGACATTATGTAAACTATTACATAATCTGAAATAAATAGAGAACTAGACTAGTATAATGTGTTTATATAATCATGCATTCTATTTACATTCAAATGACGACTTTGACTGTATTCCACTGCCCTTTAGTGTCTACAAATTTCCTTTTGTGTAGATAATATGCAGCAGCTGTAGAGCTGCACTTTTTTAAAACTGGTAAAATCGAACATTTTACTACAACCCCTTAAAAACAAATTATTATCTTAAAAATAATCACATCACTCTGTCTATATGAAATTGTATGCTTGTAGTATATTTGTAATAAAATGCAAATCAATTCCTGATGTACTGTAAGAAAAAACAGTGTAGTCAACAAACAGGGAGAAACTGCCCTAAAAGGTGAGACTGAAATTCAACTCAAGCAGCATTTTGTCACCGATGATAGGATAACGCTGCCTACCTGGTGAAGACAGGAAGCTGGGACTGGATGACTTGGACTCTGATGATGACAAGCAACAGGGTGCTGATGATGAGGACAATAAGCTTCAACAGAGTTTGCAGGACGGCGTAGGGGAAACCGTCTTTACCCTGCAGGACTTGCCGCAGCGTGTCCAAAAGCATGGGCAAGGTAAACTGAGAGCAGCAACAGAAGGAAGACAGGAAAGAAGAGTCAATTCAACACAAACAATGGTTCTTACACACTTTCAGAGTTAAATTCCACTTATTGTTTATACTTTAAATGACTATTCAGTTTCCATTTTGATGTAAAAAAAAAAAATTATAGCCATTTTGCCAAGCCATTTAGGAGCATTTAGTGCTATGTTCAATATGAATGTTTTATCTGTGTGATGTATACCAGGTGTTAATTGTTAAACCTACCTTTCAGCTTATGCTTAGACAAAGCCTATTGCAAAAAGCCAGCCATGCCTTTGATGCTGCATGACCAACAGCAATGAGGAGTGACTAAGAACAGGGAGCCTTACCCCTTGTGCAACAAACACCTCATGGACACAGCAGATGCCGACAACAGTGATTCCCTGCTCCTTACACAGTGTTGCTGCAGCCACTAGAATAACTGTCAAAGCAATAGGAGCCCACACTGAAAAAAAACAGAACAATATATATAAATTACAGACAACTATATACAAGGTTTGACAGTGTTGTACATTCATTATTCATTATACATGCATGACTCGAGAGAATCTCTTGAGCCAAATTATGCCCTCTATTGCCCGGGATTTGGAAGACACAACCCTTTTATCTTTTGCAGCACTTAGTATCCCAATATTCACTGTTTAACGCAGTGTTCAGACAATCACTTGTAAAAATACCACTTAATCTTTAATAGATCAATGGAAAAGTCACTGCAGGGTGAAAAAAATAGAAGCCAGGCATTAAGTACTTTGCTTGCTCCTGTTAGCAGTTTGGATGTTGGTCAATGAAGGGCAAAATTTCTGACCATGAACTTTGAAATATTTGGCTTTGTAAATGAATGAGAAGTCTCACGACGGAACGTAAATTTTGGTTCCAGTGCTGGTTTAGACTGTCTCATTAGAGAAAGTTCAAACCTTAGGTCTTTCCAAGCTCTGGCATCTGAACTGGGACACAGCTTTAAAGAGCTGCCAGGTGCCTGGAGTACAGTGCTAACAGACACCTGGCAGGGGATTCCAACACAACAACCATTACCAATACAAGCCAAACCAAAGAGTGAACACAGTGTTTTACAAATTTACATGACTAAAGCCTGACTGATGTGTCTGCATGGCTGATTATCATAATGTGGTTTGCAGTAAAGAAAAGCAGAAGACATTGCATGTTTGCAATTTAATAACAGCATTGCCATTGTTTGTACCAGAGAGGGCTGAAAGTTTATTTTTCAACTGTAAAATGAAAATGTCTTGCTCAGTATTGTCCATTTTTATGCCTTTGTTCCTTGAACAATGATAGAAGAGAGATGACAGGAAATGAAGGGAGAGAAATAAGGTACGACGTCCGATAAAGGTCCTGGGCCAGATGTGAATGGGGGTTGTCGAAGTTCATGGTTGGCAACCCAATCCCAGAGTCATCAGGGCGCCCGTCATATCTATCAATAGTAATGATCGGGCTGTAATTCAGACTTAAATTATCATAACCACTGGTGTTTGTCATGGTTTTTGTCAGTTCGTTACATTGGGATGTAAATGCAAAACCAGAGAAATGTTAATCAATGTGAATCAAAATCTAAGTTTGAAGGCCCCTGTCATAAATGGTTCATCAAGTTAAACATATAAAATAGAGATGCACCGACTGCAATCATTATTCCAGGATAAAATATTGATGATAAACTATTTAATAGATGAAGGGCTCTCACTCTCTCTTAGTTGTTTCGAACGTTTTCATGGTTGTTCCTCCACAGCTAACTTCGGCCTTACAGGTATTACAAATTGCCAGCTTCGTCTTCTTCACTCACGGTGAAACACTTTGACACAGACGGCATGTTGTGTGTTTGTGTGCATCTGCATCAGTACTTTTGTTTGTGCGACATGAACCATGTGGCGCATGAGTGTAAAGTTGGCAAAGAAGTGGATATCTGAGACTGATGGGCCGGTCACCGATCATAGCAGATGACGCTGTAAACCAACCTTTTCAGATCGCAAGCCAATTCACCGGTACATCAATAAAAGCCATGTGTTGCAGCATAGAAATTCTCCTCAAAGTCAATCACAGAAACAGACCACATAAACAGGTGTATTTAATGACTGCAATTCCCACCCACTGGCAAAATAGCAGTTTTCAATAAAGGAAAAACCACAAACAAATTACTAAACGTATATGAAATACACAAAAACAAGTGCATCAGAATTTTATCAATGAACACTGACAACCAGAAACAAGCATGCTGTTAATTATCCTCTGCAAAGACAGGATGTCTAAAAAAAAATAATAATAATAATTCAGTTTTCAAAATGCAAACTGAATTGGCCCTGAGCCGTGACAGTTTTCCTCTGAGCCAGATGTGTGATCCCATTCAAACCCTTCCTGTTGCCATAACCCTCCTCATTCACACAGTGGGACTGTGGACAATTTCTGCTTTCCAGTGAATGAGGACTGCAGCATTGCTAAAGACTCTGCCAAAGATCATTCATGTCCTGCAGCTACAAGTTGGAATAACAAGTTTGGTTTTCTGCCTGTGTCTTGAATGTTTCCAATAATGTCTTAATGGGAAGGCACATGGAAAATAAAAACACTACATGACATGAAGCCGGTATGTCTTGTACACAGGACATACAGTACAGTGAGTGAGAGACAGGTGAGGTGCGTTAGACTTACCGATGGAGTGGTCTGCACTTGTTGATTTCGTGTATGCCAGGAAAGCAGCCAGAAGGAAGATTGAAGAAAGAAGTTCAGCTCTGCCAACCACACCTGTGACCTGATGAAAAAAAGTGACAGCAGCCAGTAATTCAGCCCGTTTATACAGATTTCTTAAAATTGACTTAGTTTACTTAACCAGAGGATCAGATCCCACCATAGGATATTCCTGACAGATCTTGAGTAAACCAATATACAGAGTGAAGTTCTGTTCTGGTCACTTTAAAAACATTACACACATGTTTACGATTGGCAGTAACCAGAGTCTGCATGTTTAAGTCCCTGAGTCCAGTTGTGAAAACAGGTCTTTCCAGGTAAATCATCTTAATGAAAAGCAAGCAGACACACATCCCTATTAAGAGGGCTCTCTGACAGCATCGTCTGTCATTTGTGTAAATGATGACTGCCCTCATGTGGAAGAAGCAACATTCTCACTTTCACCATAACCAAAGGCCTGAGTTCTCAGAAATTGACATACCCTAAAACCACACATACAGCCCCACAAATGCTTCTACAAAGCACTTTACAAAGCCAGTCTTATGTGTCTAGTGTGTATCCCATAACAGCACGCTAAGTATTTACAAGAGGGTTACACCTTCCTAGAAAAAGTTATGAACATCTAGATTGAACAAGGCTCATGCATAATTCACTGGCTGCCCATTTAGCGGCAACCAGCAACTAATATATACCACTGTCCTTTGAAGCTCAAAAAAAAAAAAAAAAAAAAAATAGAAAGAAAAACAAACTCACAAAACTGACCTATAGTGTTATCAGGCAGCCACAGTGCTGCCCTAGCTCATTTGATAATATGCCCAAAGTCTTATGCAGAGGCCATTTGTCTACAAGGATACTCCTATATTCGATGTTTCAATTTGATTACACTGATTGCTGAAAAACACTGCACAGAACTGCATTATCTAAATAAGTCTAGACCTACTTATTTTTATCACTTTTCACTATCAGATGAATCTACTATGATTTGGTCATATAATATTGGGAGAGCCAGAGCAGACATTTTCAAAGTAACAAGGAACTCTAAGGAACATGCAGTACGTGCTTACAGACAGACTTAAAATTGTCTCGTCAACCCGTCAAAGCTAATTTAACAGAATGTTTGAAAGGCTGACTATAGTTAGCTCAATTGGGATGAGTCATTCAGACAACAAATTCCATTTTCTGTCTGTGTGTACAGCATTGGGGTGAGGCTCATCGGTGAGTGTTTTACTCTAATGCCATTTTAGAGCTATAAGATATTGTTGTGGAGTACACTAAATAACTTGTATTTGAAGGTACCCAGCTACTTTAAAAAAAAAAAAAAAAAGCTGAAATCTCCATTCAAAAAGACAGAGAAAGACATGGGGACACACAAGGACTCTCTTGTATGTTCTTATCATGAAGGGACCTTCAGTGCTTGGAGCATGACTGAAAAACAAATGATCCGTTCAGAGAGATTCCAGACGACGATAACATGAAGGGCATTTGCTAGAGTAACTCTATGGGCTCATTTGTGACGCAAATTGTTTCCATTCAAGAAGTCTGAGAGACTCTGCATAGATTAGAGAACACCATGAGGAAGATGGGCACAGCAGCGCATGCTGTGTAACAGTAGCACTCCTCCCAAAGAAGCAGAATGTTGTCTTTGTTTTTCTGCTCTGGTCAGGGCCTGTCTGGTCATCAGATCAGCTGTGCTCAATAGGATGAATTACAAGTCCTAATTGGGGAAGAGGCTTTTCAGACAAGCTCTATTGAAGAGAATGAGATTAGGATCAAATGATCAACAATAAGCAGAAAGGTTTTCGGTTTCCGATCAAGTTCACACAACTTTGTGATCTCGATAACATCCATGACAAACGGATGCAAAAACTAACTTTAAGTTTTAAAAATAATTAAAATATTCTAATTGCAGCACAAAACAATGTCCATTGTCAGAGGAAGAGGACTGAGCACTGCACAGAGGGGGTTTAAATGACAGTTGCAGTAACTGCAGTTGCCTAAATCTCTTTACAACTGAGTTAATAGCATGTACGTAGTCCACAACAAGGGAAGGGGCATCATGGATGAGGTATGGTCACACGTCAGCAGGCCATTACGGAGGAAGGATCTGATCTCCAATCTGCATGTTGAAGTGTCCTTGAGCAAGACACTGAACCCCAAATTGAGCCCTCATCATAGTGTGTATGTGTGAGAAAAAAGCTGTATGCATAGAAAAAGCGCTGTATGGGTGAATGTGATTTGTAGTGTAAAGCCCTATGAATGGTCAATAAGACTAGAAAAGTGCTACATAAGTGCAGTCCATTTACCATGTCACTTAAGTATTGAGCCTGTGAGGAAACCACACACCCAACAGTATAAGGACATAAATAATGGCCACCTGTTCAAGTGCTGAAACTGAGGCATGATGCACCCCGCAGAGAGAGGTGTTGGGCATGTTGGAGCAATGCTGAGGCAGTGTTGTCACAGCAGTGTTGAGTACAAGTGATTTCCTAATCCTCCTCCCTTGTTCAGTGAAGGTGTGTACAGTGTGTACATGTACACATGGCTTATACACTATAGCCTCTTTTAACATACTTTATATGTACATTTTTGACATCAAATCTTTGTTTCATCTAAACAGGAGCACCACTGTTTTTTGACCTGATGTTGGCTCCTCTATTTTGTGCGATGCATTTGTGAATGGTTGCATTTCATGACATAGTGAGTGTTGCCCTTGTAATACTGGGTTATAGAGCTACAGATAGATGCTTGTGAACTAAGGATTCATTTGGCATGTTGCCTGGTTTTAAATATACAGAGAATGTTATGTTTTGCATACTTGTAAGCTCAAGTGGATGGTGAGAGCCAAACAGGAAAATGATGCAATAGTGTGTGGACAATTACACTGGAAGACCACCTGTCTGATGGTTATAATATCCCTGCCTTAGCGCTTCTTCCACATTCCTTGTCTTTCCAGTCATCACTTGGTGAAGGGACTTCTGTTTAGAAAGGGGCCTCACTTGAAGCCTTACAACTGAAGCCAGTGATTTAGTTTAACACAGCAATAATTCCTGTGATTTCAGCTGGTTTAAGTTTTTAATCCAAAGTTATTTTGTTGCCATAATATACATTACATAACTTACTTTCACCCAATAAACGTACACTTACAGCTTCAGTATGGATGGGATGCACAGCAAACAGCAAAGCTGCCACCAAGCTGGAAGTCTTGTCCAGGAACAATCGGCACACCCGCAGGAAAAGCACACATACTATGGCGTGTAAAACTACATTGAAGAGATGGTAGGAAGCTGCGCTCAGCTCACTGAAGAGGTAGTTCAGTCGGAAGGTGAATACAGTGAGGGGTCGGTAAGATTTATGGCTCCGCTCCTGTAGTAAGACATATATTTATGCTGTCATATGCAGGAGAATTGACAATTTGAGAGGCATTGAAAAGCTGACAAGTGTTTGGTTAAACTTTTGAATGATTCTTCAAATTAACCTCAAAGTCAAGTTAATCTTAGGAGGCTTTAATTGAATTCCTTCGAGTTTTACTGGACAAATATACTGTATGTTTCATTTATTTAATTAAAACTGCAAATAAACCAACCCTGATCCTAAACATAAATGCTAGAGAAACATCTGATAAGCTTTTATCAATAATGTAATTTTGTAATAGTAGATTAAAAGTGCTGATGAACCACAGAGGTGTTTGCTGAACCATCATTTACCTCAGCCATGGGCGTTCCCCAGAAGTCATTGAGAAATAGGTTGCGGAAAGGGGTCGAGGGCCGTAGGTCCTTGTTGTCAAGGATTGCTGAGACATCATCAAACACAAAGCCGCATGACAGACTGTTCCAGTAACATCCCACCACCAGTCCAGTCAAAAGTAAAATCTCCTTCCATGACACGACAGCCATGGCTGACCAAAGCCTTCATTGATCACTGAAAAGGAAAACAAAGGGATCTGATACCAACAATGCTGACAACAAGATGTGTAAAACAGGCATCTTCTCATGTAGATGGATTTAGTCTTACATTTCCAAAATAACCAGGAAACCCTTCTAACGACTTAAATTACTTGTATAGTAAGTTTACACCCAACCATGTTTTACAGCTCTCCTCCTTTTTCTCTTAACTTAATTCCTTGTCATTATACTCACTCTACGTTATGACTTAAATTCCGTTATGCCACTATAACCCTCCTCTTTTACCACCCTCATTTGCCATCCTATTTTATTCTTTTGGGCTGTGGTTTATTCTAGTCTACAATTGTTGGAGGGTGGGATATTACCTTACAAGCTGAAAAATCAAATAGTCTAGCAACCGGTACGGTACACTGACAGCTGGCTGCAAAAGCAGTGGAGGGTGTAACTTTGCACCAACTTAAAACCTGAAACGAATATTAAGAATGCTTCCCTTGCTATCTAACCGCAGGTGTTGAGTAAGTGAATAACATCTGAATTGCTGCCGGTCGATCGCAAGAATATAAGATTGCAAAAAGCATCAAGCAGCATGTTTGTTATTTTCAGACTGGCCGCTTCAACATAACGTTAGCTAACGAGAAAGATAGCTTACCAGCTAATGCTAGCAATTTGAGACCAGTCTATAAGCCGGATACGGTGAACGCAGATGTATCTTTTAGGTCCTTCTTGAATTTTCTACTCACCGTGTCTGTAGCAGGGCAGGTGGTGACTACAGAGGTGATTTCAAAAACTTGGGATGGTTAGAAAGACATACGTTGCACACAATTCAGCAAGCGGCATTCCTCTTGTACAAGCTAGTCTCAACACATCATCACTATCACTTCCGGTGCAGAGGTGACCGCGCAAGTTAAACGCTAGCAAAGATAGACTTGTCTTTCCAAACTCAAGTGTATGCCACCAATGCCAGACTCAGAGTGCGATTTATAACTACTATATTTTAATGTTACATTCGCAATGTCTCTTCAGTTTGGTAAAGTTCCCTGCAAAGGTGTATCCGCCGCTTTTTACTAGTTTGTTTTCTTGTGGACTAGCTAAATTACAGTAGCTAACCGCTGTTGTCAGTGGTAACCTAGCAGCCTAAGCATCACACCATGTAAACCTCAAGGTGGTTGTTTACTGTAATTTTAACGTATCAGTGGCCTATATCCTCCGTCTATTATATTTACCGTATCCTGCTGAGCTACTTTAAATGATAGCCGATGCTTGAAAACGTTTAACTTACTTATACCACCACCACAACAACATCTAACGTTAGCTAGGTAATTTCTCGTAACTGTTTGTGGAGTGCCGTGCCTATTTTTAAACGTCCTCACTAATGTTTGTGTAATGCGAAGAGTAAAGCTGATTTTTTTTAAGGAGCAGAGCAATGTTTATTCGTGAACTAACTAACCAGCTAACACTAACATTCTTCAGTTATCACTGAGTTGTCTGCTCAATTGTCGGATAAACCTGTACAAACAGGCCCCGGCCAACATGTCTGCTGTTTTTGAGTGGGATGAAGTGGCGAGAATTGACCCTGCCACCCTCCAAGAGGCAGAGGACAGATTGGAGGACGTCTTCGACATATTCGTTTTGGTAATAGTCGCCACTTCACACTGATATCAGTTACAGCTCAAGTTTCTGCTCAGTTGCCCAACCACCAACGCTTCTCTCTAACACTGAAAACGCTTCTCTGGTTTTAAATTACACATTGAATTCAGTGGCACTGCATGTTTAGCCACGTCTGTTGCTGCTTGCACAAGGAAAGACTGACGTTTTATTGATCCTGGATTATTGTCCAGGGCGTTACAGCTCCTTGCTCTTTGGCTTTGTCAGCAAAATGTAGCTTTAGATGTTTTACTTTGACTGTGCCCTCCCTCCGTGATCACTGTTGCCCAGAAAATTTCACCCAGCAGTTTTGCATCTGCATAAAGCCCTCCTTGAACTTAATGCAGATGTTCAGTGTGTGTGCTGTCTGTCATCTGACCTTTGATGAGTCCATGGAAAAATGACAGATTTGACAGACAGAGTTTTGGGCTAGGCTCTCCTAGCAAAATATTGTTACTATTACGAGGTTTATTGACTCTACATTTGTTTTTTAATGTTGAACTACTTTTTCGGTGCAGGCTGAAGACTGGCAGGTGCAGGATAAAACTCCTGAGAGCATTACTCACGTCCTCAGAGTGTTTCAGGCCATGCTCAAGGTTTTCATTCTTGTTATTTCTATATCCTGATTCTCTACCATGCACATTTATCCACAGCCCTTCTTGCATATAATGTAATGTATTTAACAAAGCAAGAAAATTTAGTATACACTTTTTATTATAGAAGCAATTTTGGAGGCATGGTCTGCTTGAAATATTGCAAGAAAATAAAATAAGTTTGACCCAATTGTCTTCTCTCCCTCTGCCTGTTAGATTAAGGAACGGGAACTTACTGTTTGCCACAACTTCCTTGAAGATGTTGGAGCACAGCATGCTAAAACTGGTTAGTGCACAGATAAAGTTAAGTAGTCGAAATGTTTTATATGTTTAAGTTTTGCTAACAAACAACACTGATTATGACTTCTGTACTGTAGAGAAGGAACTCCTTGCCAAGGTGTCAAGGCTGGAACAAGAGCGCAAGGTAACGATTTTCAGCATATGTGTGCAACTAGAAAACAGGTTTCATTCTGCTTTACTACAGGCAACAGTAACAAATCTCTTAGCCAGTCATACAGCGCAACCCTGGCTACAAAGGGATTGGTTGCAGTGACTGAAAGACAGCACATAAGAAGATTACAGCTAATTCCTTGCATGCTCACAACCATTACATGTAGTTTCAACTTGATTATTTTTTAAGGTTTGTATATAATCAGAATTTGCACAATTCAACAATTCTACAATTTGCTTTGTAAAGAGAAAGTTAATCCTTGTTTAAGAATGTGAAAATGACACCATATGCATATATTAGTGTTGTAAACAGATGGAGGTGATCGGAGACTAAGAGGTATCTTGGTGGGGGTTGTTTGGATGTTTGTATGTCTTGTTTCCGGTCCACACGGCTCAGCACTCCGGCACTGGGCCAGACACCCGCTTTCTGAGAGATGAGATTCGGCAGCTCGAGACCCAGCTGGAGCAAAGGGAGAAGGAGTTGACCCAGTTAAAGAAAGAAATGGGCAAGGATAAGAAGACCAATGAGGAGGTATGAGCAAGTTACCCATAGTTCCCATGGATAGCATAGGACTTTGGATCCAGTATTGAGTCCTTGGATGACCTATAGTTGTCGGTTCATAAGTTTGCACTCACTGTGTTGACACTGTACTGATATGTCCTTTTAAGTACATGCTATTGAAGAGATTTTCCTTATATTTCAGTGTTATTTGTGGAACGAGAATGTACCAGTGGGATTTATTGAACTGCATATAATTATATTTTGATATTCTTAAGTATTAACAAATTATTTCACAAAGAAGTTAAAAAAAGTCCTTCAAAAACAAACATTTTGTTAAATTTAGATGTTTATTAGTATGGGATATTTAAATTCTTGACTAATAATCTCTAGTTACACTAATTGTATTAGACATTGTCTACTGTCAGTCACTTTCCACTTATTAATACTTAGGTTCATACACTGGAGCAAAGCTATTGCGTAGTGCAAATGTAAGAGATGATAAGTGTGCATCTAGTGTGGCAACATTTTTGCAGTGTTTATGTATTTTGTACTCCCTGTTCTGTTTTCCTAGCTGGCTGTGCGGGCAGAGAAGGCTGAGGATGAGGTCAAGAAGCTGAAAAGAGAGGTATGTAGCAGCTGGCACCACATCACACAGATTATAAAGCATTATGAAGCAATCTTTACATCCTCACTCAGTACAGAATGTAACCCATCTATTCTCACTTTATGTAGTCTCATGTGCTCTGCCATCATTTGCTCATATGAATGCTTCCTCAAAAATCATAATCTCTTTTCATCTCTTTCTATTCCATTGCCCTAGATAAAAAAGCTTAAGGAGAAGGTAAGAAATACAGGTAGTGCAGTTCAGTAAAATTAGGTTTCAGTTATTCAATATAAGTATGATTTCGATAGTTTATGTAGTTGTAAAAAGGTAGAAGTAAGTCAGTCCAAGGAGTACACATTTTTTTAAATTCTGTACAGATGGTCACTCACTGTACATGTATTGCTGCTATAGAATTGTTATCATGTTATTTTGCCACAGCTGTCAGAGAGGTTGAAAGCATGACCGTGTCAGATGAGATAAGGTAAAGTCTGTAAAATAGATAAGCTACTGAACAGAGAGGGAGGTAGGAACAAGATACAAATAAATCAGAGGTACAGTTATATGCTGTAGACTGTATTTTGTTCTATACCAGTGTGCATACATTAAATGTACTATATGTACAAATAAATGTGTAGTTGAGTGTAGTTTCCCGATTTTCCAGTTAAAAGTGACACAGTAGATTTCATAGTAGTAGAATACATTTGAAATATGTAGTAAAATATACGTTTTAAAGATTCCAAGAAATCCAAATTTTGCACAAGTGAGATATTTCACTATTGTCACTGAGGCTATTGGCCTGTGTTGTAGGTGATCCATGTTGGCGAACTTGGCGTAGAAAAAGTATTTTTACTGTTTCACCAGCATTTGGACATTGATGAATATTAACTTGGGTATTATTTAATAGGGTGAACATATGTAGGGCTGCAACAAATAATTATTAAACAGTTACAGTAAAATGCTCATAAAAATTCCCAGAGGCGAAGATGACATCTTCAAAAGTACTTGTTTTGTCAAATGAGCAGTCCTAGACAGTCCCAGTCGTTTCAGATCTAAACATAAGACAAATCAGTTGTGTGTCTATATTCGGTTCGGTTATTCGGTCTAGCCTCTTCTCTGACAATAATTCCGTCCTTCCTGTACCACGACAGAACGAACAGCTCAAGCAGGATGTGGACTTCTATCGTGGGGAGCTGGACCAGAAGGAGCCGGGCCCGTCCAGAGACGAGAATGCTGAGATCCAGAGGAAGCTCAACTTGGCCAACCGCCAGCTTTACCAGTGCTTGGAAGACCTTCAGGTACTTGGAAATGTGTTTCTCTACTATACTCTCTGGTGAACAAAGCAAGCCTGGCAATAGTACTACACTTAAGTCTTTGAGACATATAGAACCTTTGTAGTGCCAGAAACATCCAAGATAAGTGTTGTTTGCACTTAATAATCTAATTTCTTACTGCTGATTTTTATTTTTATTTTTTTCTGGCTGTCATCTGCTTCTGTTAACCGCTCTTTGTACCTGTGATTTATAGGATGCAAAGGCATGCATCTACAAATCAAGTGTATCATAATATTTTGTGTCCATTAGCGAGCTGAGGATGAAAGCTTGTACCTGAAGACACAGAATGAGCAGATGCAGAAAAGTCTGGAGGAGTCTGTGAAGGAGATGGAGAAGATGACAGATGAGTACAACAAGATGAAGATTGTTGTACAGCAGACTGACTCCATTATGGACCAGCTCAGGAGGGAGAGGGATCATGCAAAGCTGCAAGTAAAGAACTTCCTCAATGAACTCTGTGTTTTATTCTGTGTTGGGTTAGTTTTATGCTGAGAAGAATTACATGACACTGTTTACTGTATCACTACAAGGTTATCACATGCATGAAGTCAGTTATCATTGTCATTATCATTGTCATCACTGCTATGGCCTGTTTTTCTGTTAGCATGATTACATTGTGTGTAGGATACTGAATCTCGCCTTTGTGTGTGTGTTTGATGTGCAGGTCAGGGAGTTAACAGATAAGATTCATAGCATGACTCAAGAGGATGACCCAATAATGGCAGCAGTCAATGCCAAAGTAGAGGAGTGGAAGGTAGGTATAAATTAAATGCCTTTTCTCTTTAGCCAGGTGTATGTAAAAGATATGTGTGTAATGAAGGAGATAAGGATTTAGAAAGAAGCCCACGGACCTAAATATTTCACCTTATAACCCTGTGTGATCACAGAGAACACAGAGACCTTTTAACCTTTCAACTGAAGGAACCAGGGTCTAAATGTAGTTCCCGTCTAACAAAAAGCCCCTGGGAGGGGAAAATCTGGGTGATTTTCTCTATTGAGTGATGTCCCTTAAAGCTGTTACATCATCTTCATTCACAGTGTAAGCAAGCACTGGTTGTATCAAGTAGAAATGTCTTTTAATTCTATTGACGTCCAAAACCAAACTAGAAAAAAGGTCAAGGTTAGATACAGGCAGTGTGTCACAGAGTAAAGCAGAAACAAATAGGTATAAAACATTCAGCACATTGCTGTTAATTTGGGAACTGGCATTCTAATAATTTCTACTTTTAAATCTCTGCATGTTTGCGTGCAGTATCAAACATCACAGTTACACAGTAAACTATAACACATTTTCCATTGAGAAAGTGGTCTCAGACTCTTGGACCACACTGTATATACAGCTGTATTGCTTCAGGTTGTATAAAACAAAAAATGTTCCTGACCTGTGTCGGTGAGGGTTGTTTACATGTTGTGATCGGCCCAGTTTTGGTACATGCACGCAGCACACATTCATGGCACCCTGAATGACAGGCACACAGAGAGAGCCAGTATAAAGACAGACAGGGGCAGGAACAGTAAAAACTTTATTGGTTTATTGGTCCGACTATGACAAATTGGTTCTTTGTCAATGTGTTAAGAGAAAGAAAGAATGGGACAGGGATGGCTTAGCAAATCAATGCATTTTTACCCATTTGAAATAAAAAAAAAAATTAAAAATTAAAAAATCAGTTTTGATATTTTTGATACATAAATGATGTGATGGCAATTTGTATCCACATCGTCAAAGGTCAATTTCACTGTGACATCTTAATTTTCTCCAAAATCACTTCTGGCCATTACTCAGCACTCTAACTCAGACACAGAAGAGGAGATTGTGACCATATTTCAACTTGACTGGTTGGCAGAAGCATATAAACATGAAGCGGTGATTCTAGTTTTAATGTGCCTTAGCTTCGCAATTATGCATCTTTACCATCATCACTGAGGCTCTTTGTGGACACTCTTAAACCCTCCTTTTCCTCACATACAGAGAGTGCTCTCTGGGAAGGATGATGAAATTCTGGTGTACCAGCAGATGATCCGTGATCTGAGGGAAAAACTACGTTCAGCCCAACTGGACTTGGACAAAAGCAACATTATTGCCTTGCAGCAGGTTTGTCCCATTATTAATCTAGACCTTGCATACTTAAATATGCAGGAAGGAAAATCCTAATTACAATGTAGAAGGTTAATGTCTGCAAATGCCTTTATTTGCGCCCTTTGGAGCAGGGGAATTCTGACTGTTCTTCCATCTGTCTATCATTTTCCCTGCTGTCTGCTTTCTCTTCTGCCTTGTCATATTATATATTTCCTTCCGCTGCCTTGGGCCAGGTCATATATGAACTCTGTGCTGTAAGTTTCATCTGTCATGTGCCTCTAATCCCCAGTGCCACAACTGTTTCCATTTCATAAATTTCCTTAATGATGAAAGCACCAATAACTCAGTGTGCTACAGCTGTACTCACACATAAATTCTCATCACTTTGGTGAATGCCCTAAAGGCCGTTCAAGACAGAGATAATCAAATCAAGATGCTGAGTGAGCAGGTGGAGCAGTACACAGGGGAAATGGAGAAGCACACCCTACTCATTGAGGAGCTAAAGACATCCACGAAGAAAGACAGAGGTGGGTAGATCCTTACTTAATATTCCTAACTGAACACCTTCATACCAAAACCAGCTGTGATGAGGTCATTAAGTGTTCTATTTAAAATGATCATAACACCCATTATCTGAGTTCCTAATAATACAACACGCTTCAATCAGCCTTTCCTTTAATTGTGGACGGTAAACATTTGTAGCAGTGGTGCTGTGAGTAGTTATGGTGAAAGTTAAATTTTTCACACAGCTGATGGGGGAAAAAAAAAATCTAATTAACAAAAATAAACACAACTCCGATCATTTGTAAGGGCCTTTAGAGTTTAATTGGCCCTGGAAATCAAATACCAAACATTCTGTGGTTTCAGCTTCTTTCTGCTTTTCTCTGTTTTGTATTAAACATAAAATCTATACTTTATGGATTTGGTCAGACAAAAACTTGGATGTAAGATAATGTGTATCTGTCCTCAGATATGTCCTTTCATCCATCTGTCCCATTCTCATGGTAATGATATTTACAAATGTATACAAAGATGACCTAGTAAGATGTTGGTAGGCAAAGGTCAGAGTTCAAGATCACTGTGACCTCACAAGCACACTTTTGACCATAACTCAACACACTTAATACAAGTACTGATAGATGGATGGATGGATGGATGGATGGGTGGATGGGTGGATGGATAGATAGATGCTCTAAATCAGGAATAAAGGGGAGATTGTGACCATATTTTCTACAGCTTGACTGAGTCCTGGAGCTATATCACCGTGAGGGAGTGATTCTAGTCTAATTGTAGGCACATGAACAGAGACAAATTTTGTCATTGTTGGATGAGGACTTGGCGGTGGTCCCATCTTCTTTAAAGCTGTAGAAATAAAAATCAGTGTTTTTAGATTACCAATAGCTCAGAAAATGTGATGTGAAAAAGGGCTAAACGCTATGCAAAAACAAAAAAAAACAAACTGAAATTATTTCTTTTTCTTGTTCAAGACCTGCCATTAACCACACAGCAGAGAAAGATGGAAGAACTGAAGTCTAAGTTGGAAGCTGCAGAGACCAGAACAGTAGAAGCGGAGCAGGCTGCAAAGCTTGCAGAAGCTCATGCTGAGGAAAAAGACAAAGCACTCATTGAGGCTTCAAATCGCTTGAGCCAATACGAGTCTGTAAGTCTACACATGTCCTGCCGCTCCCCTTGGCTTACATCAAAGATTATTTTAATCCAAATCGAATTACTTGAGACTTAAATTCCCAGAAGTAAGGCCTATGGGGTTTTTCCCTGTCCATACTCACTTTTAACAGAGACATTGAAATGACTATGTGACTATGGTGTGATCAACATGCTTTTTGGGTCTACAAGCTAAGTGTTTGTCTTTCACCATGTCTAATAACATCCTGATTTTCCCAAGAAGCGTATGAATTAGAAAACAAGGAAATAAAGAAAGTGAGACAAGACATGCTTTTTGATGGACGAGTAACCACTGCTCTGTCTTTTGTATTACAGGGCACTTATGGTCTGGAAGCTGCCATTGCGGAGATCAAAGAGTGTAAAAATCAAATTAAAGTGAGAGATTGTGAGGCAGAGGCCATGACCAAAGAAATAAACCAGCTCGAGTTGAGAATTAATGACCTTATGGACGAAAACGAGGATTTCAGAGAAAAATTAGGTCAGCTTTTTAAAAAAAATTATTGTTCCCATCTTTCAACATTAACTCACTAATGGCGGATAAATTGATTTTATGTTTATCTCTATATGTTTATATCTTTTGTTTATTTGGGTCTTTTTCATGAAACCAAAGGTCTAGAACCAAAGCAGGAAGTGGATCTGACAGAATTCAGGCGAGCCAAAGATCTCAGGCAACGTCAGTACAAAGCAGAAAACCAAGTCCTCACCAAAGAGGTAAAGATGGATGTCAGTGGTAATAACCGCAGCATTTAAAACCACTACCTTTTCAGATATCCTCTCATCTCACTGCTTGATTCTTTTTTTTTTTTGTCTAGATTGAACGGCTTGAGGAGGAAAGACTGGACCTCAAGAAACAAATCAGAAGCATGGTGAAGGAAAGAGGTGATGCACAAATCACAGGATTAAATAACACCATCATTGTAGTAACATTCTTTGCCATGAAATTCAACACAGTGTTTCATCTGTCTGTTTGACAGTGATATAAAGTGATATGAAGTAAAACTTTGATAGATAACATGATGTCTTTTTTGTGTGTTCAAACCTTTAAATATTGGCCTCATTTAGCCTGATTAGGGCAAGAGTTGAACAACAAAATTTGTAACTCATAACGTTATTTCTCATTTTGTCTGAGCGTCAGGAGATAATGCCTGTTACTCCTTTGTACAAAGAATCCCACTTGTTTTCTCAACCTATACTCATCTGTACTATTGTTTGGCATATGCCTGCCATGTGCTGTATTGGTTCCCCCAAATTACTAAAGAGCATTATGTTTCAAATTCAGTTTCATATCTAATAATGAAGATATTTTTGGTTTTGTTTTTGGTGCTGCAATGCATTGATGATTAATTTAAAGGTCCCATATTGTAGAAAGTGAGATTACAATGCCTTTTTTGATTATAAAGCAGGTCTAGTTTCTATAGTAATACTGTGAAAGTATCGAAGTGCTCAGTACACAAAGAAATACACACAGCCTGTATTCAGAAACTGAGCCTTAAAATGAGCCGTCAGGACTTCTGCAACTTTGTGATGTCACAACAAAGCAGTTACTGCCCTCTGAGCAGGCCCTGAGCCTCTCTTCTGATTGGCTCACTGACATGTTGTTACTAGCGCTCTAGAGAAAAGCTTAAGAGATGACATGTAAAACTACATTGAAATGGTTTTTGGTTCTTAAAACCACAAATATATTACCTTATGGATATCAAAGTTTTTTTTTAAATACAGAAAAAGTGTAAAATATGGTGCCTTTAAAAGAAATTAACAGCAACCGTTTTTTCAAGAAACATTGTTCCTTTGAAAGCTGTTTACAGGGAGTGAGGTTAGCCTTTTTTGAATTACTGACCGAAAATCTTTTTATTTTTTTATTTTTTTTATTTTTTTTACCATTTTAAAGGTGTTTAACGGACTGTGCTGCTTCTGAAATCTTAGTAACAATCAAGTGTTTCTGCAGGTATCCCACAATCAAGCTTGCTTCTGGTGGAAGACATAAGACCAGGCAGAACAATGTCACTAAAACAAAGCAGCACTTATGCAGATGGAGAGATCAGACGCAAGGTAAGCTCCTGGCTAATGATGTTATTTCTCACATCTCAACTTGAAGCAAGTCCAACTGTTTTTAAAGAAGAGCAATTTTCTGATAAAGCCACAGAGCTAATTGCAATTGCTGTCCACAGCACAATGGATTGCAGTTTTATAACCAGTGATACACTTTTTGTGTTTATTGTTTCATTTAATCTGATCATTAGGTGGTTTGATTGCTGGGCAACTATGTGTTGTTGTCAAAACAAAAAAGAAAAAAATCTCTCATTCAAACATCAAAAAGTGGAGTTCAGCTAGGGCATGGTCAGGTCTACTTTTCTCCTGTCTCAAGTACAGGTGCATGACACACCCTTTGGGGTGTGGAACAACTGATGTAATGTGTCAATAGTCAGTAGTTTAGTCAGTAGGATACTATGAAATGAAACGGTTACATGGATTTGTGCTGAACTTACATCACATGGTATATACCACTGTATCATTGGATTCAACAGACTCAAAAAATAAAAATGTTGCATACAATCAATGGTTTAAAAGACAGGGCACCTGCTAGAAGGGATAAAAGATAGAGCATCTTGATTGATAAACAAACAAACAATGACTTGGACAATAAATGAATCAGACAGTACACCAGCCCCATCAGATTTTTTTATTATTGTGAAACATGTTGATTTACCTCAAAGTACAGCATGTCATTAGGAGTATTTTTGGTAGATATCTAAATCCGACCTGTTGTTTTAACATTGTCATTGTAATCTGTTCAATGATGTAACTTGTATTTGCAGAATGAGTACCTAGAAGAAGAACTCAGCAAAAAGGAGAGAGAGCTGGGACTTCACAAGACCCAGTTTCAAGTTAAATGTAAGTACAGATGTGCTGTCTATCTGGATTTTACAGGGACATTTTGAAAGTTGAGTCTGTTCCATGAGCAGATTTTTTTTTTTGGTCTGATGATGGTTAAAAAACAGAGAATGTGCACAGAGGAGATCATTATTGTGATGTTTTTTTGCATAAATTAGACTGAATTAAATACTCCAGTGGCTACAGCTTCCCTGAAATTGTTCCTTCGTGTGTGAACTTACAGTGCAAGAGCTGACAAAAGTGAAACAAGACCTGGAGGCTGCACTCAAAGACGTCCTCCAAGCCATGAGGATTAACCAAGAGGCCACTCCATCTCATGGTGCCATCAATATTGCCAACCTGGAAAGGTTGACTAATGTAAGTATCTCCCATGCACCAAATCTGATGTTAAATTTTGATTTGTTTTTTTTTTTCCACAAGAGGCTAAAGTGTAATTTATTGCCACAGTGTGTTTTTTTGCTATAACTAGTAACAGGTTTTGATCAGCTCAATCCTCAGAATCTTATCTTTTAGTTGTTCAGAGTTTGGTACAGGTCTTGATTTTGCCATATTTTTGCTCTATCACTCTCTATGTGGGGCATAATGCTGCAGAGCAGGGCCTTAATATTGGTAGGTAGGGCAGCTTATGCAAGGAGAACACTGTCATCTGAAGGAAGGAGATTTGCCTTAATCTACAAACAAAACAATAACTCAAACATAATTGAAATGCATGTAACTTAACTGCATTTTAATGCAATTTAAAATAAAACTGAAAATTTACTTTTCCTGAGGGAGATTAGTTATTAAGGTGAACAGTAGTCGCAATAGTAGCAGATGCAGCAGTTGCAGCATTAGATATTAGTAGTTAGTGGTAGTTTTAGATGGCATCATATTTTATAGTAAGATTACTTCTTAATTACATTAACGTTACAGATGTCATTAAAATAATTCCAGATTGACAGGTGTAAATGTTGAAACCTAAATGTAATGTTTCATAGTTCCTATTTATATGATGTCATAGAGTTTATATTTGTGTCTTCATTTATATATTTGTATTTGGTAGAGCCTTGGATGCGCGGATCAGCTCTGATGTAATCCGAATCTGCATATCATGATGCAAAATGTGATCTCTTGATTTTTTTGTTCAGAGTTTTCTACGATGTTTCCCACTGTTTCAGTTTACACCTTTATAGTACTTTCACAAATAGATTTGCTATGCTGAAAACAATGGGCACACTCCCCATCCAGGTATTTCAATGTTTTTTGTCAGTAGATGAAGCAGATGGCTTGTCACATAGCAACTTAATAAACAACAAATGTGGTAAACCAGAAAAACGGTGAGAGCAAGATAATCCAACAGTAAGGAAGATATTTGTTCGGCTCTGTCAAAACCCTAGGTCTGGCATGTGGTACAGTATTAATGTGATATTTGCTGTCAGCAGTGTTTTGAACAAAAACAATGTACATTTATTTTTATGTACAACAAGTGCTAGTAAATGTTAAATCTAGAAAGTGAGTATGATCGTGGTGGACCTGTTACACTGACTTAGAGGCAGCACTTCAAATGGATCTTTTCTATTTGACAGGCTGTATCTATTTATCATCCATTATTTTGAGGTTTGTTTTCATGGCATTTCAACTGTCCTTAGGCGATAGATGTGAACAACATGAGTGGGCAGTCTGAGTCAGCACTGCACCTCAAGTCCCAAATACATCAGCTGGTGGGGAGAAACGAAGAACTAAGGCAGGAACTGAAATCAGCACGCGAGGAAGCAACAGGCAGCTTCAGCCAGCTGGCCAGAGCAAAAGAAAAGGTACATCCAGATTGTATCATGTCAAGATAAAGAAATAATGCTGTTGTTTTATTGTGATACATTAACTTTTCTGTCTAATTCTGTGGGTTTTTTTTGCTATTTTCCTTCCTTCGGCAAGAAAACAAAGCAATGTTGGTAACTGCATCAGGTTTTTATGGCTACACATTTAAATATGATTTGTCAAGTTGTTCACAGTCAAACAGCTGGTTATACAAGGCCAAATCCGAATGTTTACAACTGTGTGTCGCAACTCTGTTTTCCACTTCAACAGCATAAATATCTCACATGAAAGTAGTTGACCACATTCATTACTAATTTACATAATGATGATTTATAGAGACAGTGGCAATACCTGAAATTCTCTCTCTGAGAGTAATTACTAACATGACTGCACCATTTCTTTGTTGAATCAATCTCCTCTGTTTTTACATCTCTCGCTTTGGTCTCATAAAACAAGAGATAAACAAACTTGTGTCCCAACTTTTCAACTTACATTCAGTTTCAATATTTAAACTGACACAACATAAATGAGAAGTCATGTTTAATAGAAACTGTGTTCTTCATAGCACAGCCACCCAAAGTTTGTTCTTAGAAGGGAAAAGTGTACATATCATATATATCATATAGCAGAACCTTCCCTCAATTTCTCCAGTTTTATTCTGTTATATCACAGTGTGTCTTACAAAAGTATCTTTTCTCTGGTCTTTTACTTTTTCATTTGCTTGTCTGGTTCATTGTGCTCTAAGGTAGTGTCATATGTTTTATTTCAATTGGGTTTATATTTCATGTTAACTTTATTTGAATGACACTGGTATTTTCATGATAGCCACCCGATCATATTCTCCCTGCAAACTGCAAGTCATCGTGACAATGACTCATGCTCAGTAGTTTGGATTGATGCTGTCCTCTTATTAAAATTTATTCTGAATAAGCACCTGTAACCAGAAGTGAATATTTTGATGCGCAAATGACATTTTTAGTGAGACTGAAGTTGGTATTAAGAAAAACATTGTGCCTGCCAGGCTGTACTTGTGATTCCCTTCATCTGTGCTTGTCAGGTGAGCCAGCTGGAAGCTGAAGTGGAGCTGCTCAGAAAGTCAGGCAACAGTGGAGTTGTCCTCCGACCTCTGACCCTTCCAGAGGGCCTGGGGCACAGTAGCACTGAGGTCATCAGTTCCCTGAATGAGTACACTATCCGACTTCTTCAGGTCAGTGTCACTGTCTCTTCAAGACCTGGATGGAAATACCTATAAATCATCTTTATTTTTCAAATATCAATTAAACATTTATTTTAATTAAATTAATTAGGAGCTCAAAAACAAGGGGGAGCAAAGCAAGAAACTTGTAGGAACACTAGAGGAATACAAAGAGAAGTTTGCAGTTATCAGCCACCAGCAGGGTCTCCTCTATAAAGAATACCTAAGGTGAGTTAATAAGAAAGTTTCTCACAAGTTACATTTGGGTTGCGACCTGAAGTTCAAAGTTTGAAAATCTTTTTTGTGTGTTTTTATTGCTTAGTGAGAAGGCTGAGTGGCAGAAGGAGAAAGCAACATTTACAGATGTGAAGGACAAGCTAGAGGAGCAAAAGCAGGTGGATGCTGTTAAAATCCAAGAGTTCAACGTAAGTCAGACAAATACATTTTTAAAATGTTAATGGCACTTAAACGCTGCAAGATGAACTGCATTCAGGAGCACTTTCATTCACCCCCACACGCATGCACACACACACACACACACACACACACACACACACACACCAATGCTTTAAAATGGTCTGTCTGAGGTTATTCTTTAACTGGATGAATGTGAAGCACACATTAGGGGAACAGGCCATACACTCGACATGCAGTTAAAGGTGCCATATGTCAGTTTTCTCTGGAGTCGAACATGATTTCTTGTCAAGATGGGTGATGGTGGTGTTGGTAGTAATAATGGTCACAAGAGCTTCAGCCATTGTTGTGTTTTCAACACAAGAGGTTAGAATATGCCCTCTGAGCAGCCCTGCTTCCTCATCCTCTCATCCTGAACATGAGGCAGCGAGGACACTGCACTGACTTACTGCAGTGTCATTACATGACAGTCTTGGGTTAGCTGGTTAGCATGCTGATGTAATCTTATGTGTCTACACATGCTTTTTAAAAGCCTTTTAAGAAGCCGTAACAGATAAACTGCATTGCGTCACTTTTCTTATCTTACCCTGTAGTGAGTTTTCCCACAAAATGTCATGAAGGATCAAACCTTTTTATTGAAGCATCCATGTATTTCATCCATCAGGAGCTGCTAGACACCCTTCAGAAGGACCCACAAGAAATCAAAAGACACTTGAGCGAAGTATTGCGCAAGATGACGGTGCTGAAGGTTAATGAGAAGAAACTGACACGGCGCTACACCACTCTGCTGGAGCAGGAACAGCACCTCCGCAAGGAGAACAGCAAACTAAGGGACGAGAGCAGCCACATGCAGGCTTCTGTCACCCAGAGAATAGGATACCTGCAGAGATACAAGGTACAGAGAATCTAATTCCTTCAAAACTCATAACAAAACAAATTCTAATATCTGTTTTCCAGAGTAAAAAGCTTTATCCTAAGATAATGTGTAAAACGAAAGTTGATGTTGTTTTTTCTTAATTAACTTGAGCTGGAAAAAAAAAACAGATGCCTCACAATCAACTGAAAGTTTTCTACTTTACACTTATCTGGAAAAATAGTGACATAACCTTTTAGGGGTGGAAAGATTGACCAGTGTTGGAATACGAACCAGCAGCATAGAGAACAAGAAGGACTTCTGTTGTGTGGAAATTCACATATTTGTCAACTTGGATCTTATTCTCATGCATATTCTCATACTTATACTAGATATCATGGCCATTATAACTATTGGTGATGATGACATTTTAGTCACCACCTTGGATGTAGAAATTTTGGGAATGCAGTCTCCAGTTAGAATGACTCTGACTGGGAGGAAGAGCACAAGCCTCCCTCCAACTCCAACTCTTTTCACAAAGTGCAGCAGAAATCATTTTCATGGCTTGTTTTTGACTCCAACCAAAAGTGAATACTGTAGCTATTGTAGGAAGCATTGGCCAGAATATGAGAGTAACACTCCAGTTGTCAAATCACGTAATGTCCTTCTAAAAATCACAAATAAAAGTTGCATTTTAGCATCGGCATACAATCCCCATTTAATGGCACTGCCTCTGCTTTCTCTAGGAAATGGCTGCATATAAGATAGCAGCACTGCAAAAGGCCTTGGATGACAGTGTGCCCTCATCAGACCTGGAGAAGGCTAACAAACAGTACACAGAGCTCACAGTCAAATACAGAGACACGCTGCAGAGGGACAGCCGTCTCATACAAAGAACAACCAACCTTGAACACTTGGAGGTATTAAAGCATTAACTGGCTTCAATATACTCACCATTATTTTTTGCCTGTTTACAGTTGACTGACTGTAA
Organism: Trachinotus anak; assembly: GCF_046630095.1. Classification (NCBI taxonomy): domain Eukaryota; kingdom Metazoa; phylum Chordata; class Actinopteri; order Carangiformes; family Carangidae; genus Trachinotus; species Trachinotus anak. Next base: position 23,713,000 of record NW_027273853.1, on the reverse strand, counting down.
TATATTTCTGTCTTCTTTTTTTTCTGTCTCAGCGCGAGAATGAGTCTCTCCAGGAGCAAATCTCTTCCATGAAAAAAGAACTGGAGATCACAAAGGAGAAACTGAATACTTTAGAGCAGGCTTGGGAGAACAGCGGCTCAGTTGGTAAATGATGAACGCTGTAAACTGATGGCCAGTAGATTCTGTTATGTGTTTTTATGATGCCAAAAGTATTAAAAAAAAGGACTACAACATGTTGTGATTCACAGAGAGAAGGGGTACATCTCCTCAAACTGCATATGAACACAGCTTACACAGATCAACTAGGCCATTACAGGAAACGTCGTTCTGGTCTTTATCCTTATCAACATATGATTTATGGGGATGTGGTGACACCACTAGACACAGCCTAGAGCACAGGTTTCTCTAGGATCCTAGATACATGCAGTGTTGTAATACAGTGGATGATTATCACAGACAATTTAGGTATCAGCACATGTCTGTTTTATCAGTAAGTATGGTCAGTAAATGTCATCGTATCTAGTGCGAATGTCAGCCAGAACTACAACAAGACTGTAAGCGTGGGCTGCATCAGCAGGATTTAATTTAGACTATGAATAGGTTTTTATTTGCTTTGATGCAGTACAATACTGATTTAACTCATCTGAGTTTGTGGGTCCCACATTTAAATTATGTTTTTCCTTAATATCAGGAGGTGAAAATGGCATGGATAAGGCAGACAAGGCATTGGCCAACAACGAGATGGTATCTGCTGCCAGACGAATCACGACTCTAGAGATGAAGGAGCTGAATGAAAGGCAGAGAGCTGAGCATGCCCACAAAATGTATGAACACATGAGAAATTCCCTCCGGCAAGTGGAAGAGCGCAACTTAGAACTGGAGTCCAAGTTTGCAGAGGTAAGAGGCCAAGGAAAATGACAGATGGGTTTTATTCTGTCACACACTTATGACAGGAGTTGTTGCTCAGGGTGTCAAAGTGATTGTTTTAATAGATTGTGCTAGATGTAAAGCTGAGGTCACCTGGCAGATGTACAATCTTACATAAAGAAGAACATTCTTCTCGATTGTGCAAATGAAAAACCCTGTTTTATGCAATACAGGTTTTTTTTATCTGACTATCTCAACATTTTGGTTCATGACCCCTAAAAACAGCAATACCACACAGCTACGTGACTTTTTTAAATGTTTGTCAGTGTGTGCCAAATTCATACCAGTTAAGGACATTTTCAAGTCTCCCATTTGAAGAATCTTATCAAGCAGTAGTACCTCTGTTTTTCCTTAGTTGACCAAGATGAATGTAGAGGCCCAGAGGGTGGAGCGGGAGCTGAGAGATGAGCTGTCGGACAGCATCAGCAAAGCTGTGAGCGACGCCGACAGAGCCAGGATTACAGAGCTCGAGAAAGCTGAGGCTGAGCTTCGCATTGAGGTGTCTAAGTAAGTTTGACAATGTGCAGTCCCCAGATCATTAAGATTCTTATCATGAAATATACATGCAGTTTCAGTCCTCGAGTAACTTTGAAAATAAATTATATATTTATTTATTTATAATATTATATATTTAAGGTAACAGTAGTGTACTAAAATGAATCTGTTAATAAAACTTTCATATGGCTCATCACTGCTAATTATTTCTCATTTAACAGTGCAATTAAGGTAAATACATTTTTTTAAATCATGTGTATGTTAATCCAATATATGTTCATATGTTAAACTAAACGAAATTCGAAATTCACCAGAAACTAAACTAGCACTTTTCTACTTTAAATGTTTCAAAGTTTTACGTGCCAACAATTCAACATAATTTGAACATGTAAATTTGAAGTTACCTTTCAATATTAATGGCCATTTGTTTTGGTATTTGTATCAGCTATTCAGTTAGATACTGAAACGCCTCTCTGTTATGTGTCAGCATTCCTTTGCTCTCCTTTGCACTGCTATAATGCTAGCAATACAGGTATTAGGCATCCTTTACTGTTTAAAAAGTTTATGTAAAGAACATAAAATGTTTTTCTTGTACAGGCTTCAAGAGGTGTCTGATGTGGCCGTAATGCAGGTGTCTGCTCTGCAGGCCAGACAACAGTCCAAAGAGAAGGAAGTTGAAGCTTTGAGGAGACAAATACTGGACTACCAGGTAACTGGGTGTTGTATTTTAATATTTTCTTGACTTTTTGAACCTTGGAAGGTCATCAGCTTTTCCTGTTTAGCACACTGTTGCCTTTCAAGTAAGAATCTTTTATAAGTCAGGTCAAATGTATCTTTGAAGCACATTTAAAGACGACAGTGAGTTTATGAGGCTGACTGCATGATGTACAACCTTAGATTCATAATTAAAGTAAATGGGATTTCAACTTGAGTAGTTGAGTAGTACTTTAGACTGATTCACAAGACTTTTCAGGCGTTTGCTTTCAGCTTGGTCAAAATATGCAAAGAAGTATATGGAAAGAAATATAGTTTTGCCATAGTATTAGTATTCTATAGACAAAAATGTATCTAAAATCATGCTAATAATATTTTTATAATATAATATCTCTGCCTCTCAATATTTAAGTGGTAAAAAGTATATTTAACTTCATGAATCAAAACGCATACAAACCTGCTTGTGTAGCAGGCAGTCATCATCATCATCAGTGAGTTGTGTTAAATAGTTTGAAGCCTTTGTCTTCAGTGTCATCTCTCTCCCTCAGTCACAGTCTGATGAGAAGGCCCTCATTGCGAAGCTCCACCAGCATATTGTGGCTCTGCAGCTCAGTGAATCAGCTGCTTTGGCCAAGCTGGAGGCCGCCGCCTCTCATATCCAACAGCTGGAGGCCTACAAGCTGCGTACTGAACAGCGGCTGGATGCCAGCGAGCGTACTCTGTTCCTCGCCCGCCAGGAGGGCAGAAATTGCTCCAAGCACCTACGACAGACCATACAGTCACTACGTAGGCAGTTTGCCGGAGCGCTGCCACTTCCCCAGCAGGAGAAGTTCTCTCTGACTATGGTTAGCCTCCAGGAGGACAGAGCAAAAGCCCAGGAAGAGAGGATGAAGGCAGAGAAGGAGAAGAGGAGAGCAGAAGGCAGGGCTGACGAGCTGGACCTGAGGCTTCGAGGGCTGGAGGAGCTCATCTCAACACTAAAGGATGTGAAAGGGGCCCAGAAGGTCAGAGAGGGAAATTGTTGCAGGAATAGGAACAAATATTTATCAAAGGATGCTATATCTCTTCTGTAGCTTCTGGTTGATTGACAGATAAATATTTAATCATAACTGCTTAAAATGGTAGAATATCACACTGTTGGCCTTGTGATAACACATCTTGCCCATAACTAATAACATTCAAACAGGTCATTGAGTGGCATAAGAAGATGGAAGAAGCTCGCCTGCAGGAGCTGAGGAAAGGCAGGGAACTGGTGGTCCAGAAGGAGGAGATCAGGTTCCTGAAGAACCTTGTGGAGGAGCAGGAGCGAACCATCCGCTCACTGGAGGAGGATATTGTGCAGCAAAACACAGTGAGAGAAAAATGCAGCTGCAACTACCTTTACACACATTCACAAATTTGATAATGTGCAGACACAGATTTACAGATTTGTGTGTCATTGTATTTATAATGAGTAGACAAACAACTGACAAACACATCAGGGTTATGCACAAAAAGATTGTTGCGGCAAAGTAGAGAAGTGAAATCATGAATACCTCACAATTTTAGCTACCGTACAGAGGTGTGTTGGGAAGAATTCAAGGTCCATGTCCATGCCCTTCTTTTTATCTTGTCAAGCTTCAAGAAGAACGCCAGCTTGCTTGGGATCAGCGAGAGGTAGAGCTGGAACGCCAACTGGACCAGTATGAGAAGCATCAGAGTGAAATTCTGAGCAGTGTGAAAAAGGTAAACTATTGTTTACAGCTGTTGACGATGACATAGCTCAAGTTAACAGCAAGTTAAACATGATTATTCAGGGACAGACCTGTCCAGCTCTGTTAAATGTACAAAAAGTTATATATTACATGTATGTTTCTGAAACATGTTTCCCTGCCGATGACTATATTTTTGATTGTTTTCAGTTTAAGGAAGGCACAGGCTCCCTACCGGACCCAAGTCTCCCTCTCGCTCATCAATTAGAGTTTGCTTTGGGTAAAATCAGAGAGCATGTCCGCACCATCTTGGACACACAGGCCACCTGCAAAAGTTTGGATGAGGTACAGTATTGCATCCCTCTTCATATGCATTCCCTTTAAATCAAACAGACAGTACATTGTTTGAATTCTCCTTCACATGTAGAAGTTGAAAGAAAAGGAAGCAGCTCTGTGGAAGGCAGAGCAGAACATTGTATCCAGGGATAAAGTGATAAATGAGCTGCGTCTTCGGCTCCCAGCTGCTGCCAACAGAGAGCGCCTGCTAGCTGACCTTGCCAAGCATGAAGAGGGCCAGTCAGACAGTCAGCCTGCCCTCAAGGTCGCTCACCAGACCATCAAAGACCTCCAGGGTCGACTTGACAAAAAAGAAGACGTGCTAAAGAAATACCAGAACCAGTTGGCTCAAGCCCGACAGGTAACACAAGGAGAAATACTGGACGTGAAATGATTGAACAACACTGATATTATTCCTGTGTGATCTTTAAAAGGCATTTGTTTATCTGTGAGTAACACTGTATTGGTCATAAGTTGCAGGGTCTGTTGGAGTTGGGGTTTAAAAAATGTGGGTAGAAGACCAGAATCTCAGCACTTAATAATAATATGATGTGCTGAGATTTTTATTTATTTATTTCTCTACAAATGTGTTCCGTTTTAACGTTTGTACAATTATTTAAATTAAACCATGTGAGAAGTTTGAAAAGTTACAAGTGACCCCAACTAGACTTTTTTCTAAGGGGAGGTTTCATCTTTATTCTTATAAAGTTAGCATATGTTATTTAGGTAAAATAAAAAAGTACCATATTTCCATGAAATAGTATGTAGTGGAGTAGCTGTTTAAAGTAACGTAAAATTCAAATTCTGAAGTAAAATATGAGTAACTCAAAATGATACTTAAGTGTAACACTTGGGCTAAAGAAGAATTTAAATTATTATATCCAAAGTATTTCTCTATTTCATTTTAACTACACCTTGTTGATCCCAGGATCAAGAGGAGATGATAAAGAGACATCAGGAGGAGCTAAGAACACTGCATCAGAGGCTGGACTTGCACACGGACACCTCCTTGGACCGATTCAAACAGACAGCAATGGTATGCATGTATTCATGTCTCTTTGTGAACTGTTTTTTTTCTTCTGCCTGAACAACTGACTGTTTGGGGTAACCCCATGTCTGTGGGTCTCCCACTTTTTGTCAACACTCAGAGCCCAACACACAATCAATACAGTTCCACATGATATGTAAGAAAATATGCTCTGGGCTCCATTTATGCACATATAGTGCAAGTAAAACATGAGCACTCTGTGGCCTGTGACGACAGCTGGATTGTTTAGAATAGACATGTGTCTGTTCTGTCACATACGTGAGATGAACTTCTGAAAAACATGACTGAAACACCTCCTCTAATACTCTGTAAGGCTTACAACAAAACTGGAGCAAGTATGTTTCATCAAGAGATGTCTCCTTTGAATACACTTTAATCCCATATCGTATTTCTAAGGATACTGTCTGATATCAAACATTTCACACGTAGTCAGCCAGTGTTTCAAAGGAAAATATCCCATTTTCAGATTCACATAGTTTAGAAGATGTTACTGATTCTTTAAGCAATATTTGAAACTTCGAGTTGTGCTTTGTTTGAAGTGGCCTGAAGTGTTTTGTTCAATGCTCTCTCCTTTCTTTGCCCAGGAACTGATGAAGAAGCCCGCTATCAGGGTGCCAACCTCCAAGCATCTGGAGCGCCTGGCTGAGTTAGAGCAGATGGTGGCTGAGCAGGACTTCTCACTCTCCTCTGCAACAGAGAAGCTGAAGCTGACCACGGCTGAGCTGGAGCGACAGAGGACCACTATGGAAACACAGGCTAAGCAACACGCCGATGAGATGTCAAAGTGATTAACTCTGAGGCTTTTTCTGAGCTTGACCCAGTGGTCAACCGTGATGATTACATTAAAGCAGAATCTTTATCCTAATCCTTCATGTTTACTTTATCTTAGCTGTTGTGAGTGAGTACAGTAACATAAAATTGAAATGCCGTGCAGTGTCTTTCAAGACCGTACAGCTTCAATGATGAGACAGAACAAGTAAATGATGTCAGGCAGTGTGGAATAAGATGATTATAGCAACCTTAAAGCTACTTGAGGGGATGCTCAAGGAACTGGATATTAAGGGGTTTAAAGTTAATAAGATTTCAGTGGGGCATTGGGGCATTGGCATTTCAGCTTTATGAGAACACACCCAATGACATGAATGGGAGTGAACAAGTCAAATCAAGTCACTTTTATCTATATATTACCAAATCATCACCGAATCTCCTTTATGATATTGTTTACAGAGACTATAATCAGCATTTAAAAGAGACTAATAATAATATAATGGTAAAAATGCCTGCAGAGAGCGACAGGAGGAGAGAAAACAGAACTACAAGAAACAGAGAAGAAGCTTAGAAACACGTATTAATGGGATATAAATCCGCAAAGATGGAGGGGAAGAAGAGGAGAGAGGAGCTTGATGCTAAGGCCTATAGCAGCATAACTAGAAGGTGTTTCATCGTTAACATGCACAAACTGATATCCATCTGGTAAATGGGACTTAAACCAGCTTAGTGCGGTTCCTTTAATGCCAATTAAATGTTCCAGTCTCTGTAATAGGATGTGATGGTCACTGGTGGTAAATGCAGCGTGGAGATCTAATAAGACAAGTACAGAGACAAGTCCTTTGTCTGATTAGAAAAGTCATTTGACGCTTTCACCAGTGCTGTCTCTAAATCCTGACTGAAAATCCTCAAATTAATTATTATTTTTATTATCACACATTATTATTATCACACAAAAATAGTATTAAATTACATTAGGTTTATCTGGATAGCTCAGTGTACACAATGAAGTGGCAACTCAGTACATATCAGCAGTTTTACCTTCTATCACAGCAGAGATCAGGTGTCTTCCTGTAGCTCACTGCTTATTGGTCATAATTTATTTAGGCAAAAAAGAAATAGACATGTATGTAGTAGTATTTAGTAGTAGTATTTATTTTGGTCAGAGCTTTTTGTAACCTACCAGGTTGAATCTGCTTTTCTGGAAGAAAAATCACCCTACTTACATCAAAACAAATGGATAATAAGGCTTAATTGCCCTGTGAGACAGAACTATCACTCTGTGCGTCGTTAAGACCTGCCGACCGTGTAGAATAAAGCTGCGTGCAAGGAATACCTCCCTGTTTGGAAGAGATATTGTCTTACATGTCATAAAAATGACTTAACAGCCTGGCCTTGACAGAAATGGGACCTGAAATTACCAAGATGTTTATACTTAGTGTAAATATTTCACCACTTGGAACCAATACTGGTCTGTCTGTGTCAAACTGAGCACTGAACGAGACATTTATGACATGTAACTCTTGCTGATTGAATGAGCAGATGTGTAATGCAATGTGTGCATAGTTATGCTACTCATGACTACACTCTGCATACCACATTAGCTACAGATCACAAGAGCAAGATCAGGCGATCACATTTTGAGCTGCATCCCCACTGTATAGAGTCAGCAGTAATGACCTGGGAAGTTAGAAAAATAATGTCCTACTCCCAGGTCAGATATAAAGGAAGCATCAAAAGTATTTTAAATTTATAATAATTTTAGTCAAGAAAATCTGGATGTCATAAAACAGTCTAACAGACAGAGGGGATTTGTTGCAGGCTGAAGGAGCATCATGCTGCCCAGGTACAGGCTCTGACAAGTGAGACTGAGGATCAGAGGAGCCAGATGGCCCAGATGGAGAAGGAGATGAACTACCTCCGAACTGAGCTGGAGGCTCAGAAGGCGGCCAACATCCGCTCCCCCAGCAACACAATGAAAAACCTGGTGGAACGACTCAAAACACAACTTGCCCAGAAAGAGAAACAGCTCAAGGTTGTTCTTTACCATTTAAGTGTACTTGTTCTTGTACTTTTTATTGAGCAGTATAAAAACGGTCAGTCCTGTTGCCTTGTGAAAGTATTGAGATTCATTTCTGCGGAAATGAGGACATGTGGTCTCTTTTTGCCATGTTTCCCCTGAGAGCTTCTGTTTTATCCCTTTACAAAGATGTGAGTGCCAGGTGGACAGTGGAGTGCTGTACGTCTTCATACAAATGAGTGTTTCTCTCTGTGTTGCCTGTGTAATTGACTGGCAGCCTGATCTGGATGATTTCCAGAATACTGTATCCTGGTAGTGAAGCTTGAATGAAGTGTATGAATATTGTTTTTTTTGGCTTCTTAGTTTCATGACAAGTAACAAGTAAGTTGATCTGGATACTACAGCCAAGTTCTGTACTTGTTCACCACATACAGGAAATCATGTTTATACTAGGAATGAGAGTGAGAGAGAGATCATAGTTTATAAAATGAAATGGATGATGATGCATTAACTAAGGTCTGGCTGCTGCACTCATCATATTTATTATAACCGACATCTCTTTTCTCCCTGTTTTCCCAGGCTCTCAGTAAGGCTCTGCTGGAGCTGCGGGCAGAGATGACATCAGCCGCAGAGCAGCAGGTCATAGCCAGTGCTGCACAAAAAGAGGAGAGTCTCAATGTACAGATGTTGATTGACAAGCACACCAAAGACCTAAAGGTGAGAACCCCTATCATCAGAACATACTCATTGTGTGTTATATTTCATTACTGACATTTATAAATCGCTGATGAGCAGATAAATAAAGAAAGCTTTGTAAAATAATTCAGATTACACAAAAGTAGAGACAATCTTGTGATGGGATAACTCCAGCAGGGACGCCTGTCACACCCATCTTCGAACTTCAATTTGATCTCAACTACACTACCTGTAAAATTTCATGACTGTATCTGGCAGGTTGTGATGCTGTCGCTCTCACAAAATCTGTCCACACACAGACAGACATATAAATACCTGTCAAAGTCCTCAAAACCACCACTGTTCCTGCTACAGCTGGTGTCTCCAGGGCCACATTTTTCCATGATGATTCACACACACACACACATAAGCTCTGTCTCAATTCAGGGGCCGCATCCTTCAGAGGCTGCATTTAAAGGCCTATTGCATCACAGCAGATGACTTTTCATGGAGTTTATTGTCAATAAGAAAATATAGAATATCAACCGATATGTATTTTAAATCAGAAAAGACTTTAAATCTCTCTTCTCCAAAGGTGCAGATGCAAGAACTTAATGAAGACCTTCAAACTGCAAAGGAGTCTGTCAAGGCAGCCAGAGGTCGAGAGAACAGCCTGAAAGAGGAGGTGGACTGCTTAAGCCAGGATCTCCAGAGGAGTCACAAAACCCAGAGACGCCTGCAGGCTGAGAGGGAGGAGAGGGAGCAGGAAATCCAGGAGCTCAAGCAACAAATCAAGAGGCTCAGCAGGGCTCTTCAGGTTATCATCTGTTAGAGGTGTTGTAACGCCCTGATCAGGAGCTTCGTGTTGTTGCTGCTGTTATGTTAACATAAGCTGTAAGACAAGACACGTTGATTTATATTGCACCATTCAGGCACAAGGTAATTCAAAGTGCTGTAGAGTGATATGCTCAACAACAGCCCCATGACTCCATTGACATTATGACCTTGAAATAGGATAAAAGATGGAAATGCAAGACATGCAAACCCTACGAGGCTCTTCCATAGCAAATTAAAAAAAAAAAAAATCGAGGAATGCATCAAGAATGGAGTCTCACATTCTTCTAGGATATAAGATAAATTCCTCCAGTGGATATCAGAGTTGATTTATTTGTTCAGGTGTTCTTGTGGACTGGTACCACCTAGCATGTAATTGTTTAAAGCTGGATTGACTTTTCTCAGGACTTCAGCTAAATCTCTCTCTTTAGTTATCTCTTTCTCTCTCTCTCGCTCTCTCTCTAACTCATACACGAGCACCTTTAACATGACACCATGTGGTGCGACCCTAACCTTTCCAGTGTTGGCGCCTCGCTTTTCTCATTGAATCAAGCAGGGAATGGAACACTCTGTACAGATGTATGTACACTGTCAGAGAAAAGTGAGGTGCCATGAAAATCTTCCTCTCTGTACTTACTGATTAGACTCAACCAGAACCAGATGGGAAGGGGCCAACTATCGAGAATCTGCAGAAGAAGATCAGGAGGCTGGAGTCTGACTTGGAGAGAAGAGCGGAAATGAAAAATACCAAAGATGATCATGGAAAGGTTTGAAGATTAAACAATTAAATGGTATTGTATGATTGTATCAGGAGTAGTATTATTGTCCTTTAATACATTTTTTTTCTGTCTTACAGGCCAAAGAAAAAATTGTGCGGTGGGAGGAGGGTAAGAGGTGGCAAGCTAAGATGGAAAAGATGAAGAATGAAGTGAAGGAGAAGGAACGAGAGAATGAGTCCCTGTCAAAACAGCTCAGTACTTTGAAAGACCTCTATAGCAGGTCGGTCTGTAAATCACTCAACAATTTACACAATATCTTATCATCTCGCTTGTTATATACATGACAGACTTACTTAAGTTACTTAAAGCTGCAGATGGCAACATTTGATAACATGAAGTTTGAAAACTTCCAAATACAGTATGATGTCAGTAAACTGCACACATACAGCTCTTCATCCAACAATGCTACATTAGGGTGGGGTACACCCTAATCGATTAGTTGCCAGGTAGCATTAATAAGAAGAAGAAGAAGAAGAAGAAAAAGAAAAAGAAGAAGGTAGTGAAGTGAAGGGGGGAAGGTGAAGACTTTGGCTATGCAGATAATTATATACATTGTCTTGTCATGTATATGGCACCAGCTCTGTTTTTATTCTGTGTTTTATTTTGTATGCAGACTGGAGCAAGAAAAGGGTGCACTGCAGAGAAAGCTGAAGACTCGAGGTGTGACTGCTGATCAGGTAGTGGGAGTGAGATCCACTGAAATGGAGACAGAAATGGAGGAGCTGAAGAGGAGGAACTCAGACCTGGAGACGCAGATCCTCACCATAAAGTATCCACCAGTCTTTGGAAATTCTGCAAATTTTAAAATTGTCCAAGTGCCTGGGGATTTAGTACATTTATATTAAATGGAAATATACATGTATAGTTGTGTACTACACAACATGTAACCTCTAATCCAATGTCTAAATTTCTTGGAATTCTGAGGTGTAATTATTCGTAATTGTATAATCTTATAATCATTATTGGATACACATGAGAATGTTAAAGACAGAGAAATTAAATTACATGTATGAATTAAGGTATTTCAGCAGGAATTTTGGATCACGTATCTGATACTCGATTTAGATTGTGAAATTAAAAAAAAAAAGTCTGTTAACAATGTGTGTATACATATAATGTGTGTATATATATATATATATATATCAGTAATGTACTGCAAGTAATTTAAACAAAATTATTTTTGCTGAGGCTCATTATAGAGCCATGTAATATATTATTTATATTTTGTTGATCTCACAGACGGCACCAGGCTTTACCTCGTGATGACGCCATGGAGAGTCTGACACTGAGGAACCGCTACCTGGAGGAGAGAGTCCACACTTTAGAGAGTCAGACGTCCAAAGAGGCTCCATCAAGACCCTCTGTAAGCGCTCATCAACATACACAATGGCTGTAACAAATGAGCTGCAATTTGTTGGAAATATCCTGATAACTCATAGGCTGACATAAGTGCATACTCACACCTTAAATGTTCAGTTAATTATTTACACAATTGATCAGCAAAAACAATTTTGGTTGGTACTGAAGTAATTTATCAAGCCAAGATGCTTTTTAAACCGATAAACCAAAAACCCTTCAATCTTAAAGTGAAGATAGATCTAAATTAATCACAAATATAAAATCCTACATACTTTTTTACATATATTCTTCACCCCTTCAACAAGACACACCTAGGTCATCTAGGGTGCAGATGGTTGAGTCACATGTTTCTCTTTTACTGCATTTCTCTTTTCATCATTCTTTACTGTCTCTCCTTCTGCATCTCCTTCACTGGACTTCATTGAATATGATTCATGGCCTGTGAAGGTAAAAAGTTCTTCCCTCCAGGCTTTGAGACGGATTCGTTCTGTCACTGTTGATGTTGTGGGCGGGTCATGCAAAGGGAATGCTGCACCCCGTCCTGCTGAACACCCCACTGACCATCAGAGGGAGCCAGAGCTGAGCCACACAGACAGAGAAACTCAAACTAGCTTCAGTGGTGAAGAGCACCTGAGCCCTTTTGTGGCAGAAAACACAGTCGTTGACAAAGCACATGTGACGGCAGAAGAAGAAGATGACACTGATCACGTTAAAGAAGATGAGACAACAACAGGAGCAGATCATGCTGAAAATACACAAGGTATCCCATGTGCTTCTGATCTTGATGTGGTTGATGAAAAGGAAGAACCCTCCTCACTGCCTCAACCACAGACCACAAAAGAAAATGAGCCCGAGCCTGGTGAGCTGTCAGAAAGAAGAAGATCAGTTTTGTCATCCTCTGAGCCAGCAGCAACAGGAGGTGAAACCTGTGAGAGGGTGAAAGAATGTGCTGCAGAACCAGATGCAGACAATGATGGAAGGATCAGGGCAGGAGAGTCTGAAGAGGCTGATGAGCAGGTTGAGATGAAAGATGAAGCACTTGAGACTACAAAGGAGGCAACAGAGGAAGATAATCCAGAACAGTCCTGCTCAGCAGAACCTAATGTGGGCAAATCCCTGGAGTTTATCAGTAGAAAAAGGGATGAGCGTGTACGAAAACAAGAAAGCAGATCTCTTAGATATCTGAAGGTATTCCAGGCTTCTGTAGTCGCCCAGCTGAAGAGATAGTGCTGTGATAGCAGTGCAGTAGATGTGGCAGAGTAAAGAAGGCATGAACAGAGAGTAGTAAAGTGGCTTGATAGTGTGCTGGTGTTTTCCTCCCCCGCATTGTCCATCATGGATTAAAGGTTTCTGTGGTTGTGTGTAGGTTGACAGTTTCATGACCCCAAGAACAAGGACATTTATGTAAAAATAAAGCTGTTTTTCTTCACTCCCCCAAAGCTTTTGTTTTTGATGTTTTACCTCCATGGCACTTGTACTATACATATGTTTTAAATCATTTTCTCTGGCTCATTTTATGTCTTTGTTTTCCTCTAGACTTCAGGACGGGGCACTGGCACTCCCTCACAGAGAGATCAGGATCTCCAAAAAGAAAACCTCAAGCTGGCCTCAGAGAACCTGGAGCTGCAGTTCCAGTTGGAGCAGACCAACAGAGACTTACCCAGACTCAAGGTACGCATAACAGTCAACTAGTTGTTTAGTATCAGTATCGATAAATGTCTGCGAGACATTTTAAAAGGCATCAGTGAGAGCTGTTTTTCCTTCTGATTGAAGATATTCTTAATTGTCTTAATTTGTGTATTATCTAATGCTGTGAGAAATAAAGCATTTACAAAAAACAAGATAAACAAATTAAATTTTACTTAAGTGAAAAGTGAGTTTATTGCATCATAAATTCATCTTCGCTTACATTTATTTCAGTATTTCCACTTTACAAACTTAAAAACAATTCAACAAAAATGTGTGGAACCTCACAATTCAACCCCAACACTGACTTAAAAGATACAGTATTTATTTGGGCACGAGCAACTTGTGTTTTTGGCAAAGAATTTTTTTACAGTTTGTTTGTTTTTTGTTTTTTTTATAGAATCAAGTTGCAGACCTTAAGGAGATGTGCAGTGCACTGAAAAAGGAAAAGGCAGAGGTGGAGAAAAAGCTGGCTCATATACAGGGAGTAAGTTCATCTAAAGTCACCTATTACTTTCCATACATGATCATTTTCCCAGAAAGGAATAAACACCGAAATGACAGGAACTAACAATGAGACAACAATGAGATTTATCTATCTAAACCGACACATAGTGAATCCATTTAATCTAGGTAAGAAAAAAACCCATGACTGGAAAAAACATCTAATAAGACACAAATAGCAAAGAAACAGAATGTTCCACCTGCGGATCATGAACGTGATTTGTGATGTGTTCCTCATCAGACTGGTCACAGCGGTAAAACAGTACCTGAACTTGAGAAAACCATTGGGTTGATGAAGAAGGTGGTGGAGAGGGTTCAGAGAGAAAATGAGACGCTTAAGAAATCCAGCGCACCTGCAAATCAAGACAAGGTCGCAGCTTTGGAACAAGAAAACAAGAAGCTGAAGGTTGTCGACCACATCATTCCTCATTATGTTGGACAAGTTTATTTTTAACTTCTTTATTCTGTTATGACACCTGACAGTAAATATTGATTTTTTAATTTTTTTTTTAGGCTGACTATGAGAAACTGAAGAGTGAAAGTGAAGCTGAGCTCAGTTCAAAGCTTGAATCTAAAACCAAAGGTCTGGAGAAAATAGTGATGGAAAATGAACGTCTACGCAAGGAGATCAGAAGGGTAACTGCATATGTTAGTTCCACAATATGTTTTTGATTTTTAGTCGAGTTTTTACTTTGGTGCCAGCACTTGTTTAGGAGGATAAAACCTGAATACATGTCCATCTCTGGTTTTTTAACTGGTGTATGTGCATGTTTCGTATTGTCAACAGGAAATGGAGGCTGCAGAGAGGCTGAGAGTGACCAAAACAGGTCTGGAAGTGAACAACGAGAAGCTGGAGGCAGAGCTGGAAGAAACTAAACAACGGCTTCGTGCAGCTCTGTCCACACCCATCACAGAGGGAGCAGACAGCAAGACCCTGAAGGCATCAGTGGTAACAAGGTCAGCAAACTGTTCCTTATGAAATCCATTAGAATCTCATTTGAGTGGGTCTTTAGTTATTAGCTTAGCTTAGTAGCTATTAAAAGCTATTTAAATAGCACTATTGGTATGTAGAGCCCAGTCTCCATTACCTACTCAGGCTTTCACAGTTGGCTTGACCTTGTGTCATTCACTTGTAGAAGCTTCAGGCTCACATGTAGAGTTTACAGAGTGTGAGCCAGTGTTTGTTTGACTCCCATCTGCAGAATGTTTGAGAACAAGATGAAGGAACTGGAGAAGGAGCTCTCTCAGAAGACCTCCAGCCTCTCTGAACTCAAACAGCAGCTGAAGGAAGTGATTGAGCGGGAGGAGAGAGCACAGACAAGCATCCGGGACCTCGAAGATCAGGTACAGGCTAAATGACAGTTTACTGTAATAACAACAGTCAGACACAAGCTAACTGCTGTTGGTTTTCTAACTCGACTCCTGTGGGACTGGAATGTTCTTTTGGATTTGACATCAGACTTGTGTCAAACAAACTATTTAAACATGTTTTCATGGAAAGACTTTTAATTAGGAGACTTAATTATTTTACTGCTTGTTATGTTTTCAATCATATAATTTTATTATTTTACTGTGCTTGGTATGTTTTGCTATCACTCTGTTCACAAAACAGTAAGGGCTCTAACAACAGCTATATCAGTCTGTCGCTCAGGTGGGTTCAAACTGCTTGAGTCCAGTTGACTCTATAGATTAATCGCATTTTGAGACAAAGCTTGAATGGCTAATTAGGCTTTCCTTAATCATGCTAGTCATTTATTATGGAAAACAACAATTGTCTAGTCTTGTGGTTGACTTTGCAGTTAGGGATGTTTTTTAAGTGCTCCAGCAATTTAATATTGCTCGAGACAGATTGAAATATAAAGGTCAAATCTGAAGCAGATCTTACTTTTAGTCCCTCCAAATCAAGCTCCAAAGCCTCCTGGGTCCCAACCATCTCATAATGCAACTCAATAGTCTCCATGCCTGCTAGACAATCTTTTGAACTCTACACCCCCAGTTTAGTCTCCAAGTCCAAGCTGAGATAACCCTGATGACATCATTAAGGGTAGTTTTAACAGACTTTAAGAAAGCTCTCTCACAGAAGTCGCAGCCGACATTATGAAACTGTTTTCATTGGCTGAGTGGTCGACGTGCTGTATCAGTGTGTTTCAATTGTTATTATGGGTTTGTCGTTTCATAGGTTGACATGTTAAAAAGCTTCCCCACTGCTGCAAAGACTGATGCAGGACTCACCAAGGAGTTCCAGACAATGAGGTATGTGAAACTAGGTGCATGGATGAGTATAAGTCTTTAATGAGTTATAGTGATAAAATGGTAATACGAGGGGAATGTGGTTCCACTATTGCGTCACATCAAGCAAATCTTTGTAAATGTGAAAAACCTCTTTCAGTCTTTACAGCTTCCTTGGAATCACTGATTTAAATGACAGAACATGTGGAAAACACCATGATTATATCATCACAATGCTACTGATTCATCACCAAACCCTTACTGTAATATAATGCATTATCTCGAGAAGAAATTGTAGTTTTGTGTGCCACACTGTTCGTATGTCACCAAGACTGTCACTGGTTGTCAGGTAAACACAGAGCACTAAACAATGCTTTGATCCAAGTGTCTGACACAGAACCAAATGAGTGCAAGCTAACTTATAAACTTTATTAGTGTCCACATGGAGGACAGCAGTAATTCCTGATTCCAGATCATGTATGTTTTATCTGCATTATGTAACTCATGGAAATTAAATGTTGCTTTATTTTGTCATAAGATTGGTCAACACTAAGCTGCAGAAGGAGAACGTAGATCTGAAGCAAAGGCTCAATGAGTACAGCGAGCGATACGGGGAGACGTCTTCGAAACTAGGTGAGACTTTCACTGTTGTTTCTGGAAACAATGAGAATGAAGATGTGAGAGATTTATTTGGGTTTTCTTATGCTGCTGTCATTTTTATCCATGTCAAGAGTGTGTTTAAATTGTCTTTTAGTTTGAGAAGTAAGGAAAGGAAAAAAGAAAATCTTGTGAAGTATAGTCAAGTTGAGAGACTGTTGTCTCATTTCAGTTGTTTGTTTTGTTGTATTCGTAGATTACGGGAAGCTCAAAAACCTCCTGCAAGCAGCCGAAACTGAGAAGACAAAACTTCAAACTGAGGTGAAGAAGCTGAAGAAAGAACTGGAGAACTTTGACCCAACATTTTTTGAAGAGATTGAGGACTTGAAATATAACTACAACTTAGAGGTCAAGAAGAACATCCTGCTGGAGGAGCAGCTGAAGAAGGTGTGTGATCAGTTTGGTGTAAAAGCTGAAATACCCAGTGTGTCCATCAGTTAACTCAGGGTTACTGTGCCTTTTTTGGTGGTTGCCATTCTTTAAACACTGACATTATCATGAACTTTTTCAGGTAGTTTTCAGCTTAGATTTCTAAGGGTGGGTACAGAACCACCATCTAGTCCTCAGCAAAATGTGTTTGTATGATTAAGTATCAAAAACTGTCCGGGACCCAAACTCTGTTCAGATATGTTGTTGTTTACTTTGCCATTCATTTCAGTTATTTAGACTTTAGCTCTTCTTCAGACAAAATTTGAGAGTTGAGAACTTCAGCATTTTTTCTTATGTTAAAAAATAGTTTTTGTATTATTTAAATATTGAAGTAAGTTATTGAAATCAGCACGTTTTGGTATCGGTAGTGAAGCTCAGGTTTTGTATCAGTTTGGAAAAATGTCCAGCTCCTAAGATCTCAAGATCACAGTAAACGGAAGGTTTGTAGATAGTAGTAGTGGATATTCAATACTGATGTAATAGCAATGTCCTCCTGATCAAGGTTTTTGGTGATGCAGTCAGGTAGGAAAGTTTACCTTTCAGCTCCTTCAGCCTCTTCAAAAGGCAGCTTTCTTTTGTTAATACTAAGTTCTTAAATTGGTGAATAGCTTATTTATAAGACTTCTTTATTATATTTGTACACTTCTGACAGATTGTGCTTCTATGTGTTTGTCAATAAAACAGCTTTGATAATAAGAAATGTTAACATACTCGTCATTTATTCCTCACTTAGCAATGAAATAGCTGTAACACATTTTTACAGTATATTAATGGAACATTTAAGTAACTTCCCTCACTGAAACTGTCCAGTTGGTCAGTGATTTTTAGAGTAAAGGCATATTCACATTATTGGAGCAAAAACAGCTTTTGTGTGACCTCCTCCGTGTGGATGTTCATTCGCCAAGCGGAGCGTGGGTGTGAGAAAAGAACTTCGCTCCGAGCTGTACTGACTTCTGTGATGGATGAGAACTGTACAATAACCAACTGACCTCATACCAAGACCAGACAAAAATATATTCTTATTGTGAAATATCAACATGCAGATGCAGCTTTTGTTTTTGTTATCGTCTCAAGCGTAGCAGTCCACTGCTAGCAACTTTTTCAATTGCTAAGGTGGCTGCGTTTTGGCACAGCGCCACCAGGAGTTTCAGAATGGTTAAGACTACACCGACCACCACGGAACGCCCAGTGTAAAACCCTTGTCTTTCTGCTGTAATGTCAATACATCTCAAAGCTGTACACATTTTGCAAAAACAAACTGTCTCCAGGCTTAAAAGGGGCTATTTGTAAGTTCTCTGTGCTGCTGGACGTGGTTTCTTGCCAGGAGTGGGTGGTGGTGATTGTAGAACGGTAAGTAAACAGCTCTTCATGATAACGCTGGCTACACACCAACAGCAAAACTTACAAAAGGCTCCTTCAGTACAAACCACTGTTCCTGTCTGGTGCTGAAGGTTTGATCCACTGTAGTGTCTGTGTCAGCGAGCCCTGCCTCATTGTAAACCAAATCTGATTAAGACTTATTCAGACTTATTTTTAAATAGAGAAACTGTAATTCATCTATTGGCACAGTGACAAATCCTTACAGGGTCACAGCAGAAGCTTCAGAAAAGGGAATGTTTCATTTTCTTAGACTGTGGTTCTATGGGTCAAACTGGATGTCCTGGAGCCGGCTGAAGCGGCGTCCGTTCAGTGTCGAGAAAGATGAGAACAAGTCCTTGCTGTTGTCGTACTCATTAACTGTCCAGTCGACGTGAATGACCACCGACCTTTCACTGAAGCAGGACTCCCCATCTGGCCACCTCAGTCCCAGGTGATGACGATGAACCTGGCAACAACAAGCATGTACTGTAAGACCTCGGCCATCTTGGACAATACCAACCACCCTCTCAACAACGTTCTGTCAGGCCAGAGAAGCAGCTACAGATGCAGCCAAGATCTCATCTGGCTACTCTGCAGGACTGAGTGGTTCAGGAGGTCCTTTGACCCCGCTGCCATCAGACTGTTTGAAACCTCAGCCAATTGAAGTGGCTCAAGACCTGACTATTAATATGAACTACACATGCTAGTGGACAATTGAATTCCCCCTAGGAGAAGTATTCCCATCTATCTGTCTTAACACAGAAGAGCACAGAACCTGAACTCAAGCATGTACAAAATTCTGTTTTATCTTTGTTCCTTTTGTCTAATTATGAGGAGAACAAAACAACAACGCAATGCATTTTATACACACACTGCCAGTGCATGTGAGTGATAAGTGAATAAACCTAAATCCTGCCACAGTTTCATTTGCCAGTCCCTCACTTAAAACAAAGGATGCTGTGGAATGTGTCCAGTTAGGAACTCCCTCAGTGTACGGGCACCCTGTGCCATTACGGCTTAGTCCTCACCACCCGACCTGTGGCCCTTTGTCGCTGTCTTCCCCTCCCTCTCTCTCTCTCTCTGACTTTCCTTTCTCACTCTGGCTATCTTAATAAAGATAAAAAATGCTCAAAAAAAATAACTTTAAGAAAAAAAAAAAAAAAAAAGTCCCACCTTAATGAGCGTGCCATCGTCACAGTGCCAGACGATGCCCTCGACTCGGCCGTCTGGACTCTCCTGGAACCAGGAGCAGAGCTGCTGGAAGTCCACTGGTGGAGGGTTCCTGATTTGAACGCTCCCATGTGACACCAGGCAGTGGACAGGCTGCTTCTTACTCCCCAAACCTTACAGGACAGTAATGCTCCACTTTAGTTTACAATATACAGAAATATTTACACCTAAAATTAGGATTTGACTGTTTTTAATTCAGTTAACATTGAGTATCAATTTTCAACTTCTTTTAAAGTTTCCCCTAAAATGTCATTTTGATAAGGTTTTCATGTTTCTGAAAAGACCACAGCATCTTAAGACTCTTCTTAGAATTTCTGGTTTAGCAAATATATTCTGGAACCAATGAACATGTGGATTAAATGTATCGTAAATATTACAGTGAAATATGTTCACAAACCGGACACAGACAGGAAACCATCTGCCTCGATGTTGCAACTCAAATGTGGGGATTCAACAACATTAAATTAATCTTAATATAACAACAAGGGTATACTATAGCATTTAGACAACAATTTGTTTAAAAATGAAAAAAAAAAAGAAAATGCAAATATCACGTTACCGTAAGGGTTCCCATTCACATTGGTTCCAATGAGCTCCAATGTTTGTTCCATGAGTTCAGCCAGTGGAACGGCTGCTATCTCGAGCATGTCTTCTTCATCAGCGTTGGGCCTGAGAACAAGAGCCGCCGCGACTTCGTTATCCACCACAGAGGAGTGCCAACAGTACTGCTTGTTGTCCTTCTCCACTGGAACCCAGCCTGAACGTTCACAAGTACCACATCAATACTCCTGCAGGCTGCAGCTTCAACTGTCTCACACCACACTGATCATCTCCATGTGAGAAATAGGTAAACTCTGATCTTAAATGCTTCAAAATTAGGAATCATATAATTTAGTTTCTTTCTCATAGAAGTGCCAAACAACAACATTCCTACACGATGCAAACAGGTCTTTCTCCAAATGTCTCTTGGTCAGTCGGAGTGACAAAGCAGAGGTGGCAGCTACATGTTTTCAAGATGCTTACATGTTGAAAATTTGTAGCTTGACTAACTTAAATGGTGCTAAGGGAAGTTTTTCATCCCGTACTGCTACAAGATCCAATCTTCTTTTAAGCAAAGCTACAGCAAAACTAAAGCTTCTGTGACCTGCAATAGCATATGTGCAGTAAAGCTTTGTTGACTTACACTACCTTCTTGTTACAGCTAAGAGGATTTGTGCAGTATGTGATAAAGCAGAATATGTAAATGTCAGAGAACCTGGGATGTGTCCGTGTTCGTCAGGCAGGGGGTGGCCGCTGTGACGTTTGACCCGGTGAGCTGGGATCCACGTCTCTGGCACTGGCTTAAAATCTTCCTCTACGTTCCAACTGAAACCTGAAAAGGAAAACGAAGACAATAAAAACTATTCCAACCTCATTGCAGAAATGTTGACGTGTAATGTGCACAATTACTGGACATTAACCTTTACAGCTCCTGTGAGAATGCTGGTACTTTTTGAACCTCTTCTCTGCTTGTTTGTTGGGTTTCCTGTCGAGTCGAGCCCAGAGGTAAGGCTGCCCTGCACGACAAAGGTAAACCATGATTTACTTCATCCCACCAAACACCAAGCAGCTTGTGAAGGAGTCACCTTTATTTGTTCGGTTTTTGGAGATAAGTGACACCACTATCAATCGACAAGTATCCAATTTACAACACAATCACAATATGAAGCAGGAAAAACAACACATTTCCATTTGTCCAGCTCGATATTCACCTTTATAAACTGTGACATAACAGCAGGTACCATCCAGTTTTTCTGTGGCAAGTGCACAATCCACGTTGGCCTCCAGAGCGACAGGGTTCACATTTTCAGTGGCAACAACCTGAAATTGCTGAAGACAAAACAGACAGAGACGTTAAACACTAAAAAGTCAGACAGAGACGATTGAAAAACAAAGTTTCAGCTTTTCAGCGTCACTTCTCCAACCATTAGTGACATATTGTTGGTCAAATTAAAAAAAGCAGGTGGTTATTCACTTGTTGACACTGACATGTTTTAAATGCTTCTATCTTTAGAATTCTTTAGTTCAACCACTGGGAGCAGCCGGACATTTTCATTCATTTTTGTCTTGCCTGGTAAATAAAGCTTGCCTCTAAAATTTGGAATATATGACTGAAAGCTACTGAAAATGTATTTTACAAAATTAATTAATAATATTATAATTAGATAAATACTAATTAATATACAGTATAAAGGGGTGTGCCCTCTGCCGGTCATGCAGCCACACATTATAAAATAGATGCTTTAATTTGGACGCTAAAGGAAGAAAAAAAAATAATAATAATTTTTCTGAAATTTCTGAAAAGTGTAAGCTAAATGGAAATTATTGTGCGAAATAGCTTTATTCTTCATTTTTTAAATATTAATTGTCATGCACGTCAGCGAGCAGGTATTGAAAAATAAAACTGCGCATATGTCATTTCAGTGAGACGGTGATTTAGAGACGGTCCCTAACTTCATGTCCGCATAGCGGGGTCGGTGAGCCCCTGTAGCCGCCGTCAGACAGCCGTTCCCCGGCGGCTCCGCGGATCTTTCGGCCCGCATGATCGACTTCAGGCCGATTTGCTCAGGGTTGTGTCGTTTCCACACGAGTGGCTGTTCTCACCTGACAGGCTCGTTTTCGGGACTGTTCCTCTCGCACCTCCGTCAGAAACACACACGGTATCTTCTGCTGAACGGAGCCCAGACGTCGCATCTTTGTGTCGTGTGGTGCTCGCCTGAAGCGCCTCCGGCAGCGTTTGCTTACTGCAGCTGAGAGGAGCAGAGATTATAGCGACGATTCAGCATCATGGACGTGAGGTTCCTGGTCACGTTGTGGGGTTCTTCTTCTTCACTTTATATCGGGCGGTAACAACAATGAAAAGACTCATTAGCGCCACCAGGTTGTGTGTGATTATTTTACCATATAATATATAAACATATATATTTTTATTCTTTATGCTTAGACTAATGACTTGATATGTCTATTTCCAGAAAAGGGTTACATTACTTTGTTAAAAAAAAAAAAAAAATATATATATATATATATATGTATATGTATATATACATATATATATATATGAACCATATCTACATCTTCTCCCCCATTTAAAAAAATCCAGAATTTCTACACATAAGATAACCAACTTCACTTAAAGGTCAATTCTCGGTATACATGTGTGCACGGGATGCTTCAAGTTTCCACATCACTTCCCAACTAGCTGTGAGGTCATGAATCATGCTTGTATGCTCAAGTCTTCACATACATCATTTTGCACAGTGAAGGTCAAAAAGCAAAGAAAAGAAAAGACTGAATGGGGACTTTATTTGGACAGAACTGCAGGCCTACATGGGACAGTAAAGCATCCCAAGCTACAATACCAAATTCACAGCTGTCATATTTTCCAATCCAGTGTCTACTTTGTTGTCCTTACATTGTGTAATATGTTTTTTTTTTTTTTTCACGATCTTGGTATTATTTTTTCTCCCCCAAAGGTAAAAGAGTATTAAGTAATAGAAAAATAACCTTTATTTTTTCATCTGATTTATTTTTTAAATTTAATTTATTCTATTTTTAAAGACAAATTAATTAAATGTTTTTGTAATCTAATTAAATATTTGTTTTCTAAATGAACTAATTGAGCAATAGAAGCCTCAGTCTCCATCTAAAAGTGCCCACTTACAGTCTGTAGGTACTAATGCAATTCAATACAACTCTGCCATGAATCCTACCTCAACATTTTCAGCTTTTGATGACATTGTTGCAAATGTGTCAATTTAATTGTGAAAGAAAAATGCACCATGTGATGAAAAATTAAGTAGATTTATTTCAAAATTACAGACAAGATCTTTTTAGGGGGGAATCATATGCTCGTGACCACAAACACAGGAGCAGGAAGACTGAATCACTGCAGCTTTTCACTCTCAGTAAAACTGTAGAGGAAAAGGTCATTCGATGTACAATATGTGCATATTTACAATCACTTTGAAAGAAAGAAAAAAGAAATAATCAAAGCCGTTAACGAAATAAACCGCCCTCTGGTCTGTAATAGACATGTATTTTCAATATTTACTGACATTTATCAGGTAACACACACACAGAAATATCATAAAGCTACTCCACAGAGTTGGTTTTCATGTGTGGATTAACGCACAACGTGATGTCACTGGAGTACTTCCTGTCTGATTCGTGATAATCATCGTCTTCCTCTTCTCCACGTTGACTGTGTAGGTCCATCTCACTGTCAGTGTGCTTCCACATCTCCGTCTCTGTGTCGTCTTTCTGTCGCCCCGGAGACCAAAAGGTGAAGATATTCCTTTTTCCAAAAGAAGATTAAAGAAAATGACATTAGAAACATGATAGCCTGCACATGGATCGGTAAAAAGTAAATCAAATTCAGTAGAAACATCGATCAAGCTCTAACATCATTGTCCTCTCAAAGTGCATCATAAAAGCTGAGTTTTACACATGCAACGGAAACAGAGTATGAAGATCATATATTAAGAGTTAAAGAGTGGTGCTCGAATTCTTTCTAGTCTGTCTATTTGATTACAATGAAGCTCCATAGACAGTTAAGCAGATCATTCATTTCAAACACTTCAGCTCCAGATTGGAATCACATGATTTATTTGTTGCTTTTAAGTCATTATTATAAATGTTTTAAATGGAGCGATGCTTTAAACAGGGGTTTAAGCAATGCAAGGCATCTGAAAACATGACTCACAGTTTGTAGTACCACACAGCACCTGCTGCTGTCAGAAGCAGGAGAATGACACCAAAAATGATGAGTGCCGTAGGTACAGCTGGAATATAAACAAAGATCTATTAATGATTGCCACAAATTCTATCTTATTTAGGCTATATCATATATCTACATGCACCAGTTCAAATTCAAGCTGAACAAACTCTCATAGAGTGCAGAACCTTAGCTGAGCAGTTTTGACTTTTATCCTGATTCTGATCTTATTTGGGGTGTGATGTTTACATGGAACATGAGACATGTGGTTTATATGCCATTTGATTTGGACAATTCCAGCTAGCATATCCTGGTCTCTCAAAACTGGGACAGGGCCTTATCCAGGTTTCTGACACCAGGACATAGCCGAGATGCTCCAGAAACCTGATCATAACCAGGACACACGTGCATGTAAATGCACTCATAGAGAAATCATTCTATTCCATCCTGATCTGTTCTGTGACTTCGTCTATGTGCGACGTGAGTGATCATAAGGTGGCTGGATAAACATTACATAAACACTGCACCGCGGCACAGGTTGTTACCATGGTACTTCGAAGCTGACCACTGTAGCTTCACTACCTACCACTACAGTCACATTCAAGGTATAAATTCCTGTCTGAAACCTCATTAAGACACTTTGTCTTCATATTGTTGTGTGTTTTGTTAATTAATTAATTAATTAATTAAATGGTAATGCCTTGATTTATTTATTTATGCTTTTCCCCCCTGTCCCCCAGTGGTCAAAATTTAACATTTCTGATGTTATATTGACATCTAGTGCCAGGAGGGGTAAGGTACGGTTGAAATAAAACGGACGCAATACAACATCACAACCACAAAAAAATGACAATCTAAACATTCAGGAAGACAAGGACGCACCTCCTAGAGCAGGTTTTGCAGAGTCCACGGAGGGAGGCAGCGCTGATGCAGAAGCAGAAAAAGCACCAGTGGGTTTTGAGGTGATGAGATGAGAAAAGGATGTAGGACCATGGCTGGAGAAAGTTTTGGGAGAAGCAGAGGGGGAGGAAATTGTAGCTGAACGTGTTGTTTTGATGAAGAGTGTAGAAGCCGAAGTGAAAGGCGTCTGCTCAGGGGAGATTGTTGTTATTAGCTCTACTGAAGGTGCAGTGTTGCTTGTTGTTGATGTAACCAGAGCTGGTTTGAGTGTCGAGGTTTGGGTCAATGCCGGCAGGGTGGCTGGAGACGTGGAGGTTTGAGGGGCAGCTTTTGATGTAGACAGAGTTTCCTCTAAATCTGTAAGTGGTTAAAAAAAAAAAATGGAAAAAAAAGTTTACAGCTCATATAAAGTAATTGCAAAATTAATAATTGACAATTATATGTTTTAAAAATATATATGTGATTGTGCAGATTGAAATAAACAGTACCTGAGGCATTGAAGCAGAAAACACCAAACTTTGTATCTGTCTTCGCAAACCACCTCACCACCCCAGTTTTACCCTTTCCACAGTTGTTGTCAGATTTAAGTCGTGGGATGACTGCAACCTGTTCAGCTATCCAGCCATACCTGGTACAAAGATAAATCAAGTGTTGATAATCAAAGGGCTGATGAGTGCATTACTTTAAAGGGGAATTACACCTATTTTAAGGTGGGGCTCCAAATCTATACACAGGTCTCTGGGAGAACTACTGCACATGTGCCTTCAGGTGGAGCTCTGAAATCTGTTAAACTGCCTCAAGTGATGCCACTTGAATCAGTGTCTGTCGGGTCAGAAAACTACAAAATAAAGGAGGCCATGACAACCACAGACAAATCCTCAATGAATGAAGACTCTGTACGCCGTGTTGTCAGTTTTAGTCCAGAGACAGACTTGCAAGAGGAGAGGACTGCTGTCCAGACAAGTCTTCGGGATCAAAACATTGTCATGGTTATTTTAGAGAGGCGATTTCAAATTTCGACACCTGATTCCCTCATCTTTTATTTATCAGACCATTTCCCTCTGGGGTCTCTTAGTTTGGACAGTATGAGGAGCTGTGCATCCAGACTTGGGAGCCAGGGTGGGATTCAAACCCAGGACCCTATTGATTAAATATATTGCTCAACACTTTAACACTAGTAACAGATTTGGTGACTGTTTTAACTATAAGACAATCGTCAGAGGCTTGCTCAGGCTGAACTGCAGGCAGACTGGAACAAGTAACTGAGTGTTACTTATTCACCACAAAAGCATGTTTTAGTCACTTCAAAAAATGCTTTATCTCGCCGTCAAGCAGCCCTTACCTTTGGAACTACATTTTTTTCAACAGTTGAACTACTATATTCGCGCAAGCGCAATTACGTTAAGCTCTGCCTGCCCAGCTACTGTGCTCCTGGCTGCTTCTCTAAACTGGGGGCGCACTGATCCGGATCTGCTGCAGGTCGTACAGTGACCATGGATGAATAAATCGTCACCACAAATAACCCAAACCACCACTTTAAGACTGAAAAAAATCGTGTTTACGTTTTTCAATCTGTGACATTCCCCTTTTATTGCCAGATTATACATACACATACACACTGGTTCATTTACAGAGCAATAAAAGTGAAGTTATCAATATTTTGCTCTTTTTTTTCCAAGTGCACCCTTACATGACAGGGTGCACTTGGTTTTTTTTTTTTTTTTTTTTTTTGCATGACTAATTAGTGTTGGAATATTTCACTACAAAAAAAAAAAAAAAAAAAAAAAGCTATCAAAAGGAATCTCCAACACTGCACATCAGCCAGTCCCTTAACAACTGTTCACACCTTCCACACCAGAACAGTCACCAGGCTTTCATCCTACTTGCACGTCTCCAGTCCTTGCTGCACTGCTTGCTCCATCTGGTCTCTGGTCGCTATGGTGACGTTCAGAAATAGGCAGGCAGCTCTGGCAGCAGTGAAGTTCAAAGTGTACTTTCCTCCGTCCATGAGCAAGAATACTCCAGCATGTCTGTGACTTTGAGGGGCCGCTGATGTGTTTGTAAGAACGTACACATTTTTGTTAGAATATGCACATACTTAGGGATCTTATCTTCATAGAGGTGTACATTTAAAGTGTTACATCTTAAATAAATGGTTATTTGCTTTCCCCACCGTTCTAAAAGTACTGTAATTTGTATCAGAGGTAAACTCACTCTAACATCATTATATGCTGTCATATAAGCAGTATAATAAATATATGGACACACATTGTGGGGACAACAAATAATGCACACTAATTAACATTTTCTGCCTTTGTCTAATGATTATATTTAATAAATGTGCACTTTTCATGTATTCCTGATGTTTTATCTGTCTGTGACCATAGAATTAACTTTTGATTGTCACTTAAAAAACAACCAAGAAGTTGGAGCCAAAAATGTTTTGACTCTATTCCTTTAACCATGAAAGATCATGCACTAGTGATTGTAAATACAATACATTTTTAAGTATTACACCTTTACACATTCAGATTGAAACCAACATTTTCACACCAGCAACAGGAACAGATTTACAAATGATCCAGTATTTGGTCAAAAATGTGGTGCTCCACCTACATCAGAAACAAACAACTTACCTTGAATGACACTGGATTCGGTGGCAGGACACAAAGCTGCAAAACAAAGAGGCAAAAATTTTGTAAAAAAACAAAATCTTGCCATGATTTTTTTTCATAAAATATGTATAACTGAAGTGGATGAAGGTGAGCAACCAAATAAAGCGAATGCAGGGGAAAACGCTTCAGAAAAAATGCGATGCGGATAAGAAGAGGAAAAAGGAAGCACAGGTCAAATCTGTTTGATGCCCTGCTACGAGATAACAACCACATCCACACACCAGAAAGACCTTGACAGTAGCTCTCAGTGTGTGTGATTTCCAGGAAATATTAAAGCAGGGCAACAGGAAACATCAGCTTTAATGAGTCTTCTAAGAGAAATAAATAATAGGGGATTCTCCTTTTGCCATTATTAAAGAGCTGATCAGTCATGTGCAGTTGCTTCATGTGTCTTTTTCAAACTGGTGCCTTCACAGCTAGATAGAGTTGAAGTAATAATATTGGCTAGAAAAATAGTTTTTTTAAGGCTTTCGTTGGTTTGGAGATTTTCTGCTTCGCCAGCATCTCTCTGGCAGAGGTATTTTTTCTCTGACAGGCCAATCGGAAAGGGAACTTCCTCCACATTGTTCCAGTTTCTGACTTTTCTTTATAAGCCACTTTTTCTCTTCTTCTCCATAATAATTCTCCCTCTTCTATTGAACTGTGGGATTTTTATATAATCACTCCTTTTTTTCCTATAATGTTTCTACATGTCACCAAAGAAGAGTGTTCAGTCCTGTTCCTTTGGCTTCAAACCATCACGGAGGGATGACATTGTGTCCCTTGGCACACATCAAAGAGCCAAACAGAAACGACATGCAGCAGGCGGCAGAGCATCTTTGATCTGTTTGTATGTTCAGGTGGGTGGGGTGGCACAGTGGGGGATCAAACCTCTAACCTCCACAGACCTGGGGCACATTCACTTATAATCACTTTAACTCCTGGGCTTTGTTGACGTTGCCTCCACTTCCTCATTTCTACAGGTCCTACAAACCGATTATAAGAAGAAGAAGAATTCTTTTTCTGTCACATATATTTTTCTTTTTATTTGTCCTTATTAAAATGAAGAATTGTAGCAATGGTGAGATTTGTTTTTTCTCTTAAACTGAGCTTGCACATTCAATAAAGCATAAAACACTGGTATTACAGAGGAAAGTAGGGGAGTGTTTCATGTTTTAGATGTTGCATGAGCTATGTGTGATCATTGTATTCATTTTGCTTAACAAAAAGTCATTCACAGACAAAGACCTGTACAGTACGCTGTCCTACAGTGTGATGTTACTTATTTTTTTAGTAAACCTTATATGCACAAACTGTCATACAACTTCAAATTCCTGAAATCCAAGTATCCTATTTGGGATCTAGGCGGGGTAGTATTGTCAACTCCAATATAGATATGGAGCTTATTTAACCATGGTCACATACAGTGGGTGAAACCCCAGACAGAAGTAATGTGTCATTTTCTGTAGTGGAAACATGTAATTTCAAGTATGTTTTCTAAACTGTTAAAGAGGGATAGAAGTCTCCAGCACCCCAGACAGAATGTAAGGATAAAGGAGCAGGCTGACATTGTGCAAATAACCGTCTATCTTACTTGAAACTCAGATTAACAAAATGAATTGCCTCACTGAACCGATTTAGCACTTAGCACTTAGTGTTGTCCCTCACTTGTAAGTTGCTTTGGATAAAAGCATCTGCCAAATGAGTAGATGTATTGTAAATGTAATGTAACTTGTCTGATCCTTTAATGCAACCATGTGTTTCTTCCTGTGTAGAAGCAACACCTGAGAAAGTAAATTACAGCCAAGACCAACAATCAACCATACTCAGTTAAGCAGAATGACATCATTTGTTTTGACCTCTGCCGTCAATCTCACTCACCAGACAGGGTGAGCAAGGCTGGATTACCAACCAGCCTCAGAGTCACAATAACCACAGGTTACTGTCTAGTTTTTTCAAATCTTATTCATTTTGAATTCAGTTAAATAACTGTAAATATAATAAGTCAATCAATCTTAAATATAAATATAAAATAAATGTAAGGTTTTTCTTGAGTTCAGTGGTTTGCGCTGTCGCCTCACAGCAAGAAGGTTCTGGGTTTGAACCCCGGGCCTGGGGCCTTTCTATGTGGAGTTATGGATAAGCAGTATGGAAAATGCATGGATGGATGGATGGATGTTTTTTGAAATGGGTTTTCTGAAATATTGTGTTTTGCAAAATTTCATAGTCTTTTGTGAAATGTTGTTGTGTTTTATGAAATGTATTTTGTGAAATGTGTTTTCTGAAACATTGTAGTGTTCTCTGAAACATTGTGTTTTGCAAAATGTCATTGTGTTTTATGAAATGTCAAATTGTTGTTGGGTTTTGACCCTCCAGGCCACTGTACCGACGTAATTAAAGTCACTTTATCATCACTCGCTTGACAGCGAGGATGTTCTCATGTACAATGGTGCAGAGGAAAAGAGTTCAACATGACCTACTTTTGTGACTCAGTGAATATCACGTGTATAACAACGCTTCCTGCCTCCTTCGGGCTCCAGCATGGATGACTGGCTGTAAGGGATAGAGCCATGTACCACAGATAAGAGCTGCAGGAGAAGCTAATTGGTCACACTTCCCTGGTCAAGAAGAGTGCGAGTCTATCTTCACCCAATGGGAGAGAAAAGCATAATTCAGAGTTAAAAGTGTGACAATTTCCTTCACACAGCATCAACACAGGAAGTCGTCCTCAGGGACAACAGCAGATTGTAATTGAAACGGTTTTTCTGAGCCCACTGATCCAAAGCCAAGACAGACTTGTCCAATAATTTGCTCTTTCTTGATCTGAATTAAAGCCAACAGAGACAAAAGGTGTCCCAATACCAGAACACAGAGACTGTTTGCCTCTGTCCCACACAGGTTTGTCCTATCACCTTACTTCATGAATAATTAATGATGACAGGATCCACCCAGTGAACTCGACATGAAACTGAGAACTTCATTCGACTGGTTGGCCTACGTCCTGACTACAAACCAGGAGCCCCATCATCTCTCAGAGCTCAAAGTAAAGGTGAAGTAAACTGCCTCCATCTGGCTTTGAAATGTCACTCCGAGCCAAATCCCACACAGACCTGCAGACAGCTGGGAAGTCCTCTCTGGACAACAGCTTGTATAAGTCCTTCTCCATGAGCAGCAGTAACGTCAGCAGAGGCGACCGGTTCAGGGATGGGGCAACAGAAGAAGTTAAAGGTCTCTCCAGGCCAACCAGGAGGCCTGTACGTATGGTCAGGCCGGTCAGCGCAATCAACTCCAGCGGCTCCTTCCTCCAGATCAACCACCTGCAAGGAGAGCTGGTCCGCAAGAGGAAGGTAAGGAGAAGGAAGGGACTGGCAGGTTGATGCATCAGCTGCTGTGATGAATGTGAAGAAAAGCTAATGCTAATCTGCAGCCTGGTAAATGTGAGACAGGGAGTTTACGAGCAAGTTGCGAGTCTTTTTTTTTTTTTAACAGTGCTTTGTTCCACAGAACACTTCAAAGTGTTTTTAATAGGTATTTTAGGGCTTTCTATCATATCACATGATCTTCATCACTAAATGGGATTTGCCCAGTTGTCGTGGAATTGTAGAGGTCTTTAAAGTGGTGAGGAAAAAAAGAACAGTAAACTCTGAACTTCAGCTAAGTTGAGGTGGGTGAGTGGAAATATTCATCAAAAGATAAGATTAAACCTAAAATGGTGATAATGGATGTTAAGAATCAAAATGTTCTGTTAGCTGTGATATGTGTGGAAAAAAAGAGTCTGAAAGTCTGAACTATCTATTTCAAAGCACTGTGTATCCCCAGGAGTCTTTTTTTTTTTTTTTTTGTTTATTTTCCTGTAATCCATCATTTTATGAGTGTGTATCCTTTGGAATGAATCTCTAATGTACTCTTAATGTCACTCTGCACTGATAATGTAAATGTTCCTCAGGAATGCGAGGATCTGAAGAAAGAAAACAAGTTCTTATCAAATGAGATCCACATGGAGCGGATCATGATGCGCACAGAGAATGAACTCACCATGAGGAACCTCAGGAACCTGAACCAGGAGCTGCAGGCGCAAGTCAAAGAGGTACAACTCTGCGCCGGACAAAGTTTTCAACAGCGCATCACTCAAGAGATAAGAATCAAAGTCCTCCTGCCTCCTCTGGGTTCATCAGAAAAGAACCACCCACCACCCAAAAACATACAACCTCTGTCCTCACATCAGTTTTATAGTCTGACACTTGTGGCATTGAATGTTATAAACCACACACTGTAAGTCATAAATATTTTTGACAGCCTCACTTTATATTGTATAGAGTCAGTGAGGTGCAAAAAACATTATATATAAAACAAATTTAAAAAGCAGAAAGAGCATTTCAGAAACACAACCTTTTATACAACACCATGATATCACAAACTTCAAATATATGTGTTGTCTTATTCTGAAATGTCACAGTAAATTCGTGAAGTTGTGTCATGGAGGGTACAGGTCTCTTGGGGCTGTTATGAAATGTTATTATTATCATTATCTTCTCTTTCTTCTTGCTCTTTACTATAAAGAGCAAGTAGCAGCATCCTCTTTGTGACCTCTTTGTAGCAGCAGCTAACAATTTTCTTGACTGTCAATTTTTGTTTTTCAGAAATCAAGCATGATAATTTGACACTGTGGCAGCGTGACATTACAGATACGAGGCTGAGCCAAATAGCCTATCACAGTTTATCACTATTTTCTCTAATGCCATGTTATCACAGTGTTATATGACAATATTTTGTTGATGACGTTTCTGCTTTCGAAATCTATTCACAGAAACATTGGATCCTGCGTTTCCAGTAGTAATGCATCCAATAGTATCTTTTCCACAATTAGCGCAAGTGTCTCTCCAACTCCACTCCTCTAGTTTGTAACACAAACTTCTGTTCTGAAGTCATATAGCTCATAACACTGCTGGCATCACTTGCACATACAGTTACTTTTATGTATAATATCTGTGGTGTGGCCCTTTTATCAGAATCAGAATCAGAATCAGAATCAGAATCAGTTTTATTGCCAAGTATGCTTTCACATACAAGGAATTTTTTCATTTTTCATTTTTTTTTTTTTTATATGAGAACACGCAGCATTTGAGTTATAACAAGGTATCGATTCTCAGATTATATCCTGTCTGATAGGATGTAGTGTTCTTATGTAAATGTTAAAAGCAGTTTCATGCCACATAATGGTATTACTGACTCTCATTCTTCAGCTGAGTGGTTGGAGTTGTATTACATCTACAGACAAAGGAAGCCTTCTACTGTTTCCTGACCAAGTCACTGCGGCACACACCCACCTCTCTCCCTCTCTGACCCCCATCAGCTGAAGCAGAAGCTGTATCAGAGCCAACAGAGGGCGACGTTGTGTTCCCGGGCTGCAGATGAGGCGGAGGGGTCCAGGGGGGACGCAGAGAAGAGCAGGGCCCTGGCTGAGGCTCGGGCCCTCGGGTGTCAGCGGGACAAAGAGGCAGCTGAGGCTGACAGGAGCCGCCTGAGCCAGGAACTGCAGCAGCTTAAAAAAGAGGTACACACACACACACACACACATTCACAAACATATTGTCAGCTGATCTGCACACTCACCTATAAACAACTTGTTAGCAACAGAATGGAAATAAATACAGGCAGCAATTAGTGTAACCATAGTACAACAATGTCATGTATACACTCACAGCCTGGTGCACTGGATTCCTCTGAGCTCCACTGTTGTCCAATAACTAACAAAGAAATATCAACGAACCACACATAAACACATAAACACACACACACTGAAGTTTATTTTGTGCCAATTCTGCTGCCAGACTACTCACTAGAGCACCAAATATGTATCAATCCGGCAGTGAATATGGTCCCCAACAACTAAATGCACTATTTCCTGCTATTGTTCAGCTGTTTCAAGACTTTGCCTGTTTTAAAAATGAAACTACATCTTTGTGATGTTTTTTTTTTTAAAGATTTACATTTTCAGTACGAACAAACCGGCTGAATGTAGAGAGAGACAGATGAGGTAGGGAAGACAGAAAGGAGAGAGACAGATGAATGCATTGTTGGTTTTGGTCTTGCCACCCTTATACTTTTAAAACAACACAATTTGACTGAAGTTCTGTCTGATTTTCAAAGCAAGTAGTAATTGGAAACACTCCTAATATAAGAAAGAAGCCTGTTCCCCAGTCTAGGGTCCACAGCCAGAAAGGCTTGGTCCCCATGGTGGTTCATACTGAGGTCCTCTGACAGTGTTAGGTCAGAAGACCCTCAGATATCTGATAATCCAACTGATAAAACAAACAGTAAAATTTTGATTTTGGAAGCCATTTAAGAGAGGCCAGAACAGTGGTCTCTTCTTTTGGTGACTGAGGAACCCATTAACATTCTCCACATCATGGGGCAAGAGGAGGAAATATCAATAATGAGAAATCATCGTCATTTCCACAGTTGTTAACGTTGATGAGCAGAGCCATGCACAGCAGATGTCATATCTTTAATCAAAAGGGATGTGAAACATTCTCTACATTACCGCTATCGTCATCCCCGAATCAGTCGAGGCATAAACAGGAAATAACATTATCAGCGGACTTAATGGATTGCTTTTTTTTTTGTTTGTTTGTTTTTTTGTAGCACACTGATCTGCAGCTTTTACTGGCACAAACAGAGAAGAACTACTTTGAAACCAA
Organism: Trachinotus anak; assembly: GCF_046630095.1. Classification (NCBI taxonomy): domain Eukaryota; kingdom Metazoa; phylum Chordata; class Actinopteri; order Carangiformes; family Carangidae; genus Trachinotus; species Trachinotus anak. The sequence goes on along the minus strand of NW_027273853.1, from coordinate 23,678,252 downwards.
GCTGAAGCTGGACCGGGTGTCTGGGGAGAAACAGGCCCTGCTGCAGGAGAACAGGAGCCTGGAGGGAGACAGAGATGACCTGCGACACAAGCTGAGACAAGCCACACAAGAAAATGTCCAAATTAAAGAGAGGTGAGTGCATCTCTCTAGCAAATTGTGCAGCATCAAAGCTGCACCAGGTAAGACATTCAGGATCTTGTGACGCTGTGATACTGTAAGAGAGATGCTACACAAATTAAGTTTTATAATTGTTTATCATTATTAGTCTACTTTTTCATTTTTTGATAGACTTTTTTGGCATTTGAATTTGCTGAGCTTTGGCGTCCACCAGGGCTTTGTCCTTGGTCCTTATCACTTTTCTTCATACAGCACATATTTACCCTCTCTGCAGTGTATTTAGTCACTTCAGTGGTGTTTCTCACCAAATACTCACGACTGGAGCTGCTCACAACTGTGAGTATTTGCAGTGCGTTTGTGTGTTTGTTGGTGTTGTGAGTGTGCTCTATGAAGAAAAGCAAAGTACAAAAGTAATAAAACTTAATTTGACTAGCATCTTTCTTAGTGTTAGAATGTGCTTTACAAAAGAAGACGCAAAAGGTCATGGTGTGAAATCCTGCTCTTACAATACATCGGCATCAACATGCATTATTTAAAATGTACTCTGAAAACTGATGGGTTTTTTAAGTGGCTGGATGATTGCTTTTTGAAACTAATCAGACACACAAATACTGTTTAACTGTTTAATAGTGTTTGCCACAAAACCTGAAGCATAAGAAATGAAAATGGACAAAAGGAAAAAGATCAGGAACACTAAGAGTAATCATCTTGGCCTTTGCTAGATAATTATTCCTATCGTGTTTTTATTGTTTTGCCATTTTTGTGTATGTTCTGGTTGAATTCTTCACAATTATGACATGTCACATAACGGATCTTTGAGCATAGTCAAAGCCTGAGAAGTAGTGTGAGTGCTAGTAAAAAATGAGCGTTACATACACTGTATGGGAAAGCAGAAGAGCAATGAAAGGTGATCTGGAGGATGGAGGAGTGGAAAGGAAAGCAGAGGATCTAGAATGACAGGCAGCTGAGCGCAGACCTCCGGGAAGGCCAAACAAGCCTTTCCTACATGCCTTCTGTTCTCATCTACAGCTTTAAGAACCAAAGATGAAAGTCAGGGAAGAGAGGGGCTGTTTCATGGAGGTTGACAAGGCGCAAAGTGGTTTTTTAAAAGGCTACATTCACTTAAAACCAAAACCTCATTAAATCAGACTTCTTCACCTTCATGTTGGCGTGTGCAGAGGTGGTCCCTTGTTAGTGAAGATGGGTAATTCTTCAGAGGTCGAATGGGAGAAAATTCCTGAATCCAGATGTGCTCAGTTAGTGTACCTTTACCCAAACACATTAACTGAACGGGCGACACTTTAACAGCTTGTTGGTCTGATTTACGTGCTGATAATTGGCTTGTTTTTGTACCTGTGTGAAAGTTAAAGGGCTGCTTTTCATTTCAGGCGAGCCTCGCGTAGACATAAATAACACTTTGAAAACACAAGATGAGTTTGCATTGAAGTTCTTTGCAAAATAGGACTGGAAAAAGGGAGAAAGAAAATGGAAAGGAAATGACTATCAGCAAAAAATATAAGTGGGTGTTTGTTGCGGACATGGAATCAGAACAATTTCTCTGCAGTCTGTTCTGAGAAAATTAGATATTTTGGGACGTAATTTCAGTGTTCTGTTCACAGTGAGATCAACTCAAGGCGCAGAGCCGTAGCTTCCGAGGAGGAGAGAAAAAGGGCCAATCAGGCTCAGCGGGAGGCTGAGGCTGAGCGGTGCCTGGCTGAGAAGGAGCGGCAGGAGAGAACGGCCGAGTGCCTCGGCTGGAGGGAGAAACACCAGGAGTTAGCTGACAGGTTCAGAACTCAGGAGGACCTGAAGGCTCTGAGGCAGAACAAAGCAGTAAGGAAGCATCTCTGACATCACACCACACCAGAACAAATCGTTCACCAGTGTTCTCTGAGGCAGGGGAGAGGGATGTTGCCTGAGTGGTAAAACACGCCTGAAGGGCTTTACTGTTATGGACATATCTTCCATATTTTCCTTCTTCTGGGTCTGTTGCTGAATAGATTTTCAAGGTAAATGTTACATGTATTTTTTCCAACAGTGTCAAGCTAATATCAAGAGCTATTTCCTCTGCATGACCGAGAGCGATCAGAGGGTTAAAATTCTCAAAAATCAAGATGGAACCCCAAGAAACTTTACGGTGAGATGGCTCTGCATCTAAGCTCCTAAAGTTATCTACAAATGTATGCTGGTATAGAAAAGAAAAAAACGACCTGCACATGTTAGTCCAGTGCCTACAACACAGGGATGTGTGATGAAGAAGAAAGCTCTTGATCTGACAGTGGCATTGTGAGACCAGTTACTGCCTTATGCAATGTGCTTTTGTTCAGGAGGGAGATCCTGTGTTCATCTCCACCCCAGAGTCCAGTCCTGAGGAGCCTGAGAGGAGTTCATCCAGGTAAAGGCTCAGGGCAGCAGCTGCTGTGGGTCCTGTGGCCACCAGGGGGCCTCAAACACATCAAAAATGATTTTAGTAGATGTGTTGAGAAAAGCATGGCATTGGTAAGCTAAGGTAATAAAATAGCCTATAGCAGTGAGACGATGAGAAATAACTTTGTATTATAAAAAGGAAGTCTGGGAGTGAAAGATACATCTCATGTTTAAAACATTTTCTCAGGACTATGTTCAGGATCTCTGCCCCACACACGGGTAGGGATCTGGGTCCGACTCACTTTGATGAGCTGCCCGCCTTCGGAGGGGATCGACCAGACTCAGCACCTCCACGCAGAAGCAGGAAGGTGGTGGAATACTTCTGGATCCCTACAGACCAGGAGTGATCGATCATTTACCACAGACTCCCCCCTGCTTCTTCCCACATGCTCTTCAGCAAGGCTGGAAAAGTTGAGGAGCTGCTCACTGCCCAGCAGACTGAGACTCAGACTGGGCTGAGACACTGAATTTGTGAAGAAAAACTGAAAATAAAAGTGAAAAACACTTTCGGTGCTCATGTACTGGACTTTATTGACATTAAAGCAATAGAAGTGCACAATAATTATGAATACCTTACAATATGATCCTAATTCATTGCCTTATACATAAACATGGCTTGTGAGCACGACTCTTGGGTAAAACTTGATGTTGATCATGTTTAGCTGTTAGACTTATTGTAGTGAGAGAGGTTAATTAAACTTATCTACAGGTTTGCTTTTACTTTGCCAATTTAAGAAAACATTTTTAAAAAAAAATTCACTTGCTTAATTTTCCACATCATGTATTTTAAATAAAACACTGGGGGAGGTGAAAGTCTGAAAGCCTTTTTTTTTTTTTTTTTTTTTTTTTTTAAACAGGTACATCGAATTAATAAAAACAAACTTTCATTCGCTCTTAAACATTAATACTTGTAAACCATATGAAGCTTCATAAGAAAAGTCTGCTTCAATAAATTTATTGTGCAATCAGGCCAGGACTAAATCAAATACTTGAGCATCTGCTTGGACTCTAGGTTCTTCTTAGATTTCATTATCCCAGCACAAAAAAAAAACTAAACCAAAAAAAAAAAAAAAAAAAAAAAAAGAACAAAAGCCCATCTAACTAAGAGGTAGAAACACAGGCAACTTTGAAACGTTACGGCGGCACACCAATGATTACAGTTGTTTTAAAATATTGTAACATTTGGAGGATAAGTATTGCAACCACTCTTGTAATAAAAGACAACAAAGAGGGACAGATAAAGGAGGGGTGGGGGGCAATCACAAAAAAGGAAGATGCTCATCAGTGACCATGAAGAGCACTTTTATTTTGGAAAAAATAAAAAAAATAAAGGAAGCGGAAACAGTTTTTTCTTTCTTTTTTTTTTTTTTAGTAAGCATAGGTTGACTAAACGCGCACTTTAATTCATTATGAAATGTTTTGCCAGCTTATGCTTCACTCTCGCTTCAGTGGGGCCTCTTGACGTTCATCATACTTTCACCAACAACTGGCTGCTGATTTTAAATCCACTCTGCTGTGTTTAAGCATCACGTGTTTCTGTGTGTGATGAGAGAATCCAGGCTGGGCCCTTAGAGAAGATCACAAAGCAGGTCACTGACGAGACCTTTTGTTAAATTGTCCTATACTTATAACTAGCATTAGTGAAGCTCACCACTAATTTGACTTGTTCAGGGAAAGAATCCTAAACATTCTTAAATAAACCAGTTTCCTATTGGGGAAAACAGAATCGGGAAAATGAGTGGAAATGAAAAACATGCAATTAAAAAAAAAAAAAAAAAGTTACAAACCTAACACAGTCAGAGCAAAAAGAGAGAGAAAAAAAAAAAACACATGGTTGAGCCACTCCAGACTTCATGTAGCTGATCAGGACACAGATCCAAAATCAAACATCCATTAGGCAACAGATCAAATGATGCTTCTCAGCCTATCATCATGGTGCGGGTGGTAACACATGAGGCCCTACAGGTACAAGCTTTCGGTTTACATTTGCGACACAGAAGCAGCTGAGTGCCACGTGGTAGTGGTTAAATTGAGCATGGAGTTTAATAAAGGAAAGGTCGATCTTCTACACCATGATGCTTCGGCTTGGTTTCTCAATCCGCTTCCTCCTCAGACTCCTCCTCCTCCGCCGTCTCCAGCCAGGTGAGCCACTGGTTTACCTGATGGGGGAAAAACAAGGGGACAATCTGTTTCTAAATTCCTGTCCATCTTGTACAGAGTAGAAATCGGGTTGAATTGAACTGTTTCATCTGATGTTTACGAGCTGCAGTCACACATGTTAAACAAAACTGAAGGGCAGATTCTCTCTCTCTGCTGCTGAGAAACAAACCTAGTGTGATGGTTTTACTGTACCTGGAATAAAGCTTTTCCTTTTCCAGGGAATTCTTGAGTAATGTCTTCTTTCCATGCAAGGAAGGCTTCTTCTTCAATGATCTCCATGTCGTAGAAGTTGACAAAGTAGCGCAGCAGCATGCCTTAGTGCACACAGTTTTGTAGCATTAATGAAATGTTCCATCAAGGCAAAAAAGTAACATACAATAAAGCATCTAAATCATGATTTGTTGCTTTAGTTGAGGTTTTACTGATGTCTCTCACTTGCAGATCAGTTTGGATAAAAAGCGCCAAATCAGTGTAAATTTATAGACAAAACATGCCCTTCAAAGAAAAACTGCCAGTACACTAAGTATTTACAGTGCATCTAAATCATTGTGTCATAGCCAACTCTATATCACAACAAAAAGACTTCCAATACATAACACAAAACATCTGACCAAGGGGTTTACTGAGCAGGAAATTCTGCTGTTGAAAAGTAAATTTGGTGCTGCCCCCTGGTGGACAAATGATGCAATGAGACAGTTTCCACACTTCTATTTTCTAGCTCTTATGTACTGCAATTTCGCAATGCACACACAGTGTAACCAGTACCAGCAATGAGTAAATATTGACCTGGTTGATTTCTGGGTCTAACTCTAGCAGACACTGTTGCATTTTACCTTTAGGGAACCCGCTGGCGTTGCAGTGCACCTGCAGGGCGTACAGGGCGCTGACTTGCAGCTCGGTATGGTCGTGCAGGAACTTCTGCATGACGGGCTTGAAGGCCAGCAGCAGCTGTTTCTCCTGCTCCAGCTGCTCTTTGGAGGGGGCTGCCAGCTGCTCGTCGCCCTCCACCATGCACAGCTCCTGGGAGATGTACTGGAGGAAACTGGGAAAAGATCAGAGGACACTGGTTAGCTTCACTACAGGCACTTCTCATGTCAAGTCAGATCATTTCCTTGGATTTCTTTGAATTTATACACACAAATAAAAACACACTGACTTCACACTTTGTGTACAAAAGACAGAACAACTTAATTTGTCTAATCCTTGTTTTGAATGGCAATGATTTATCCATTATTTGAACAATTAGAAACTATTTTGATCGTAAATTCATCATTTCTCAAGGAAAAATGCCAAATAACGATCATAACAAACTAATTAACAAAAAAGCCAAGCACTGTGTGAAAACAACCTCCTAAAAGCTGAGGATTTTCTGGAAAACCTGACACTCACTAAAACCCACCTACCTCTGAAGCAGATGGACACATGAAATGAAAACTCTTGAGCTTAAACCTTTTATTTTTATTGTAACTCATAGGCTTTGCCTTGGAAATTGTATATGGCTGGAAAAACAAGCACATTTTTCAACATCCTCAGTTCAATTCAATATTTTTTCTTCCATTTTTAAAAAAAATGTTGCCTTTACATTAGGGTAGCTGTTTACCTGGTCATGAGGATGTTGACAAAGCCTTTATCAGTGTGAAGCTTGGGAGAGATGTTGTCTTTAATCCACTTGTAGATGGACTGTGGAGAGGGGTCTGCCTTTATCTGCTTCAGCAGCTCCTTCTCCAGCTTCAGCAGCGGGAACAGGAAGCTCAGCCCCTTCCCCTCCAGGATCTCCAGCATGCGGTCCTTGTTCTGATCGATTTCTGCCAAGCAGTCAGTTATTCAGACCGGGGGGGGGGGGGGGGGGGGGGGGTTTGGTGTTCACAATGGTTACAATGGTTTGCTCAGTGTGATGTTTCTGTTTCTGATGTGATATCAGTTCTGAAGCATTTTTAACAGGAAAGGGGGGAGGGGTGGGTTGAAGGAGGGACATACCTGGGAGCATCTTCTGCATGTTGACCTTGCTCTGCTGAAAGAGGTCGGTGAGCCACTCCCGGTCCCTCAGCTTGGCTGTCTGTTGTAGGCAGAGCAGGAAGAGGGGGAAGTGGGTGCCGTTCTCCAGGGGGTGAGCCAGTTCCGCCACGCTCACCAGCTCTGCGATGATGGCCCGGGCCGCAAACTGGGCCAGGTAGGACTTCACCAGGGGCACGTCCAGCTCGATCTTGGGGCACTGGTCTAGGACGTTGAGGAAAGCCTGCAGGAGTGGGAGGAAATGCCAGAGCATGAATAATGCTGTAACCCCCCCCCCCGCCCTCCCTTCTGGGCTCATCAGTGGAAAATGTGTCAGCAATAATTAACAGCAGCCTTTGTGGGTAATTCATCATAATTTTGTAAATGTCAGAATTACGCCGTGAGACGGTTTTGTTTCCTCGCTTTTCTGAAATCCTGTGGGATGTTAAGTGCTGGGCTGAACTTCACTGATAGGAATCATTTCTAGTTGGGTTGTGCCGACAATGATCTCGGTCATCAGAGCAATCACCTATTGTTTATGCCTTTGTCGATGTTTCTCCATTTATGTATCAACTTCTTATCATTGTTATTTGTAACATTAAATTACTTTTAATTTGGCCTGCCATAGTTTCATGTATACAGCCTTATAATAAAAGACACTGCTTGCACACACACACATGCTGCAACCAACTGACTGTCATTGCTTGTGTGTAGGTGCTGCACTGTGATAGAGGGAGAGAGAGAGAAGAAGTTTGCTTGGTGCTTGTACGTAAACAAATGCAGTGTGTGCGCACCTGCATGAAGTTCTCTCCAGTGATGAGGCCCTCGATGCGAAGTGTGTGGATCAGAGTGCTGGCGTGCTCCTTGTCCTCATCGGGACGGTCCAGGGAGCACACGATGATCTTACTGAGCATCTCTGGCAGGAAATGCTTGGGAGCCTTCATCTCTCGCACGCCACTCACCGCTTCAGTCAGGTTCTTACTGTTCAAGTACTCAGTCATGATCGCCTCCTGAAGAGAGGATTGTTCAAGTGTGCAGAAATCAGCTTGGTTCAGTCTGAGCGCCAAGCAGAAAACAAAAACTTATTTGTGCTACAAACGATCCTGAACGCTAGTAGGTTTATGTTTTTCTGTAACAAATGTCTCTCTGTAGTGAGCAGGATCTCTGTTGATTGCTCACAATAAACATCGAGTAAATGTTGTAGCATAGTGACAAATGTAAACAGCTAATCAGCAGTGTATTTAGCCATGATTTATATGACTCATGTTCTGGTCACACAAATTAGTGCTGTTTAAACAGATGGATGCTGTGGCAATGTACTGTTTGTTTCTTCTGAGGTGAGCTTTCAAATGTGGTTACAGATGACAAAAATCACCAACTGAATGGTGTTGCCCACCGTCATCTTAAGCAGTTCTTCCTTGGCAGGAGGTGGTTTCTTATTTGTCTTCTGAGGTTTCTCTTGGATGGGCGGAGGGTTGGTCTTCAGGCCAAGCTGTGGAGGCTGAGGCCAAGGGTCATGTGATTATTACACAGATACAGTTCAACATACAAATCCTGACATTTAAACGTCAAGAAAATATATGTTTTCTTTCCCCCACCCCCATCTATGTATGTTTAAATTGCCCTTCCCTACCCATGCCCATTTAACAAACCCTCTCACCTGTCCCAGAGGGGGGGTTGAAGTGCGTGGGGGCTGAGCGCTGGGAGGCATCATGGTGGGGATCTGAGGCTGGAGCTTGGGTACCTGGTTCTTGTTGAGGAGGAATGACTGAGCAGGCCTGAGGCTGATCTGTGGGATCACAAGGCATTGTAAACACAGAGCACACAATAAGATTAGTCAGGATCTTGATAAAATTTAAAAATCTGCATATTAACTAATTCCATGCCCTCATATCTCATAATCGCAGTCAGCGGACCAGCCACCAGTTTAAAGAGCAGAGGAGAGGGGGAGGAGGACGGACAGGAAAGATGGAGGAGATTAAAAGGTAGAGGAAAGACTGGCAGCAGGTTGTATTCCTCAGAATAACGCGTCTTTTTATAATCAGTGGGCATGAAGACTCAACACTGGCACTTAGACTGCAGGAAACAGCCTATGGTGCTAGTGTGACTATCTTGTGCATCTGGTACACTGTGATGTTTCACACTTTCATTCATATAATGTTCAGGAAGTTACATCCAGCAACAACGAGTTTTAAGTACCTCATCAGCATTGAGCTGTCCTTTCTTGCTGAATCGTGGAGGCATGTCCTTGGACTGGACCTGCTGCTGGGCCATGTGGTTCTGGTTCTGGTTGAGGAAATGCTGGTTCTGAACCTGGGGAAAGTCACACAAGCATTAAAGATCACTTTTTGAACTCTTGACTGTGAAACTCACTAATACTAGATGTCCACTGTTAGCAGGGTTACCTGGTTGGACTTCACAAAGGACTTAGGCCCCATGTCGAACTGTGACTGTGGTGGAGGGGCGATGTGGCCACCGTGGCCGTTGAAGAGCGGGTTGGTTCGATGGCGTCCCATTGTGGGCGAGTACCTATCCTGAATAACCCCCGGGCCAGTTCCAATCCCACTGCCTGAGAAACAAAGTACAAAGATCATGTTACTAAGTCCATCCAGGAGGAACATGGGTTCAGGTCTATGAAATGGGCACCCCAAGGTGAATTAAAAGCAAAAACATTGTATCATTTCAAGCTCATCACTTGTAAGCCCATACCTGGCATCTGTCCAAACATGTCAGCCAATCCCCCAAGAGTCTCCCTGTCCAGTTTCATTCTGTTGGGCATGAAGGGGCTTTCCAGGAAGAAGTCCATCCTCATCCCCTGAGACATGGGTGCTGGGATGAAAACACCCAAATCCTACAGGAACACACAGAACACAGCCGGTGTCATTAAAAAGGACAACATGATTAAAAGCCTCACCCAGAACTCAACTTGAATTTCTAACATTAATTTGAGTTCAAGTGTGCAATAACAAACTACACAGTTGGTTGTCAGGACAATGTCCTGCTGACTCATACTCTTCACAATAGGGAGGTTCGCTCATGTGCACAAACCTGTGCTTTTTAAGAGAGACTATAATGTTATATTTGTTTATGGAGCCTTTTACCACATGCATGCCCCAAGCTCAGTTTCTGATGTCAGATATTAACTATTAATCATCCCAGAATGTGGGCAAGCTAAACAACGAGCGCCACAGTTTCACCGGACTCACTTTCACTGCATCCTGACGGATCTGGTTAATCGTCTTTGGTCCGTTGTCAATGAAGGCCTTGCGGGGGACCCAGTTGTTTTCTCGCAGTTCCACTGTATCTTGCAGTAGGAAGCGGATCCTAGCGGGCAACTCCTTGTTGTTCATTAAGGATCGCATACGGCCAAAGTACTGATCCATTAAAGACTAGAGAGAGAGAGAGAGAGAGAGAGAGAGAGAGAGAGAGAGAGAGAGAGAGAGAGAGAGAGAGAGAGAGAGAGAGAGAGAGAGAGAGAGAGAGAGAGAGAGAGAGAGAGAGAGAGAGAGAGAGAGAGAGAGAGAGAGAGAGAGAGAGAGAGAGAGAGAGAGAGAGAGAGAGAGAGAGAGAGAGAGAGAGAGAGAGAGAGAGAGAGAGAGAGAGAGAGAGCAGACCTTGTACATACATTATGGCAGCAGGATTTACATTAGCAGTGGCTGTGAGCCAGTTGGACCATTAGGTGAAGCTGTGTCCAGCCAGATGGTGAGTTAGGCCAGGACATGAGATGACAGAGTTTGACAGAGTTGAACCAGGCAGGAAAAACAGACAACAAAATAAAAGAAATTGGTTTTAGTTTCCCAGCCTGATATTTTTATAGAAATTGTAAGTTCTTTACTCAAGCTGCCATAGTTGTACTCAAGTTTCTCCAGGAAATGTCCCCATGAGCCACACACCCCTTAGTAGTACCACCTCAAAACTGTAGGTTTATGGGAAAGATGAAAGGCCGGAACTGTTACCTTTGCTTTCTCATGGTCGAGTCTCGGCCCCACTGTTCTCATTATCTGACAGAGGCACTCCAGATCCTCCCCCATATCCTTGAGCTGGACTCTCTTCTTCTTTTCCAGAAGCTTCAGATAAAGATTAATGGGAGATGGGGAACAGGGGGGGGGGTCATACAAGGTACTCTACTGTTTTGATCAAGGTAAGCAACATTTTTCATTCCCACTCATACCATCTTGTACAATCTTACAAATGAGAAACACTGTCTTTAAATATAATCAAAGGTTGTGTATTTCAGAACACAAAAAAAGACCCAGAGGAGCCCGCACATACTGTTTTGATGCACTTATGAAGGATAGATTCGTGGATGAGGTCGAGTTTGCCAAGTTCCCCGATGAATTTAATGTTGCCAAGCATCTTGATCTTGGCAATGGCACGCTGCTCCTCCTCCTCAGAAGTAAGAGGGTTGTCATGTTTGTCATAGACTGGGGTAAAAGCAGAGGAAATGCAGTCACTGACCAGACTGTGGCAAAATCACATACTGGTCATTATACCACATGCACAAATACAGGGACCTACTTTCAACATTTCTGGTGCGGTTTTCAAATTCATCTTGAAGCTTGGAAATCAGCAGTCTTCTGAAGGTCTACAAGAGCAGCAAAGACATCCATCAATTACATGTAATGCAACAAACAATGTCAAAGCGACCGCTTGTGTTCCCATAAAAGCATAGATTACAAGAAGGGATTGAACTATTTCCGCCAAAAAAATAATTTAAGGAAAACTAGAATGGAGCTGACAGCTTCATCATGGCTTTCTCAGCAGGACAAGAATGGCTCTAGTGTTATAGAAAGGAACACAAATGTACCAGAGGTTTAAGAGTATTCAACTGTCCAGCAGACTACGAGCAGCCTAACTTACTGTGCTCTGCTTTTGGGATGTTTGGATCTCAGATGAAGGGCCATCAAAGTTTGGTGCGTCCTCTGCCAAGCGCAGACATAGCTGAGCATAGAGCGAGCTATACTTCGGCTCTTCTAGGGCTTTGTCTACAATCTGAACCACAGAGAGAGAAGGAGAGAGAGAAAGGGAGGAGGGACAGAGAATCCAGCGACCACTCAGGTCATTAAAAGATGCAGTGTATGGGTATGAGTCACTCATTGCAACCTGCCAAGTATCAATGAATACGTTTCCATTTTGCAGAACACTTAAGAATGACAAAAATAAATAAATAAAAATGTATGCTTACCAGCAAGATGATTCCTTTAAGGACGAGTTTTGAATCTACGCCCACATTCAGGAGCTCAAGGCATAGCTTGTCAAACTTCTCAGGCGTGAGTTTGTTGAGTATGCTAGAAAAAAAATAAAAGAAATGGGGGGGGTGGGTTAGTATGACTGTGCAGGATCAAGATGCTGGAATGGCATTTCATCAAGAGGGTTTTCCCCATATTTTTAGTTGCATGTGGTGAGCTAACAGAGAGCTATGAATAATACTGATCATGGAGCAATCTTATACCATAAGACAAATGACACGGCTGAGCGGTATGGTGACCTATTCACACCCATGAAAAGCAGGTTTATTCAGGGACATTGTATCAGTATCACAAGGCTATTAAAGACTCCAAGTAGCAAAGTAATTAATGTTAAGTCAAACCCACTCAATTATTGTTTTATGCCGCATTACATCTTAATTGTAGTTATTCAAAAGTTAGCCATCAACCAACACATAATGCTTCCCTGCCAAAGCACTTATTCACACGACTAACTGCAACAAAGCCTGTTAATTATGATAATTTGACAGGGTTTGTTTACATCTCATTATACACACTGGGTTTCTCATTCTTCACTGGCTTTGCACTTCCTGAGAGCATAGGATTCTGTCAATGTGTGAGTTAATGTTCAACATCTTTTCTGATCATGAAATTAGAGAAGCATTTCAGCAACAGGAGAAACTGTGCCCAGGGAACGGTCAGAGATCCTGTGGGACTTTTGTTTAATTTGGGTGTACAGCAACACAGCACACGTCTGGTCTAAATCTGGCTCAATTATTGCACATCAGTAAACATGTGCAGTAGGTCAGTCAATTTCTCTGGGGTCAGACTGCAGAGTCAAACATATGCCTCCTGTGGCGGACACCAGCAAACCTTCATTCCTGAGGAAACACTCATGTCTTCATTTTTTGTAGTTGTAAACATCACCTGACACAGAGTGGGGACAGGGCTCAAGTGCTTTTAGCGAAGCACATGCCATCTTAATGACTGTGGCACTACACAATTCAACAGTGTGTCCCTTCTGGACTTACAACATTATGTGTACACTGAGCCGGTCTTTGATAGCTTCAGCAGAAGACTGAATAAAAAATGTAAAAAAGAGCCATTTAGGTAGAACTGAAATATGATTTTCTGAGAGTACTGTCAGAAAAGGTATTTTCTTTAAATCAGCCTGACCTCAAGTCCTGTAACCTTTGTGCGAGACACTGGTCCAACTTCCAAGATTACCGTTCAAACATTTACTGGCATTTTTCTTCAGGAGAGCTCTACTGGCATGAATGGATTTTTGCAAGCCAAGCCACCCTACTCTGTTGATGTGATAGGTTTTGTAAATTTCATAAGAACTGGACTCCGCACACAACTGAAATGGTTTAAGCACCAACAATCTTTGGGCCACAAGAGATCAAAATTCTTGCACACTATTACTGGGTAAGACAGAGAAAAAGCCTTACCCCCTCACTTTCCTGAAGATTGCATCGTGTCGCTCTTTTTCGTTGCTGGAGTTGGCATCTCGTCTAGTGCTTCGTGAAGGAACCCATCTCTGAACGCTTTGCCCTGGGGTTTTCCCCAGGAACTCGCTGCAGAAGCAAACACAAAGAGTTGAGTGTCACACAATCTGATAAAAGTACAGAAAAATACACAAAAATGCTCTTGCAATATAATTTTTGTTGTATCATTAAACCTAATCGCTTACAATACTTATTTTACAAATGACTGCACACTTGTACTACAAATGCTGCACTACCCGGTCTATCCAACAGTCCAGTTCACACAGTAGGGCTGCAGTCAGACAATAATCTTTTTACTTCACCTTATTATTTACTTAAAATAAATATTGCTGTAGATAATTCTCTCATCACAAGCAGTTAAAACAATATTTGTTCTTTGTTCCACAAGTGTGAGTGTCCTGTTGCCTTTAGAAATGTTCCTCCTTTTATACCATTTGTTGTAAAATGATCCCTGCCTATGTCTGTAAACAAGCGTGCACTGAGGTTGACTGACTTCATGCTACAGGACTTCTGGGTATTCAAGTCAGAGTTTCCTGGAATTCTCTAATCAACAAAGTTGTCTAGTCTGTTTCTCTGCAGTGGAGGAAATCACTTACAATAGTCATGGTGCCACTGTGTTACTAATTAAATCACTATGCATTGAACACATTCCACGAAATGCCATATGACAAACCTGTTGCCGACAGTCTTGGGATAGTGCTGAGGTGCACCCCTACCACCTCCTCCCCCCGAAGAAGCACTGCAGAACAAACACAAAAACAGAACAAATTGGATACATGCAATGCCACATAAGATGCAATGATCCTCTAACTTCAGCTCATAGACGAATGAAATGTCTTATTTTTCATTTATTTTCCCTTCATTTACAGCGAAAGACACGAAACAAGTGCCCTCATGTGAGACATGTTTACATTTTAAAATGTACAAAAACTAATATAAAGGATTCAATCCAATCAGCTACTATGATATAAAATGTCTTCAGTAGCTATTATAAATTGAAATACAAACGATGTGGAGCCTTGTGCTTGATCACTGAATTTCAGACAATTATGTGTTTTATGACTGCAGGAAAAACAAGGTCAAACTGTCAGTTATTGGAAAAACAAAGCGCCAAGTTAAAAAAAAATTGAAAGTGGAAACTGACTCAGTGAGTAGGAATAATGGTTTGCTCCGGCCAAAAACTTTGTGAATAAACACTGCATGATACATTTCACGTGACTGTTTCAGGAATGACAATGAGCACATTTAGAAAGAGCAGTGCCAAATGCAGTGCATTTAAGGTGAGGCGTGTCCACTAAAGCACCACTGAATCAACTGAGAGAAACAAAGCTGAAACATGTAGCCATGGTTTGGCCAACATGGTGCCTTCCACAGACAGAACCGAGGAGAGACCTTTGTTGCACTGTGCGTCTCACAATTCACTTCTGTGGTTTATGCTGTAACTGCTCACCAAATAAATCCATTATTGGATTAGCATTACTTTGGGTTTTGGTTATGTCACAAGTTTTGCAACCTCTGTCTTTTAAAATTTTAATTCAAACAAGTTTGCCTTTGACTACACTTTTTATTATTGTGACATAACTCTGCAAAAATGTATGCTTTTGTAACTGGCCTCTGTTAGATATTTTAACTACTGATAAACCTAGGTTTATAAATTACTCATTCCATGGTCAAACTTTGCCAATGCCAATTTTGTTAAGCAACATGAAGCTCAAGTTTTCCCTAAAAGCTGGCACTGAAAATTTGAATTATTGAAGATAACATGGCTTTATCAGTAATGAAAACCATTAGTTATCAGTTGCGACAAATAAGTGAAAATAAGATTTATATCTCAATGGGATTCACCTCAACAAATTAAGGTAAATAACTGGCGAAAAGATAACATCACTTGAATGGCCGCAACATGATGTGGCACACCAAAGCTAGGGCTACATACAGGTTACATGGTTTCACAACCATCTGAAAAGCAGAACAGGTCTTCACTCTTCACACTGACTGCTCTGTTTGATCACAGACATCACAGTCCACTGGGACTGGTTCTTTATTCAGGGCATCTGCAACCCTTGTGCTATATTCAAGGCATTTTTAAAACCATTCAATTATAAACACCAGAAAAACAGTTTGCTAACTGAAATACCATGTGGAACCTCTTAGAGGGTGAATCACAAGACTGCAATCTTAACACTGCCAACTTTGACATTTAACATACCATATATCAGAGTATTTTAAGCCTCAATTTAGACATGTTAAAACTGAATCCATGAGACATCTTGTCAACCATGACCCTGTACACTGAACTGGGTATGTGCGGCCATCACTACTGCACAACCAACAGGACAGAAACCCTCCCATGGCTCATTAGGCCTACCCAACCCCCCTTTTTTCAAAAGGTTTCAAAAAGAGAAATGTCCGACAGCCATTTTAAGCCTTCCCACATCCTGCTTTGTTCTAAAGGCCGGAAGTTCCTGCCCATAATGATAGCAGAGGGTTAAATGTGAAAAGAAAAGAATCTCCATGTTGGTATGTCCTGTACAAGCTTTGGGTTATTACCTGAAACGAGAAGCACCCCCTTCTGCAATCACACTCTCCACTTTGGCGGCTTGACAATGAAGAATACTTAAAAGAATAAGAATAATAGGAAGGGATGGGGAAAACGGTGCTGAGGGAGAGAAATGGGAATGCAATTAGTAACAGCTGGGGGTTGGGAAAACAAGACAGAACCAATTAGCTATAACATAATTAAACAGGGCACTATGAGTTATGCAGGGTTTCTACGGACATCGTATGTTAGCCAGCTTAGCTTGATAAACAGTTCCGTGGCAAAATCGTTGTTATAGGCCTAGCCCCTAACGAAAACCCAAATTAAGATTGCAACCTGGCTAAACGATGTGGTACCCAATAGGAATGTGTCAGCTGAGCACCGATGCGCTTGTTTGGCACAATGACAGACGATACTCAAACGTATAAATCTCTGTTCGTCTTTTCTCGGCTACAACAAAGCAAAGATGCGTCAGCTAACCGGCTAACGCTACTCGCTAACGGTAACTAATTAGCCGGCTAGGTTGCTAAATCCATAAGTTAGCGACGTCACGACACTGGTAAGATGTTTACCAGGCTTCGGTATCCGTATTTTTTCACGGTCTACAAAGGGTTTAAATCGGTTGTGTAACCTCACATGACGAGGGATGTTTGCAATTACAGCGGAATAGTGTTGCTGCGCGATCTCAGATGATCTTTATTAGTTTTATGTTCTGATCGATGGCAGGACTAGCCTGCAAACCTAACGTTACCAGTACACCATAATGCAGAGAAATGGGGCAGGGCGGCGTGGTTAGCCGCTAACGTTTCCAGTCGACTGTGCTGGAATCGCCATCCCATCATGACTGGGGCTTGACATATGGATTTAAGGCCAGTTTAGAAGTAACCCTGGCACGAATCCCATGTACCGGGACATACTGACTAATTATATTCAATGACAATTAAACGGTGCATTATCACGTTTAATTTCCTGCAAATACCAGTTAGAGTGGCTATAAGACGACGCCATTTTCTACATGAATGTAAATCAGCAGAGCCATCGGTAAGCTAGGCTATCTGCCGGCTCCTAAGCTATAATGCTACAATTTGCTTAAGCAAGCTGCTGTTGAACGTTAGTATCTTAGCTTGCTAGCTAGCAGAAGCCATTTTGGATGAACCGGTGCGGTTTTGTAAGGGAGAAAGGTCTGCCTTACCTTTACCAAAGCAACTTCAGTTTTATATTTTTGTGTGACTTCCAAAGAAGAAATAAAACAGTTGTAAAGGAAACGCGAGTTTTGCGACGGATATCAGGAGAGCTGAAAGCAGAAAGATGACCGCACAAACACACACATCAAAACCTTGCTCGCCGCCTGCCTTGTTAGCTTTAGCTGGCTAGGAGAGAGCTCAATAGCTTGCTGCCTTATGGGGACAGAAAAGTCAACAATTTGCATTGGTCACGTATTTTGTTGCCATGTCAATCCTGACCAATCAAAAGGAAGATCTGTTTTTAAGGCGGTTCCATGAGACATATTATCCAATGAGAAGCACCCTTAAACAAAAGAGGACGCCTCCTTTAGTTGACTGACACAAAATTTAATATCTGCAGTGCAGGAAAATATACTTGTTAACTGCTCAAATTAATGGAGATCAAGGCTTTGAATTGCTACTAAATACATAACCAGTTTTCAAATATTAAATGACTATCAATGGGATATATTATATATTTGCCTCAACAGAATTTAGCTGTGGAGAACCAGAAGTTTCTAGACTGGTTATATTGTTTTTCCACAGGTCATAGCGCACTTCTCTTTACATCAATGTGGAGAACACATTCTGAACCATTGGACCTAATTTCAGTCACTTTTTGGATAGTCCTAAATTGACAGCTGGCTTATTGTCAAGTGACTTCTATTATGAAACAATTTATTGCTTTTCAGTATTTGTATTTGAGTTAATCATCAGGCAGGGATATATTACAAATTAGTTAGAGAGGTGAGTAGAGTGGATCATAGGAACTTGGTATATTCAGTAAAATACAAAGCTGTATTTTTACAGCGAACACAAAGTTGTATTTTTTTGCAGTATACAGTCATGTGTTTTCATGGTCTACTGTAGGAACACACATTTCATTTATGCAGGTATAGTATGTAATTTTGTGGACAGAATACATTGCTATCAAATATAATTTTCCTTGGTATCCACAAGAAATTAGTGTCAGTATTGTAAAGAGAGACAGGCAAATCACTGCACTTTATCAAGAAAATTACAATTTACTGTGTAATTTTTGAAACCAGTGTATTTGTATGGACACATGTATAGAATCTCAGTTTGTTGGTTGACTTAACAGCACACACGCACAGAGCATTTTACTAGCATCACCACACTAATACTGGGTAGGGCCTCCCATTGCTGTAAATACAGCCTCAATTTTTCGTGTCACGGATTCCACTAGAGGTTGGAAACTTGGATGTACTTTCCTTTGAGATTCTGCTCCACGTTGACACGATTCCATCACATAATTTCTACTGATTTGTCAGCTACACATTGCCATGTTCATGAAACTAATTTGAGACCGGATTTTGCTCTGTGACATTATCATGCTGGCAGTAGATATTAGAAGACCGTAAACTGTGGCCATAAAGGGGTGCACATGGTCAGCAACAATGCTTTGAGAAGCTATAGTATTCAAATGATGATTGATTAGTGTTGGTATTGGTATCGGGCCCAAAGTGTGCCGAGAAAACATTTCCTACACCACCACCAGCCTGGACTGATGACACAAGGCAGGTTTAGATGGATGCATGGATTCATGCTGTTGATGCGAAATTCTGACCCGACCATCTGCTGCCTCAGCAGAAATCCAGATTCATCAAACCAGTTTTTCCAGTTGTCTTCATTTGCCTAGTGTTGGTGAGCCTGTCTCCACAGATTTCTGTTCTTGGTTGACAGGAGTGGAACCTGATTTGGTCTTCTATTGTTGTAGCCCATCCACCTGAAGCTTTTTTTGCTCACCACAGTTGTAAAAAGTGGTTATCTGACTTAGCATAGTGTCTCTGTCAGCTCCAACCAGTCTGACCATTCTCCCCTGATCTCTCTCATCAACAAGCCATTTCACAGACCTGTTCACTGGATATTTTTTGTTTTTTGTACCATTCTGAGTAAAAACTCTTGAAACTGTTGCTGTGTGAGAAAATCCCAGATGATCAGCAATTTCAGAAAATATTCAAACAAGCCTGTCTGGCACCAACAATCCTATTCATTCAAAATCACTGAGATCATATTCTTTCCCCACCCTGGCATTTGATGTGAACATGAACTGAAGCTCCTGACCTCTAGCTGCAGGATTTTATGTATTGCACATCTGCCACATGATTGGCAGATTGAGTAATTGATGAATAAACAGGTGTACAGATGTTCTTAATAAAGTCCTTGGTGAGTCTACATGGCCAGGCCCCAGAATATATCGCAGATCTTCCCCATCCCCACACCAGAGTGTTCGTGCCTTCCAGTCAAACGCTCCTAAGCTCTGGAATGGCCTTCCACTAAATCTGAGATCCTTAGACTCTTTTAAAAAGCAAATGAAAACCCATCTGTTCAGACAGGCTTTTACATAGCATGTGGTATTTTATGCTTTTAACCAGTCTTCTATATCTGTTTTCCTCTTGTATGTTTTATCAGGTTTTTTTAACTTTTGCTTTTATTTGATGTATTTTGATTTTAATTCTTTCATTTGATTTTATTTGATTGTGAAGCACTTTGTTGCTAGTGTCTGTGAAAGTGCCATGTTAATAAACTTGGCTTGCTTGAGTGTACAGTCCAGATCCTTGAGTATTTGGACAACTCTTCAGGCTCTGTACTTCAGCACATTCAGATTGAAATAAAATAATGGATACTTCATATAAGTGCCAAGTCTCAGCTTCAATTTTATATCAGGGTTCAGGCTACCAGAGCCTTTAAGCGACATCTTAGATATGTTTTGCCAGAAGCATTATCCTTACTGGTTGTTCGTCTCTCCATCTGTCCATCCGTCCGTCTCTCCATCTGTCCCCTTGGTGGTCAAGGTCAAAGGTCAAGGTCACCATGATCTCATGAAACGCATTTATATGCTAATCATGACACAATTAAACACAAATGTATAATAGGTCAAAATAATGAAGTGAGGACATTTTATACAAACAACAGTCAAAGGTCAACTTTACTGTGACATCATAATGTTCTGCAAAAGAACTTCTGGTCATTAATCCATGCTGTAACTTAGGAACAGAAAGGGACATTGTGACCACTCAGTGGAGGCATACAACTGCGAGGCAGTGATTCTAGTTTTAATAAGTTATGCCGTTTTTGCATTCAAAGTTCATATGACTATTTTTGAATGCATATGAACTTTGAATGCATCAGGATACTTGAACTCAGCACCCTCCACTTGCGAGCTCATTCACCCTGTTACCCCTGTGTGGATGTAGCTGCTGCAGTCCACTGCCAATCACACTCCAGTCGAACAGTTATAACTTACTTCATTTTCACTTTACCCACAACCGCCAGGTTTGAAGCGGCATCAGTCCTGGCCAAGGACAAACTGTTGCACATCACTCAGTCTGCGGAGAAGGGCATGGGTCATGATCCCCTCTTCTCCATGCAGGCAGGAAAATAATTGGGGACCTCCATCACCCTAGACACCACAAAACTCCTCCTGGCACTTTCAGTTAATCGGCCCTCCACCTCTTCACCTTTCTCACAGCATTGTTGCTAAGATAACATCAGTTCACCATAGGACAAGAAGTAAGAAATAAAATGGTTTTGTGGAAACATCTCAATTTTTAACCCTGAAAATTAAACAAGCTGTCTGTATACATCTTTGCAGTAACCTTTCAGATGTGCTGGTGGATTGTAAATATAAAATTACTGTAGCTCTGGTCTTACGTGTCTAAAATTAGAATCGTAGCAGACATAATTGAGAGATTTCACATTGACTAAGCAATACATCAGTTGCAATTACTGCTAATCAATGAAATGAAATTGAATATCTGATGATGTTGGGCTCAAATGTAAATGAAACATCAAGTTAATTGAAAACAATAAACTGCCAAGAGTGGATGCAGGTATTCACTCCACATCAAGAATACAGCAGCCGATTTAGTTTCCCCCTCTCTTGTTCAAGGTGAAATGAGCTGGTGTAAAGTTTGGTTGAAAGACACCCGGCAGTTATGCTTCCATTAGGTGTCTAGAATGATGAAGGGGAAAACATAACGATCGCTGAGATGTAGGAAATAACAAAACATGACTAAAAAAAGGTAACAAATGGGCTGAATAAATGAGCAAAATAAAACAAAACTGGATGGACCACAGTTGTATGAAAGAATACAGATGGCACTCACTGTACAGGATCAGTCAAACTCACATACATACACTAAATGTGGAGAGGAAACCTTTTCCTTGCATGCAGTACTGTGTTATGGTGGATATGAAAGAGGTCACAGATTTCCAAGAACATGGACCTATCAGGGTAGATCTGGAAGGAAAGTTGTATGGACCAGTGACTGGATGTATCATATATTTACATACAGTTAATGGTATTGACGAAGGCTGATTGTACCTGGAAAAGATCACATGGCTTTTAACTTAACAGCCTCAAACTCACTGAATTGTATTGTCATATGGGAGACACACCTACTGTGTCCACCTACTGTGTAGATTCTTCACAAAGGTAGCACATACTGTATATAGGGAATGGCCTATAACAGTACAAATATGGGAGTCAAGTCATTGCAGGGTATTGAGGCGATGTTTAGCTTCCACTCCTTTTCTCTTTAAGTTAGTAACTTGGTAGATGGTATATTTTACATATATTTTATACATGCAGAAAATTCATCAGACAAAATACCACAGAGCATTTATTTTCACTTTGAATGAACTGCATCTGAATGAAAAAGGCCATATAGTATTAGTATACAGTGGTCGTAATGATGTGGATTGCCAGTGTTCATGTTAATTTGTCCAACTCCTTTAGATTGATAGACAGCTGCACACAAAAAGCAATTAATTAGCAAATAAAATATCATAGTAATGACTTTTCATGATTATAATGTTTTGACGTTGAAGGATGGATTAAGAAGAATCTGTATGTTCCTACAATAAAACCTCCTACAATGAACATAGGAAAAAAGTATGACCATTAGACCTGCAACGCACGTTTCCTAAATGAGATGCCGTGTTATTGGTAATTATGTGTATAAATGAAGATAAATGGATGAAACATAACACAATTTGCTTAGAACTGTACTGGTAGTAAATAGCAGGACCTGAGTGTGGAGCGGAGAAATGAGATTTGTGCTTAAATGTATTTGATTCAGTTTTCCACTAGAGGGCAGGATGAGCCCTCCAGTGGAGATGAAAGACATCAAATGGGTTCAGGGACTTTTTCTGCTGCTGTGTCGCTCTGTCCTCCATTAGGATGCACACTCCGTCCGGACCTCTCCTGAATCCTATTACCTTCCCCTATCATAACCACTGACTTCAAACCCTGCAGACAAAATAAAACACTTGGTGCCGTACCCTTGACAACACTATCATGTTGTTCTCTCTAACCCCTTTCTGTCTCCCTAGCTTCATTGTTCTCCCTCCTTCCTTCAGGAAAACTTTCATCTTGCAGGTCTGCAGTAACCCTTCTTATTGCTTTATGAGGATAAAAATCTCTGAACTAATTATAATTAGCTGTCTTTATTAAATAACAGTCCACTGGCCCTCATTTACACTGCCAGCCAACCTGTGCACAAACCTCAGCCCCCCTTTTGTGTTTCTAAAGTACAAAGCGATTAAGGATTTAATTAGCTCAGGACCTTGCGTCCATAT
Organism: Trachinotus anak; assembly: GCF_046630095.1. Classification (NCBI taxonomy): domain Eukaryota; kingdom Metazoa; phylum Chordata; class Actinopteri; order Carangiformes; family Carangidae; genus Trachinotus; species Trachinotus anak. The sequence goes on along the minus strand of NW_027273853.1, from coordinate 23,655,475 downwards.
CAATACTGATATTTGTGCAGTTTAGAGATAGAAGCCTCGGCTGTGAGATAACTTACAGGGTGAATGAAACAATTGGTCAGGCTATGGTTATCTTGACTACTTTCACAATAAGCTGATAAATCAAAACAACAAGCTTTCTCGGATAAATTCCATGAAAATTCCCATCTGCCCTGAAACACCATCAAAAACCATTAAATCTCTTCTCTCAACATCTGGTAAGGAACGGTCTGATTACTGCGCTAAGTCTCAGCTGGTTAAACCTAAATTCTGTTCCCTGCAGCTCTCCATCATCACCAATGCTGTGTTTTATTATGCCTAAACTTTATTTAATTCCTAAGTGCTTTCATCTTACATATTGTTCTGTTTCAGTTGTCAGACAACTGAAAATATCAATATGACAGAATCATAATTATTAACCAAGACCAGCAGCTGTTGCTGCACTAACTGTTTTCAGCTATCTATGAGTTATTATAGAAAAAGCTGAAGGAGACAAAAAGTTATCCTCACAGTTTAACTGATACACGTCCCCTGAACGTACAGTATTTGTGTTCGCTTCTCCAAAAGCTCAGTTCTCCTCATCTGCTAAAACATAGGGTTTTTCAAGATTTATCCAATCTAGAGACCAAAAGCTCAGGTTCTGGGTGTAAAGACACAGACAGGAGACATGCATGTGGCTTTGTTTATACTACATTGTCTTGACATGTGAAGACATTTTCAGCCCATGTGTGCTGTAAATTTTGGGCAGCATGTGGATGTCTGCACAGAGGGCCACACAGAGCCTTGCAGACATCATGGATATTGAATGCACATGGATGGAGGGCCAAAGGGAAGGGTAGAAAAAAATGCCCTTTCTATATTCATCTGGTTAAGTCTGAACATATTCTAATGGTTGTTTTGGGGCTATGATAATACTGACAGCATTAATAAATACATGAGCACAACTTTCTGCTGCAGAATGATGCTTAAGCGTTATGGACGAGCATGGCCACCCGCTATCGTTCTATTACACTTTGTTCTACTTAAGAAACATTTGCTGTCATTATAGAAAGTCTTCTGCTGCTATAAATAAAGGCCACTGACTGAGCTAATGATTTACAGGGAAGTAAAATATGCATGCACAGTAAAAGCAGATGAATGGGGTCATCTCCTCTATCTAAACTCTGAATAAAGCTGTCACATAGCACAAACATCAAGCTTTATTTGTGTTTCTCTTAATCTGATTTTAAAAAGAGCATTTTAAAGAACCTGGTACTGTCAACGACCTGCAACGAGAGCTGGTGCCTGAAAAAACAACCGGCATGACCTTTTCTATTGACATGTTTACCGCTCAGCGACAGCTTTAGCATCAGTTTTTGTTGGAAACCAGCTTGAATGACAACATCTGCCTATGCTGCAAAGTTGAAGAAGCGATAAAGAAGATGTGATGGTTTAAAAGGGAAAGAGTGAAATACAGACCACATTCATACAGTGGTTCTTTCTGTGCACTGAAAAGCAAGTTATGGATTTTGTTGTTATTCCTTTATCATTTCTTGTAGCTGCATGCCAGAGTGTGTTCCTAAACTGAACTGCGTTCACTGAATGCCATAAAACCAAAGTTAGCAGTTGAAAACTGCCAATAACTGAAGCTGAAGCTGAAGCTGCAGTTGAATTATCTTTGCTACAGTGGCACAAACATTTTGGGACTGACAAGGTCATGCTTTGTACCTCTCCACACTGGCTATTTATACCAGGTTCACCTTTAACCTGCTCCTATGTGTATTCATCCCTGACCTTCAGAGAACACTGAAAATATGAATGAAACACTCCTTTGCTCTCCCCTTGAGATGAGTGTGACCTTTCTCACACATTTCAGAGCCTCTATTTATCCAGGGAAGGGCTTTCTCAGTGTGCAGCGTGCTATTTTTTCAGCTCCACATGCTCGGCGTTTATACAAAATTCACACCTGAGAGGTTCCCAGTATGGTCAAAGTCCTCTACTGGCAGCCAATCAGCACATGGACTATCTGTTCACTAGATTCATTTTAACTTACTAAGGGACATTGGCAATGTATCAAGTTTCTAAGACTTTTTTTTTTGCTGTTTTGACATTCAATCATCATACAAGGAGAGAACCATCACAGCGGAGCAGGTAGAGGAAATGTTTTTCACAACAGTAGAGCCTCAGTAGACGTAGCTGTGACAAGCATAAAACATGTATTTTGGGAGAGGAATATGACACTTGTGTGTTGTTTACTGAGAAAAACTCTGGCTCTGCTGTCTGACACCGCCAACACAACTTCACACCCCATACTGTATCTGAGATCTGTTGAAGGGTATTCTGGGAAATGTGGGAAATAGCTAATTGGAACAGAAGTATTCTTTGCAGATTTAAGGAAAGTGGGCAAAACGCCAAAGCAGTTCCTCAAAAAAAGAAAAAAACAACCCAAACTTTTAGAGAATCTGAAGGTGTCCTTTTTTTTTAGCCAACCAGTCAGTGACTTTACCCATAGGGCCACTTTGAAGTTGACAGCTTTTGGATAGATTGCTGAACCCCCTTAGGATAAATAACTTGGTGACGTTCAAGTTAACACCTAGTGCCATCATTTGGCCAAATTTATATATGTCTGACACTTTGCCTTTTGACCAAATTCCTGCAAAATTGAGGACATTCCCATCAGCCCCTGCTGTACTGTGAGTTAAGTACTCATTAAATGCTGGCAACTAACTTGCCAAACTATGATGGTGCTCCTGATAAATGTTATACTGTCTAAACATCAGCATGTTAGCATTGTTATTGTAAGCAAGTTGATATAGTAAAGTTAACATTTAGCCCAAAGCACCGCTGTGCTTAGGTACATGTAATACAGGATGTAGACTTTTAGTCATGTGTCCCTTTGATGCCTTGGTGACGAAGAGCTTGATTTGCAGGTTTGGGATTCAGTCCATCAACCCTCCACTCACAAGCTCTCTTGTGTAAATGTGAGGCCACCATTACCTGCGTCTTCTTTTCTGTACTGTAATTTATGTTGAGAGGTGTCTGATGTATTATGCCAGACATCCTTTTTTCAATATAAGGTCAGTAATAGAAGGTATGAGAACAGAAATAGGCTGTAGTTGCATACTTGAAAACAATTGACTGCATGCAACCCTTTAATCCTTCCCCCTTGTCCCCAGAGGGTTTTATAAAAAGTCTCCCATTCCCAGGCTGTCTGCCGAGGTGCTGATAAACTGTGGTACACGTGACCCTCCTCACATGCGAATCAATAATGCACTGTGATATCTTCTTTTTAATCTCCCCAGTCAATTACATTGTACCTGACAGGCTCATCCAAAAGAACGCATTACTGTTTGAGTGGCCCGTGGCAAAGGTTATCGCTCTCTGCAAAAGAAAGGGGTTACTGGCTGCTTGTTTGAATTAGAGTTCAGAAAGCAAAACGCCTGCATATCAAATTTCAGACACTAGAGGAGATATGGGAGAAATAATTCACTCTTCATGTGAAAATCAATAGGAGTCCTCGTTTGCAAACATCCAGTCACTTTTGGGTTCATCACGAGATGGCAACGTGTTTGACAGACTTTTCCACAAAACTTCTCTAAGTGGAGCAATTGATTCACTTGTCAGCCGCATGTCAAAGTCAGGAATGACCAATTAAGACTTGAACAGAGCGAGAGAGCATTTCCAGGATAAAGAGCAAGAGAATTACTCCACCATAAAAAAACCTACCATAAAGTACAGAAGCTATGAGAGAAACAAAATCTTGTTTGTTTGTGTTTTTCTCTTCGCTGAGTATGTCTCCGTCTTGGGAATGCAGGATTAAAATATTAGCACTTCCTATTCAAACTCTTCCCTCTAGTTCAAAACAAAAATCAATCCAAGCTCGATTGTGTGAACATTTTCAAAGAAACCCAGTCCCAAGGGTGGGGTTGCTCACTGTGAGTATTCCGGTGTATTTAGACTTGAGGATATATACCCGTCTGATTGAACCAAAGACTGCTTTTGGGCTAATATTTCAAAGTCCACTTGAAGATCCACTTATGAAAAGAGTGTGGTATGATCCATTTTTATAGTTTTATGTTAAGTATTCATGATACACATGTTTGTGTGTGAATGATAAAAGTGGCCCCTGTACACAGATGTTTTCTTACATAGGCAATGTCACCTTTTATATAGAAGATGCTGAGGGGTGGGGCTGGTGGCAGTGGAACATATAGAAAAGTATCTTATTAACAGGCCCACACCGATCTCAGAAACAAACAATCCGCATTAAACAGTAAATTATATCAAGCGACTCAGGCAAAGCTTTGAGATTGAGTGTCAAGCATCAATATATTCATAGGACGCTTTTCCCTTAAGTGAGCAAATGAAGATTTGTGTTCCTTTTTTTGTTGTGCCTTTAAAATGGTTAATCCCCGCTGGCATTAAAATATGAGTCTAAATCTGAACACACATTTTGTTTTATCTCTCACCTTGTGTTTAAAACTGTCGTGGTACAAAGTAGCTCTCAAACACGCCATTACTCTGGACCTCTGTGGTAATTTTGCACCATGCCAATTACCACGCCCCATCATTTGTGTCATGCAAACAGTAATGGGCAGCCTAACATAAGAGGGCAAAAGCATCCGTAAATAATTTCTGACTGTGGAAATGGAGGAGACCACTGAGTGGGAAAAGTGGCCTTGCTGCTAATTAAAAAGACGCTACTCTGGCCGATCCTCTCCCTCATTAAAGCCTTCAGTCCTCTCAGGCTCAGAGAAACGCTTATGCTCCTGGACTGAGCGGGTATCAAGAGAAACAGCAGTCAGAGGTTAGGACTATAGGAAATACCCGAGCCAGCTTTGTAGAGGATGACATCCAAATCCAAATTAAGTTAATTTGAGGTTCTGTAGCGAGCCTGTCAAGTCCTCACAGCGTCACGACTCTGGCAGACATACAGCTAATAGGCAGGACAACTCTGTGGATGAAACACTGGGAGCTGCAGAGTTAGTGTCACACTCGCCTCAGCCCTCTCTTGCAGAGCTTTTTCACTGACGCTGAATCTGTCTGACATTTTCAGAAAGGAAATTATAGTTAATCTGTGTGAGGTGCATCTGGTTCTGCATTTTTGAAGGTTTCTGTAAAGGCGGTGATTGACAAAATGTGTGTTATTGTGACCAAATATTCTCATTAGCAAAATAAATTAATTTATTAAAATTTTGGTTGTCTGAGAAAGGTGAATCAACAATCAAGCACGTGTAGACATTAATATTGACTCCATAATCTATGTCGAGGCCCGCCTTCCCTTGTTGTTTGTGATTCCTTACACTAACAAATTACCATCTGGCCCTTTTTAGTATACACATGAAAGCCATTTTTTTTTCTCCTTTTGACAAAGGGGTTTCAGCATTATACTTCAAAGTGGTATGAACAAAGGGCAGAAGTGGAGGAGGAACACTCCACAGAGAAAAAAACAATGCAATCAACATTGCATGACAAGGACAGACACATCGCAGGATGACAGTATAGTATCTTTATCACAGTATGAATCTTAAAGTACATAAGTTAGCTATGAGGTTAGATATGACCTTGATGGCTATCTAATCTGACAACTCGATGGACTGAGAGTTATTCATTCAAATGGCAACAAAACAGCTCAGGAAATTCAGCTGAGACCCTTTAGTCATTGTATGCTGTTTCACAGTAATGGATTTGTAATTAAAGTAAATTTGAGCCATACTTGGAACTTCCTGGAACAGCCTTAATGAGCTAAAGTATACAATACTTCACAGGTCAGATCACCATAATAGTTACTGTAACAGGTGACCCTGCACGGTGGTTTGTCTCAGAGAAAGAGCGACACCATTATCTAAATAATGAGAGGCAGATTTTCTTTTAAGTTTATATGTTCCTGCCATCTCTTGGACCACCTTCTTTGAATTATATGTTAACCTATACACCTAAATCTATAAAATATCTGATCCTACTACATCTAAACTTTGGGCTACAGAATTCTACTGACTCTATTCTACGTAGTTTGAGACGATTTTTACAATAAAATCATGTATACGTGTTGAAGTTTACGGGATTGAGATCAAATCTTACATACAGAGCAGTGAGAAAGTGCTCACTCTCACCCAATGCTCCATAATGACAAACTGAAAGTGTTTTGTCTTGTCTCTAGGGTCAATGTCTTGAGGTCCTGAGTGCTCTGGACCTGGTTTTCATTAAGGATATCTTAAGGATATCTTGCTACATTCAGCTTTCCCCCAACCCTGACCAGTCTCCCTGTCCCACTGAACAACAGTCCTACAGCATGATCCTGTCACCACCATGTTTCACCGTTGGGATGGTACTGGGCAGGTCATGGGTGGCGCCTGGTTTCCTCCAGACATGACGCTTTGAATTGAGGCCAGACTGATCAATGTTGGTTTCATCAGATCAAGTGAATCTGTTTCTCACAGTCTCAGGGTCCTTTAGCTACTGACCTGTGCTTATTTCTCTGATCTGATATCTAGAAATAACCATGATCCCAAAGTTTTCTTTAAGGTAACTAATTCTGTTTTTAGCAGTCCCACAATCTCTTTTCCTGAGCCTGGTGTCAAGTGGTCTGATACATTTCTTGCTGAGTTTTGTTGGTAAGGTGGAGAATAGCAGGTCCCAAATCTGGCCTGATCATTGCATTCCCACTTCCCATGCTAATTCTGCCTTTTTTTTACCCACAGTCTCACACAATAACCCCTACTCCTGCATCCTAAATACCATCCCCACTGAGCTGCTCAAGTTAGGCCTGTCATTTGACCAGTTATGAACAATTCACTAACCTCATGTTCTTTCCCAGACATGCCATTATTCACCCTTAATGAAAGAAAACTAATGTGGACCCCCCTTTCTTTAATAACTATTGAACAATCTCCAAAGTGTCTTTTCTATCTAAGGTTCTAAGGTTCTTGACAAAGTAATTTTTTCTGAGTTAATATGCTCTCTGAAAAATTGTGTTTTTAACAATTTCCAGTCTGGTTTCAGAGCACTTAATAGTACCAAGACAGCACTTGTTAAGGTCACTAATGACCTACTTCTAACTGCGTACTGTAGAGGTGAATGCTTGCTTTTAGTTCTTTTAGACTTGAGTGCCACTTTTGATACTGTCGATCATAGCAGCCTTTTACGCCGCTCATGTCAAGGTTGTGTCCTTCCCTTTCTTTGTGTTTTCACTCTGTCTTTTCCCTGTCCCTCTGTGGGTTGTGTACCTGGTCCATCTCCTGCCAAACCATCTTCACAGCTGAGTCTCAACATCTCAACCCCCCCCACTCCCGGCCTCTTCTTCCAAACCCATTCTTACATATTAGAATTATGGAGGCCACTGTGTTCTTGGAAACCTTCAATGCAGCAAATATTCTTTGGTAGCCATCCCCAGATCTGTGCCTCGACACAATCTTGTCTCTGACCTCTGCAGACAGTTCCTTTCTCCTCATGGCTTGGTTTTTGAATAAGCTGTGTCCCAATTCAGGGGCCACATCCTTTGGCTGCATTAGCATCACAGCGGCACTAGGCTGTCCCATTTTAAAAGCTTGTTCAAATAAGTCAGAGAAATGTGGCCATCTTTTCCTGGGCAACCCAGTATATTCGAAGATTTATTGCGCGCCGGTAATGAAACAAATTCAATTCAATTCAATTTTATTTGTATAGCGCCAAATCATAATATACATTATCTCAAGGCACTTTACAGGGTAAGGTCAAGACCTTACTTTGTTACAGAGAAAAACCCAACAGTTCCCACAACGAGCAAGCGCTTGGCGACAGGGGGGAGGAAAAACTCCCTTTTAACAGGAAGAAACCTCCAACAGAACCGGGCTCAGGGTGGGCGGCCGTCTGCCTCGACCGGTTGGGTTTAGGGGAAGATAGAAAGAGGGGGAGGGGGAGGAGAGGGGAGAGAAGAGAGAGAGACCAGGAACAGCTGTGTCGGTAATGGCGTTATTAATAATAAAGACAGGTAATAGTAATAGTAAAGATGAGTAGTGGTGGATCTGGATCCTGCTGCTCCCGAGGCAGAGATACCTGCAAACAACACCGACAGATTGTTTGAGGATCACACTTTTAAATGTAAGTATTGGGTTTCAGCTAACAGGCCTTGCTTTGCTTTGTGCCACAATGGTAAGGGCAGACTCAGCTGGCGACGCAAAATAAAAATCCGTAGACCAGGCCATGTCAATTTGGTTCCACCTTGGCGGTCTATGGTGGCTACAAAGGGCCACACCTTCAAAGACCGCGTCCTCAGAAGGATGTGGCCCTTGTATCGGGATGCTATTGTCAGCTGTGAGACCTTATGTAGACAGGTGTGTGCCTTTCCAAATCATGTCCAGTCACTTGTATTTACCACAGGTTTTTCTGATGAATCAAGATGTCGAAACATCTCAAAGGTTATCAAGAGAAATAGGAGGAACTAGAGCTAAGTGTCATAGCAAAGAATCTGAATTCTTATTTTAATGTCAATGTTCAGTTTCTCCATTTTAATACATTTGCAGTTTCTAAAATGTGTTTTTTCACTTTGCCTTTAAGATGTGTTTGGTATAGATTGATAAGAATTCATCCTACTTGATGACATTTTTTTTTTCCATAGACTATGTCCTTGAATGAAGTCAGCATCATGATATATGATTTATAAATAAGTCATTGAGCTGCTTGATAATTGTCCTCTGTTTAGTTGCTTGCTATTTTCCATCCTCAGTGCACATGTGATGCAAATCACATTTCTGTGACTTTTCCCTACAACCTCTCTGTGCTGAGTCCTCATGGAGAAAAGATTTACCCGGGTGACTTGCACATGGGTGTAATTAAGATGTGAGACTATGATAAGAAATCTCTCAGAAAGTTTACAAACTGAAGCCACATGAAACAGTAATGCTTAATTTATGTCTGTGCCTTTCAACATTTAATGATGTCCTCAGATGTTCTTTAGGAAGAAAAACACACATATTTCCATGCAAATGAGAAGGCAAACACAAACAAATATGCCAGTCTCCTGGATCACCACATATCACACTGAGCCAGACGCCCAGATTATGCCAACGATTGAACAAATATGCCCTTCTCTTCTTTATTCATGGCTTTTCTGTTTAGTTTGTTGCCTTGTTTGTTTGTGCAACGAGTATTATTCTGTTCCAGTGGTTATCCCGCCTGTATTGCCAGACAGCGGCCGATTCACGGCTCACTCGTCTGCTGTGGACACTTTGACAGAAGTATTTTGATTCAACTAAAATGAAGCAATGTGCAATTAATCTTCTACTACAATGGGGCGAATTAAACATCTCTATTCAGCATGAAAAGGTGCAATAGGAGGGAAGATTAGTTTAACTAGAATCAGTGTTGTTAAAGCCCGCTGGCGATTAGCCGAGATTAGGCGATGTCTGATAAGCAAGTGCTGATTTGTTATTGCATTTGTTGACTGGAACATTGCAGAACTTTAAGCTGTATTATTAATGTTATTATTACTAAAACATTCTAAGCAATTCTCAGCAATTCTGATAAGTGTGTATTTTGTATGTATCTTGGTCTAGTCTAAGATTTTGTGGTCACAGGTAAACACCTCCCAGTTCATATAGTACTCTGTCAGGAGCGTATCAGTATTTTTTCTGCAGCTCAGCTGTCAGACGTTCACCTGCAGACAGAGCAGCAAATGAATTACTCATTCTGTGTTTTCTGTTGTTTTCCTGGGCAAGAAGCCTTTCAATTCTGTACCCACAAACCAGACAAAACAATGGAAGCCAACATAATGGATTCCAGAGGGATTCTGTGGAATGAAGTCTTGAATGTTGTAGATCATCACTGTGTGAGGCCACCAAGGGCTTGTTATGTTTGTGCTGTATAAATAAAGTTTGAGTTGTCATAGTTCAGTCATTATTTTCTGTCACATGCAAGTCAGGTCTGCCTCATTTTGGGACAAAGTATGTACAGTTTCTAACTCTAAAGTGTCAGTTTTCAGAGCTATTACACAATCAATCGATGTAAAGTTTGGCATCTTTTTTGAAAAGTGAATTGTAACTAAGCCCTGGGGCCATAAAAGGCTCACTGTGTCAGTGGGCTTTGGTAATTTGAGGAAGTGCAAAATTGTAATTCTATTTACACCACTAAAGTAAAATACTAAGTAAGGTGGGTTGCTAATTAATCTTATGGCCCTGTGTCACAATCTAGTTTGAAGACCTCAAAGCTGCACTGATCATTATTTATATTTAAAAAGGTTCAAGTGACTATGTGTAATGTGAAAAGTGTCACTCAGAGTGGCAAACCCACAGAGAATTATCACCAGACTCTGCAGTTTCCCTCAATGTTTTAACATCTTTAAGGTAACTGATTTGGTTTTACTGAGAAAAATGTACTTTTTTCAGCTGTTTCCAGCGGAAAAACCCTGATAAACCCCGCATATATTCTCTTCACAGCACCACACAGAAGACGTAATTACACATAACAACAACCCGGTAAACATAGTGATACAGTTTACAGCTAAGGAGACATATTTTATGAAACAGTGCCAAGAACAGTAGAGTGAATATTAGACTTAAACTCACCTGGTAGCCAGAAACATGACCCCAAAAGAATGCTGATGTTTCTCTGTGTCTGCTATGAATGAGAATCAGTTTGCCAACATATTTCCCATATCAAGTTTATAAAGTTGTGTTTACAAAATATTTCGCTGCTGCCTAATGCTCACTGAAAACCTAGCTAAGTGTACAGCTTTAATTATTGTAGTTTACATTATAAACTCTGCTAATATGAGGAATATTCCTAGATAAAGTTGTGCTAATGAAACTACCATTAAGTAATTCAAGTAACAGAAAATTATTATTATTATTCCAGCATAGGAGTTGGTATCTTGCAGGGCTGGCTCAAGCCTTTATGGGGCCCTAAACAGAATTTGATTTCGGGGCTCCCCACTGCCTCACTGCAGCCAGTACTATTGAATATTGTCAGTACTTCATCATTTGCACACCTACTGTAAATTTAACACACCCTTTATCAGCTGTATTAGTTGCAGCTGTGTTGTTCTGACAGAAGCAGTGGGAACTGTCTGAAACCACTAATATTAGCAAGCCATCCTTCTAACTATGCTTCTGGTCGGCTCTGGCATCTGGGAATGCATATAATGAAGCTGATATGTGTATGCCGTGGGAACTTGGAAGCAACAGGGTACAAACACAATGCACTGATGGAGATAGTGTGGCCAGGTTAATCCAAGTGTGCAACAGCGATCACTGTGGGCCTTGTAGAGTTCCAGTAAAGACAAACAGCCAGAAACCCCCTTAATGTGACTACTTCAGCTATAAAATGGTAAATCGGCTGCACGTATATAGCACTTTTCTAGTGTTACCCACCACTCAAAGTGCTTTACACAAGCCACATGCACCCACTCACACACATATCCATACAATGCTTTTTTCTACACGTACAGCTATCAACGCAAACGTGATGAAGATAAAAACAATAACATTTTAAAACTGTGCATCCGCTATTTTCCTACATCAGCAAATATGTTATTGTTCTGCCAAAGTTATCATGAAATATGACATGTTTCCATATCATCAACCCAACTGGGAGCAGTGTGGGTGAAAGACTGTCATGTCAGACAGTGCACAGACAGATAGCAGACTGCACGCGGAGAGTACACTCAATCTGCTGCTGCTGCTGTCAAAATACACATTTGACGGGCAATGAGTTTGGGTCATTACATCTAAATGTTCGCTGCCATGCTCTGTGATGCATGGAGGCTTAGTGGGCAGCCAATCAGTGCTGGCTGCTGTTTGCATTAATTGCTCATTATGAAGAGGCATTCCTCGGTTAATGTGACAGTGTGCAGTATTGTATTTTCTTTTGCTATTGCGATTAATCGTTTGGTAGTTAGTTTGGGGAAGGGGATGTTATCTGATGCTCTTTTGTTGTCACAACACCAGGACTTTTCATACTGCAAAGTACAGCGTGTCACTCAAAATCAAAAGCCCTGTCAAAACATTCACTGGAGTCACTGTATGCAACTAACCACAGGAATATAAAAGAACTATATATAACAGCAGGCTGCAGCTTATGACTTGTGACATTTTAGCCTCCATATTTCAGCATGACGATCCGGTTGTTTGCTCCCAAACAACAGTGATTACCCCTGACACCTTTCATCAACCTGATTTTTTATGTCAGCGTTCTCTCCTCAGTAGTGGCGCCTCTCATGCCCTCCTGCATCCCGCTGTGTTGCCGATGCAGGATGGCTCTGGCGCAATGGCCCTGAAACGATGTCTGCGGAGGATTGCAGGGGCACTGAAGACCCCCAGCCTCTAATAGAGATCACAAACCTCAGTTCCATACCTGGCTTGAAAGCAGGAGATGTGACAAAGGTTGACAACTCTGAAGGCAGATGAAGCCTGTGTCAGTGTCAACACTGAGTCCTGCTGTTAGATCAAGGCACAAGCACGCCACAATATTAACTTTGTAGATTTACATCTCCTCTCTTAGGCTTCTCTCTGGAGCTCTAGTAACAACAGGTATGTGAGCCGATCCGATCAAAGGCTCTGAGTCTCTGTTGTGATTGGCTGACTGTTTTCTGAGTGATTGAATAAAAATATACCAGATTTCAGGTTAACACTTGGAGAAATCAAATCCTTCAAGGACGCTGGGTCCAGGTGGGCTGTGCTGGGGGCATAGCTGAGGATTGTGACTGTTTTGTTGTGACATCACAAAGTTACAGAAGTCCTGACGGCTTGTTATGAAACAGCTTTTGAAGACTGGTTGTGTGCATTTTATCCAGGGATTGCACACTTTGATACTTTCAGAATATTTATATTAGACCTAGACCTGCTTTATAATCAAAAAAGACATGGACATCTCACTGTCTACAATATGGGAACATTAAAGCTAAAAAACCAAATCAGACTTTGAAGTAACTCAGCATAAATATGCAACAAATTTCTAATACTTCATTCCTAACGCAGGATCTCTAACCTCTTAAATGGGTTTTATCCTTTTTATACAGCTTACTATCGTCAACAAATACCACAGGTCATGTATTCTTTAACCACGCGTGTGTGTGTATATGTGTGTGTGTGTGTGTGTCTAAAAACAAAATGATGCACAAATTCCTGAGGGAGCGGATTGTACTGGCTTCCAGCGCTGGCAGCTGATCTCTTTCTCAGAGTTGGACCATAGATTTCAATCACACTCTTACCCATGACTGAAAAAAAACAAAACCCTTCAGGCCATGCCAACCTACCAACCTACACACCTGCATGGATTTCAGTTTGACCGAGAACACAACTTAACTTTAGCCACCAAGGTAAAAACCCAACAGAGGTCACAGAGACAGCAGAAAACCACAATATAAATCTCCTCATTTAACAAGTTAGGCAGTGAGCAATTTGCAGGAGCGAATACACTCCTCTGAGAAGTTTCCAGAAGTGTTTTCACCATGCAGATGGTGCGTGACTTTCATAAAAGCCTTAACAAATGGAAGGAGTAAATGAAGTGGACAGTTTCTCCCAACCGGAACATCTGGGAGGTTCTACAATCTTGGAGAAAATAGGTTCACATCTAGTTTCACTGGTCCAAGGAAATAATGACACATGAAAAACTATCCTGCAGCAACTAACTTTGTTGGTGGCGTGACTCAGAGAGCCTGATACCCTATAGACTCAGTATTAGTCAGACAAGCTTTCCTCCTCTGTGCATTGAGCAGATCTATTGTTACTTGTTTTACAGTTGTTTCAGCAGAGTACACAGAGGATGTTTTAGAACTCGAGACTGATCCATATTTCACTGAAGTCTGTCAGGTTTGGAAAGACGAAAAAAGGCAACACAAGACTTCAGAATCAGCTTTTTTGCTGCTATATGGATGATTTGTATTGCCAGATGTGATTCTTTCTAACTAATCACAGTAAGTGAGGCTGTCTGTTAATTAATCAGAGTTTCAATTAACAAAGCGAGAATGTTTGCATTAGCTCTGCTGCTTCAGATAAAGCTGGGATGCAAATTAAACGAGGATCAGCACTTGGATGCACATCACGTGGAATGCTAATGACCGCTGACGATCACATTCTAAAGATTCACTCTAAAGATTGTCCAATGGATGTTCAGTAGAAAACAACAATATGAAGTTATATATTAAAAGATGACTTTGGGTAATTATAACTTAGGCGTCTTTTTTTGTCACTACATTACTTGATCACTATTTGCTTAGTAGTTTGAAGTAGTAATTGCTGAGCACGAGGAACATGGCAGTTGGCAGTGTGGTCATGTTGACCCTAACCCAAACCCTAACTGTAAGTTTGCATGATTACTCACTGCACAAGAAAACTGTGTGCTCACACGACTATGGCAATTTTATTTTATTTTTATCCACTACCATATTTGTACGGTGGCCCTGAGAGCCAATAGAAAAAAACAGAAAAAATAGAAAAAAACTCGCAAATTCAGAAAACATCTGCAATAGCTTTAACTTCAAAGGTCACAAAGCAGTGAACAACTAGGGCGTCACAGTCAGATTCATCACTTTTTTGTGTCCCCTGGAGACACTTCCATTGTTGTTTGTGTTAGTTGCAGTGCATTTCTGTATTTGTTTGTGTGTTGTCAAACTGATAATGTTTTCAGAATTTGCTTGTGTTTTGTCTATTTTCATGTGTTTTCTTAAGCTGCAGTGCACTGAGCTCCATCTTTTCTGTCGGCCTTTCAAAAGTCTGTCCATGTCATACTTCAAATCTATTAAAAAATAGGATCAATGGCCTTAACTGTGATGGATGTCTGGGGACATCGCATCCTTCAACAGACACCTTGGACAAAGATTTTACTGTTCACCTCCATTTTCTCCTCTAAACAAGTTTGCCTCTCTGTTTACAACAGCTCACCTGCCAGCTCGTGCTCACGTCTTCTTAGCCACTTTCCCACATTCCCAGATCTCCACAGAAAACTTACAGTGGTAATTTTTTTACTGACAGAAATGATTGCTATGTAATAATCCAGAAAGATATCTGAGCATGACCATAACTGATGATTTGGGACAGTTTAGAAATACAATTTTAAATCTGTTAAATCTTAATGATTTGAAATGTTATTGTTTTTATTAGCAAATGATTTTGTATTTCATTTTGTTTGGTTTGTTTTCGCTCTGCTTATGTCATCTTTGCATAGTTGAAAATGAGGGTCACCCCTCAATGTTTCCCTGAGAAAAGAAATAATGGTTGATTATTCAATGAATTTATTTGATTAAAATTTCTTAAGTGTGCACCAAAGAGATGTGTCCTGCTTCAATAACAAACAAACCCTATACACTGCATGCACCGATCATTTGTGTTTGTGGACTCTAATAGGAAAATACTGATTGTTGTGGTGAGAGAGGCCTCTTGAAGTTTATATTAGCCTCTTTGATCAATAAGGAGTTTTAGGTTTATTGCACTGCAATCAATAACACCAGAACAAACTACATGTTCATTATATTCCATGATAAATTTATGAAATCCAGAAACAGTAGCTTATTGATTGTTACAGAAGTTTTATGCCACCAACATTTTAAACATGGAACCCCAGCAGATTTCATAAACCCAAAACAATTAACACATTAGACACTAAAGGCAAAGCCATTATGTTTTATTCATAGCTATCAGAGTAATTTTATTTTGAGGTACGATAAAGTCTCAAAGTTATCTGACTGATATTGGCAACACTTGGAAAACAGCATTTGACAAATTACAGCCCATGTCCTCACGCAGGGATGTGCAATCAAAGCACAAATGACTGACAATAAAACTCTAAAGCAACACCAATCAGAGTGAAAGGCTAAATGGGAAGGCTCCTCTGCAGCAGATGTCTGGTTGACCACGTCGTTGTGCAGATCCAGCTTCCCTGCACCAGCCAATCGATGCGAGCGGATACAGGCGATGAGGGAGCGGGGTCTGCAGGGAGAAGAGTTGAATCACATGGTCTTCGATCAATACTCAGCAGTGTATTTCACCTCTGCTAAGACACTCACCTACCATGGTCTGAAACACACACACACACAAATACAAATACAAACACACACACCCACACACACATCTGACTGGCCTCAAAAGCTGTTTCAATGAGAACTGTGGAGTGCTTTTTACTTCCCTTTACAAATTAAACATGGCATCCAGAGATGTTTTTTTTTTTTTTTTTCTTGGTGTGTTAGTGTGTTT
This sequence comes from Trachinotus anak, assembly GCF_046630095.1. Lineage (NCBI taxonomy): Eukaryota > Metazoa > Chordata > Actinopteri > Carangiformes > Carangidae > Trachinotus > Trachinotus anak. Next base: position 23,639,336 of record NW_027273853.1, on the reverse strand, counting down.
TTCTACATACATCTCTCCCGTAGGAAAGATCAGAGAACAAAATGGAAGGTACAACTAACTAAACTTCTGAATTTTTTTAAAGAGACAGGTCCACAAGTGAGGATGATATCTTCAGAGAGACTAATCAATAAAGCCAATCTCACACCCAGGAGGGCTTTACTGCCCATGAACTTATTGATGCTTTCACAGCTGTGGCACTGGTGCACATTAAATCCTTCAGCTCCTCCTTTTGCTCCCCTCAGGAATCAACACTAAAACACTGGAGAGATTCCATTTATGTGTCCTATGATTCACTAAGAAATTACTTCAGTTTAAAACATTACAAAAACTCCAGAATGAATTTTTGTTCCGCACACTAAGTGCAGCCTCTTTATTTATCCTCTGTCTTTATCTGAGTGCAGAGTCTAGGCTTACTGAGAGGGAGGGCTGTTTGCAATGTTGTGTGTGTGTGTGTGTGTGTGTGTGTGTGTGGGCGCAGGGAAAAAGGACAAGAGGTAGGCTCACAACAGAAAGCAATTTTATTTATATTTATATTGATGTTGCTTAATGATATATTTCAACACCAATGAAAAAAGAAAAAAGAAACACAAGAAGAAGAAGAAGAACAATCTCACACACATTCACACATTCACACAAACAGCAAACCAGCCAATGAGCAAATGCACCTCAGTGTTACATAAAAACAGCACTACACCTCAGCCAATCTACCTCCACAGGAAGAGGGTCTCAGTGATGTTTTTGACTAAATTCTTAGGGTCTTTAGGTTTGAAACCACCGGGGTGCTGTTGTGTTTTGGAAACGATTATGCAGACTGAGCTTGCTGCATATTTAGTTGTCAAATTCAGGTGTCCAAATACTTTTGACCAGATTGTGAGATTTTTCTAGTGTTTGAAAACAGTTTGGTAGATAAATATTGTAGATAGTCACATCTATGTGACACTAGAGACAGAATTTCTTAAAAGAAAAAAGCTAGACTATGACCACTGACTAGGATTAAGGTTAATGTGTAGATCCTTAAAGCAATACATTAGTACAGCTGAGCTGATGCCAACACTCATACATTTTAACTATCCACACATACATGGCCTCCTCTCTCTACTAAGAGCAGAGACAAGGGCTGTAGTGCTATAAACATCACTTCTCTTGTTTCTAGTCTTTGTGGGCTGGGGTGAGTTAGGGAAAAAAAAAACTGGATGTCTGCAAGTATACTGGTTTCCAAATGATCCCTATATTAGCATATTTTCAGCTGGTGGTATGACTTATGGGTCTGAAGCAGCACCACAGGCGGAAATAATAAATAGCTAAAAATGAGCCAAGCAAAAGAATGACAGACAGTACTGTGCAAGATTTCTGTCATGAAGTTCAGGCAGGAAGACAATCCTTACTCCTCATTCATTCACAGTTCTCTCTCGCCCTCTCCCTGCTTCTTCTCATCACCTCATTATGGGTTTTTGGTAAACCAATCAGATTTTCTCACAATCTCAATCAACCAATAATGTTATTGCTGTGAAACTTGTTCGCGCAGGTGTACAGGGCAATACATTTTTTTTTTTTTCGATCACTTAGAAGGGAGTCTCTCCTGGAAATGTTTTTCTGTAATCTACAGAACATGGCCTTGTTTTTACCCAGGAACTTCTTTACATGGAACATTTGACAATTTTGTCATAATCTACCTCTTAATCATCTCAAAGCCCTGCTGTTTTTTATTTTATTTTATTTTATTTTTTATTTTTTGTAATTAAATCAGAGATTGATTTACACATGAGATGTCAGGGCCATTTAACTGCCTGCTGTTTTAATGCCCCCACCTTGCAGTTAAGTACTTGGTAGGGCAGAGCATTCTGTGTATTTAAAATTAAGAGAGCATTAAAAATGATTGAGCTAACCATCAGTTAAAGGAAATAAGCAATTGCAATTGCTTAATTGTGAAGTTGGTGGCTGTTGTTGGTTCAGTTATTTACACAGCTTCAGTGCTGAGCCATTGACATTTCCCAGGATAATCATAACCTACCCATCTCTTGTCATATGTTTTAGATCAATGTGAGAACAAGACTAAGTCAAAACCTATAATATGGCTGGATCATGTCCTAGTCTATTTACATCACACAGGGGTGACCCAAGGATCGATACTGGGACTCCTTCTCTTTGCAATATACACCACCTCCTTGGGTCCATCTATCTGATTGCATGGCTTCTCATATCACTTCTATGCAGACAACACCCAATTATACCTCTTGTTCCTTCCAGGCGAACCCACGGTCTTTGTGTGGATCTCAGTTTGTCTCTTTGACATGTCCACATGGATGAAGGAACACCACCACTAAACCTCTCCAAGACTGAAATATTAGTAATCCTGGCCATTCAGTCTCTCCATTACAATTTTGTTATCGATGTCAAAATTGCCTCTTCATCTCATACCCAAACAAAGGTTCAAGAATCTCTTGAAGACTCATCTCTTCCAAGAGCACCTCCTCTCCTAACACTGTAACATGGCTAACTAGCACTTCCTAAGCACTTTTGATGCACTTGTTTACTTGATCTCCTTACACATATTGAATAGATGTGGTATCTAGTACTTACAACAAGGTTTCCTTCTGCACCAAAGCTTTAGTGATGTCCCTCCCTTGTAAGTTGCTTTGGATAAAAGTATTTGCCAAAAGAGTAAATGTAAATGTAAATGTACATCCTGCCTTGAGTCAGCCAGTTTCACATCTTTATCTGTTTGCCTCTCTCCTCCTCTCTGTGCTTACTTATACGATATTTTAATGCAGCCAAATGCCCAATGAAGCTGTTTTCATTTACATATTTTTCTGTTTGTGTTATCAGATAACAGAACAATTATGAAATAGTGACTGATATGCAACCCATTAAGACTACATGTTAACCAGCTGTCAACCAAAAATGCTTTGGCAGAACAGTACACCACTTACTGCTATTTGGTTTGGGCAAAATAAGCAAAACATAAAATAACAAGAAAATAACATACTACAACATGGATTGAATGTCGAAATGCCAGGACGGTCTGTTCAGAATAATAAGTGGGCACAAGTTTTGTAATTTGGGTTAACCAACGCTTTAACTTTAGCCTCTTTTAACTCTTCCCATGGAGCCTTGCAACCCTCTGCTGTCCCTCCAAAGTAATTTGTAGTGCCAGATTGCCTCTGTGCCGTATGACAGGGAGAAGTGGCTGTTTATCAGACGAGCTGGTATTTAACTTTGTAGGACACATTTGTATTGATTGGGCTTTGTAATTTTCTCCTGAGTAGATTGAGGGGCTGGTTGCAGGCTGGTGTGCATTAAAATTAACAGGATATGCCTTCAGCGTGGCTGAGCAACACCACAGTGTAGAGAACCAGGCATGGGTCTCACAGTCATTTATGTAAAAAGGAAGATTGCCCTAAGAGAGGTCTTTTCCCTGGATGAGAGAAACTGAAATATGTTTTTTTTCTTTTCTTAAATATACCTGGCACCTCACTAAGGCTTCAGCACTTTCATGTAAAATCAAAAAATTATTGATACCCACAGGGAAGGTTAAAGTTGCTATGTTAATATGGTACCGATGTTAAAAATGCATGTATGCATGCTTGTAATTTAGAAAGAGATGGCAATGTGCCACACAAGGATCTTTATTCAAACCCACCAGCCGCTTGTAGCCTTTCTGTTTGGAGTTTGCATGTTTTCTCTGTACCTCTACAGGATGTGGGTTTCCCCCAGGACCTTGTTTCCTCATACAGTCCAAAAACATGCAGTTATTTTTTATTATCAATTCTTATTTTTAAGATTAGAGGGAGTGGTTGAAGAAGTCTGGGCCGACAAGGCAGCTTCATTCTTACATGTCATACATAGGACAGTGAGACAGCAACAGATCAAAAGGAAAATGTCAAGGAAATAAATAGCATTGTAACAATGAAATTCATGGTGCAGATTTAGAAGTAACAAAAAGGGACGGCCTTTGAATTAAATGTGTATGAGCAACATCCCACATCCTCTCAGATTTCAGCAGTTAAAAGAGTCATGGGGAAGTAAAGCTTCCCCATAACTGGCTTCAACCTGGTGCTGAGACTGAAAACAGCACTGCACCAAAAAAAAAAAAAAGACCAGTTTGATCCTTATCCATAAATCCTATGGTATATCAAATGTCAAACCTCACAGTGATTTATGATACAGGCTGAGAAGCTTTAATAACACAGCAGAGATCCACTGTTGTTATCAATAATTAATCAGGAATTGGTGCATCATGTTGTGGCAAAGATTTAGCCAGATTTAACTTTTTAGCAGTTAACCCTGCATTTTTTGTCCAAATGCTCTGCATCTGAACCCATGCTGTAAATGCATGGGAATTACCCCCCCCATGAATAGCCACTTAGACGTGGTGGAGGTGTTTGTGTGTCTTAGTGACCCTGGGATCTGGGAGGGGAGCTTTCTGGCAAGCAGCATCTGGTGACCAGGCCTTGGCCATTGAGGCCTGGTCTAGCACTAGCTTGAAGAAATTTTGTGGAGCCACCCACCACCTAAAGTGACAGACATCCGGTTGGGATGCAAAGGAAACCTCTCAGGTAGACTACAGCTGTAGGTAAGTGCAGCAAATTAATTTTTTCGCAGTGCTGTTCTGTTGGCCTCACTTTATTCGAGGTAGTTAGACTTAGTTATTTTCTTGAGTTTGCTGATGGAATTTAGCACTGAATCCATAACAACATCAAGTTGTTGTGGTTGCATTACTCCCAGCAATAGGTGTAATGGCTGTTGTAGTAATATGTAAAGTAGATCTTTCAGTGCTGTGCTCACACATTGAATTGAAAGTGCTGATTGGCTTGAAGCTCCCTGATGTGAAACAACCTGACAGTGCGAGTGAGCATTTGGTTCAGCTCCACTGAAGGAGCAGAGTAAGAGGAGAGAACTAACATCTTCACTCTACAAAGATTTTTTTCTTTGTTCCCTTCAAGACCAACCTTGCTCCTCTGAGCGTTCACCTTCTTTCACCACTTCTTTCTTCTTGCAGGCTTGTCTCTTCAGATTAGGAGGTGGAGTACAAACGGACAAACCTTTGACATCCGCTCTCTGCTGCGTCTTTTCATTCAGGTCTTCCAATGCGGTGAAGAAAGCTCAGGAGTAAAGAACAGTAGTTTTATTTTCTATTCAAGATGCAGCTTTGGCTTTCAAGCCAGAGGAAAATTCATAGTCTTCTGACGATAAATATTCATGGTTATGGTAATACAAGCGGCAAGTACTGCAGTTCTAATAGTATAATTCAGTTGGTTAAAGGTTATGTTATATATTTTGTTGAGTTATGTACTTAGAATATCCCAAGAACTTCCAGCCCTTTTTCAAACCTCGCAAAATCTGTCATTTTAATCGCCTGTTAATCGCATCATAGCCCCTATGCACTTGCACTGGTGATGTGGTTGCCTGCCAGAAGCATCAAAATTGTCTTTTTATGTAGTTTTAAGCCACATTTTTAAGATACAATTTTTAGATCTTGGTTGTCTTCAACTAAGCCTTTTAACCGGATGAAAGATTTTAGCCATTGGACGTCGCCACCCAGCCGTCCTGAAACGTCCCGTGTCTGCTGAACAGTGTGTGTATCATGGACTTTTACCAGTTTTAATCACCTGCTCTGTTTGTTTAGGGGACGAGGACACCTGCAGATAATTCTGATGCCGGTAAAAACCTCCTGAATGACTGACACTAAAGGAATCCAAACTGGGAGGAGCTGACAGCAATGATGGTGAAGACAACAACTCCCATGATCCCATGCTACTTCACAATGTCACCAAATGTCATCTTTTGTCATAGTTTTGATTGAGACTCTCCTAGCAGCACAAGTTACACACTGTGTGTTTAATGCTCGAAAGATAAGATATTCAAAATTGGTTACAAGTGGATCAGAGAAGTTTATGAATGAGAAGTAGACTGACAAGCTTTGTGTGCTGTGGGAAAGCATACTATCTACAGATAGTAGGAACAGGTCAGCGCCCTCGTGGCTCACCTGGTAGAGCGCAGACCGTAAAGGCTTAGCCCCAAGCTGCTGCAGCGTGAGTTGGAGTCTGGCCCACAGCTGTTTGCTGCATGTCCTCAATTATTTCTCTCTCCTTGAGTTTCCTCTCTAATAGTGATTGGAAATCAGTAGGAGGCTACATTTTTTATTACCCTTGATATCTTTATTTTAGGGTTATTAGCACATGAAAGAGTGTATATCAGCTATTTCTTCACATAGAAGTCTAGTGAGCAGTGTCTTATCAGACAGGCCATGAACATAGTCACATCCTTCACCATGAGTTCAAACATCTACTCTCTGTGCTAACATATAAAGTTTCTTAATGAAGAATGAACTGCTACAAACCTAGGTGAGTTGTAAGAGTCTTTTAAAGTGAAAGGGTAACCTTACACCAGGCAGAAGAGCTGTGTTTAGCTGCTCCTCTCTGGTTGAGAGTCTCAGGCCTGATCCACCTCTGAGCACACCCAACCATACACCCATCAGTGATGCTGATATTGTGATAATTAGTCTTGTGTCGTGCAGACTGTTTTTTGTACAGTTCCCTGTCTGTGACTTGTATGTATTGTCTCTTTGTTTTTTCTGTGAGTGAAGACCAAGACAAACAAGACACAGATAAAAAATATATTGAGTATTAAAGGCTGTTTATGTCGTCGCACTGAAGATCTGGTTGAGGATGTGAAACAATCTGAGAGAGCAACACAGTTAATGGACTTCAGGGATGCTGCAAATGACCCCATCAAATTGGGGATCGGATTTAAGAGCACAAAACATGAGTCATTCAATAGCTTCAGCTCAGTGAGGGAAACATTCGTCTCATACTGATGATTGATGTGCAGCCGCCTGACTGAGACTTGAGTTTTCCTTACTGTGTCATTCCTTTGTTTTATTGTTTGTCAAAGAAAACTTGTGCCGACACGTTCAACTAAGTGTGTTGAGACTTACCATTTAAGGAGCACAGCGCATCCAGTAGGTAGGCCTTGGATTGTTGCATAGCAACAGCAGCTGCAATGAGTTTCTCCTCTGCAGGGGCTCTGCCTGGCAAGCTAAAATAAAAAGACCTCCTCGGTGGACGGGAGCAAGGTGCTCTGTTTTTGACAGTTCATGTTGTTAGTGACACTTAGTTTACTTCACTTTTGCTACCTCCAAAGTTCAGCTTGTCAATTATATCAGCCTGTCACAGTTCGCTGCCTCATTCCAGCTAATTTCCATCTGAGAGGAGTTGTGATTACACTCCATAGCAAAATGAGAGGAAGACTTGATAAACGCCCAGGGCTCTCTGCTGAGAATCATTATCTTCATTCCCACCCTTATGGCAAAGGTCAAACTTACACACATACACACACACACTCACACACACACACACAAATGATCAAATAGGGAAAGGATCTACTTTTTCATCCCACCATGAGAAAGATAGCAGATGTAGCATCAGCAAGAACAAGAGTGTACACTTCATGACACCAAGGTTAGTGAATTCTTTTAAAAAAATGTTAGCCCACATAGGCTTACAAGACAAAAAAAAAATCTTCTGATAAAACCTTTATGACTTTGCCTCTGAAGCAGATAGAGATAGAAATTACAGATACAATAAATTTGCAATAAAAGACAAAGGTTCAGGGTCTCAAATGGTTTTATTTCATGTTTCTATTTGCCTCAGAGGCTGAGAAATAAAGGTTTTAATCTCAGCGTTGGATCAGGTGAATATTTACCTCTGAGTAGCTGTGATACTGGTTTGCCGATCTTCTGTCTTCTCCCCCTCCTGCTCCTCTGACATGTCTCACCCTGAGCCTTGACAAGCTGGTTAGCAGCTTAGCAGGCTGAAGTCAGTATGTGAATTTTCTAAGTTGTGATTTTAGATGTTTGTATCCAACTGCTATAATCTGTCTCAGTATTGGGCCCTTGCTCAGGAGTCTTTTTTTTTCGAGCTATAAAAACAGTTTCATTTACCATAATGAATTTCGCCTTTTGGACGCAAATTTCAGCAAATCACAATCCATGTCATTGGTCACATGTCGTAAAAACAACGTAATCATATACTGCACGTGTAAGTCTCATCTGGTCTTAATGGGAGAACGGCATCTACGTCTCATCCGGTCTTGAAGGTTTAACAGACACATTATGTTGTCACCAACGTATTTAACTTAAGCCATAAACTGTAAAGAACAAGACAAGGTGAAAACCTAATATGTGGCTGGACAGCGAATGGTCAACGTGTGCAATTCAGGACGTAGCTGAAAACTGTTGTGGAACCGCTGTAAACAACTGACATCATCGCGTCATATTTGCATTATGCCTTGTGGCAGCTGGTTTCAGCCCTTTATGTGTCTCTCCTACTGTCTCTGCTCACATATAGTATTTTAATAAAGCCAAATTCTTTTGCCTGTGATTGTGTGTGTGTGTGTGTGTGTGTGTGTGTGTGTGTGTGTGTGTCTGATCATCTTGCTCTCTATCTAGACACTCAGACCCTTTTACTTATTAATTGGAGGTATCAGAACACAGTTCCGGATCATTCTGGCTCACCTTTACCCCTTCTGGCGACGCTCTTCTATGGAAGTAGCTGAGGTTAGTCGAAAGAGTCTGTGGGTCAGCTTTCCTATGGACACAAATCTCTAGATCTAGCGACAAATGCACTAAGTTAGCAACACTTGCGCCAATTCATTTTGAAAGTGCAAAAGTGGGGCAACTCCAACACAGTCACGTGTTGCCATACAGCTGACCCATGAGGTAACTTGATCACTCAACGCTATCACTCAGTCAAACACTCAACCCTAAGTTCACTTAATTTAGTAATTCACCTGGATACAGTATTTCATATATGTATATTAATATTCATTTACAGTACATAAACTAAAAGTGCCAGAAAAATTGAGTATGACTGGCTCCCTCTGATTCATATCTGCATTCCCTTATAGACCGAAATCCTGCAGGTTGAACACTCTGAGGTTATTTTTGTTTTCTTGAATGAGTTATGAATTTTTAATTCCTGGCTGCTTTAAAATGTAATCATACTACACTATGCTGTATTATTTTTTAAATGTTTTTATTCCAATGAAGAAACTTTCAACAAACCTACCAGGCATTTATTGAAACTTTGCATTCTTAATCATCCTCCTTGCACCATTGAAGTAACTGCTTCAGTGGTTGTCAGTCCCTGAGAGACCTGAAGGACAAAACATATACAGAAGCTTGCCCGAGGGTTGAGAGGTACAACTCACTTTGCTTATTTTACTGTTCTCTCATAATACTTCACAAAGGTCTCGTTTTATGGATTTAACAAAGGTGTTGTCTAACTTTTCCATTTAAAGGTGGTGAAAAGTTTCTCAAGTGGCTTTTGCACTTAAACGAGACCTTTCCATTAAACCAAAAAACATAAAATTGAGGATTTCTAGCATCACTTAAGCAGTCCTTTTGATTGCTGTTGTAAAGACTGAAAGAGCAGATTAAACAAAGAGAGCAGGGGTTGAGTGCAAATGTGAAAACGTGTGCTTGTTTTTATGTTATACGGGGCGTTTCATAGCAGCGAGGTAATGAGCAAGAAAGTCCTGGATACTGCTCGATCTGATGATACCTGCACTCGATCATCCTCTGGCTCTCACTGCCTAACAAGGGATATGAGTTGTGCTTCCACAAAGCAGGTTACAGCAATCCCAGAGGTCTCTGCAATGCTGGGGTGGTCCCTGGTGTAAATGTGTGTGTGTGCAGGGATGTGTGTGTGTTTATGTATGTGCATGCTCCTCTGTGCTTAGGTGTGTATGTGTGTGCATGAGTGGTCCAGGAGGGAAAAGAAACTCCACTAATAGCCCTGTCGTCTCTGTGGGCTCTCTTCCAGGCTCGGCTGACCTTGAGCAGGGTGGAGGGGTGGGGGGGGGGGCTCTTAAAAGATGACATGCCCAGACTTTCCACTCGCATTCGGCACCGACTTTGGAGAAATATTGTGTAAACCTTTCCATTAATCATGCAACTCCTGGGTCATTAAGCACCCCAAATCGCCTGCTGCAACATCTACCTTTACAGTCATGCTATCTCCCCACAATAGCCAGGAGCTGTGACATTGCTCTTTAATAACAACCACATACACACACACATGCACAAACACACACACACACACACCTCCCTGCTCCCCTCCGTCCTCCCAGCCTACTGCTATTTGGGAGTCAGTAACTCTCCTTGTTATGCGCCAGTGCCACGCTGCTAATGCAGGGAGACGTGTGTAAATCAGAAGATAATGAAAAGTATGGAAGCCTGGACCGGCTCCATGTGTTAATATCACAGCTCTCCTCAGTGGAAGCGTTCAGCAAGACAGACGTGATTTCATGAGACAAGGAGCAGTTTGTCTGTGTTCACTGGTAATGATAAGCAAGTAACTATGTGACATGATGGGATCTCTGAGGATGCGAACAGGGCCCACAGTGAGACAGTTTGAGCTCCAACCACTTTAGGACAAAACCTGTTGCTGTAACATTATGTAATGTTACCTGTAGTACTTCATCAAACTGCGTCTCATCCAAGAGACAAGCTTAATGACTTAAGCAAGTGAGCCACTTAGCAAGTTACTGTACGCCAATCTACAAATACACAATGTATACAGCTCATTATTTTTAGGGGCTCTTAGGAATCATCAGCAGCTCCTTGTGCTTTTCTTTTATAAGCTTTTTCTGAGTTGGTTGCAAGAAAGCCTAGATTACTTTAAAGTGCAGTGAAAATTGACTTGTTGAAACAGAAAATACAACAATTTTTGGATGGTTGAGGATGTAAAATCTGGGGTAAAAACAACTTGAAATGATCTGCTTGTTTCAACCATCTGTTCTTTTTTTTTTTTGTTTAAATCTGCTAAAAAAAGAAAAGAAAAAAAAAAGGAGTTGCATATATTGACAAATTTACAGTCTTATCATCCAACTCTGCAGTTCAGCTCTACGTTTTAGCATCTTTCACTTCACCTGAGTTAAAGCCCACAAATGAATCTTAGTGGAAGTTCAGTCAGGAAGACTATCTCCTTGCACATGCTCCATCCCACGATCTCTAAACACCACCAGATCATTCTGGTTTTCATCCAATGACAACCTGACATGCTGGCCTTCAGACAATCACATGTCAGCTGCCCTCTCTCTTTCTCTCTGCTGTCATCCGGCTGTCACCTCAGCACTGTGCAGATTCGGGCTACCCACCTCCAACCCTTCACCACCTGACCTGTGAAGAGCTCCATTCTTCATCATCAGGGGAAGTTTCCTGTTATTGGAAGCATCTTATTCCTATAAACCGCTTCCCATGGCGATCAACTTCAGCTCAGTTGCTTTTCCCCAAAACTCATCAAATCATTTGCTCACAAGTGTTGACTCTTGACAACAGTCGTCTCTCTTTTGAATCTGCCAAACAGTGTCAGTAAAGCCGGGCTCAGGCTACAGCGGCTCTGGGCCAGTTTATCCCTGACTCACCCCTCCCGACGATCGGAGGAGAAATCTGGTTAGAGAGCTTGGTTGGTACCGTTGTTTGGTCCGGATTATCTGAGAATGTTTGATTAGATTCTGCTGGCAGACTCCTTAGGGCTGCCACGACAACATCGAACATGTTTGATTATTTAGGAGGTAAATTCTGGATTATTACAATTATGTCAGTTCTTTAACAATGACACTGATGTCTTATTTTCATTCACAATTCATTCACTTTTGAGCTTGCTAGCTAAACATTAGCGTTACAAGCTAACGTTAAGCACCTGATGGTATTGCATAGCAGCAGTAAAAATTTTTGTAGCACGTTAGGCTAATCTAGCCCAGTATAGCCTCCTACTGTTGTAAGATATTAAAAGTGACAGCTGAAATCTCACCTCCAGTTCTTGCTCAGGAATTGACAACCCTTGTTGAGTGCATCTCGCAGAGTTTTGCAGAGCACTTGTTTACATGTGCGTCCCTGTGAGATCACATCAGGCGGTGCAATTGCTCCCTCTGGCATGACCATTTTCATAATATCCTGCAGATTGTGATGCGCCTTTGTTTTCAAATCTTGTAGCGTGTACCTGTTTGAGTTTAGAAGAACACCCGTGAAGCATCTCCTTACTTACAACCCGATTTCAAAATCTGCTAATCTGAGCCAGTCTTAAGTGAGCCGATGACTCTTCTTTGTCGCCATAATGCCAGATGGAGTTCAGCTAAACTGCTACGACCACAGCGCCTCCTCCCCTTCTCGAGCTGGCCTCACCATCCAATTACTTTTAATTACTGAGGAGAGAATGCGCAAAGCACCTCAGCATTAGGCAGCGTGAATGGAATTGTGGGCTCGCTGGTGGGTGATGGGGAGTAAGAGAGCAACAGGGCTGACGTTTGGTTTATGGATGACTTCTTCTGGGGCTCGCAGGGAGGCTCTGTCTGTGCGTAGCTCCTCGAGGGCTGAATTAGCCCCCCTGATCCACTAATCAATTTGGAGAGGAAGGGAAAATGAATACAGGTTCTCCCACTTGGAGTCAAGGAGGAAATACTTTCCTCCTGGTGCTTATAATTTGCTGCCTGTGTGAAATAGATGCCAATATAAAGAGCGGGCCATTTGTGTCATAGCTCCTATTATTATCGCTGTGTGATATATAGGACACAGTGGAGGTGTTTTTCTGTATTTGTGGAGAAAGTCTGAATCAGATTCTTGGCAGAGACGTGGATCAATTTTGAGGTTAATGATAACAGTGACGGGTCTTTGTGATCAGGCTAGAAAAATGTTTCACCTGTATAAATCATATCCAGTGGCATATTTAAAGTGTTATTGTGCCATAATGAAATATTCAAATACCGCCTGCCTGCTTCCAGCACGATGGAGCAGGTAAGTCTGTAATGATGACATAACGGCCTGCGAGGAATAAATGGGATTCATAGGAAATGAATCAGAGTCTCCGGGAGTCTCAGTGTGACGGATGAGGCCAGAAAGTGGGTCAGAACCACAGGTTGGTTGGCTGCACAACTGGGCCAAGACACATCGCCCAGGGCAATCAGGCATCAGTAGACAAGCTGTCCCTGCATTCAGCCAGTCGGGTCGCTTGTCCTCAGGTCAATTATAGACAGTAGAATATCAAGATCGAGCCTTGTTATGATAAGAAGCCAGTCTGAGGGATCATTTATTCCTGTTTTATCTAACAACTTTTTTTTTTAAAGTATCCCACCTTGGCTCGCACATGACTACAAAGCTCCAGATGTCTCTCTCAGCTTGAAGAAAGGGCTGTCATTTGTTAATCTAGGGAAACTCGATTCAGCCACCTTTGACTAAGTTCTGAGTTTTTCACCAAGTCAGTCATATATTAATCACCCCAGCCCTGCAATTAATCATCGAGCTGTTTAGTGGGTTTGCAATGAATATTCAGTTACCTGCTGAGGTCTCTTGCCTGACCCTTCCTCGCCCCTCATCTTAATTATATTCTGTTCAGGTGGCCCCGTGGTGGAGTGGCACCTGTTTGCCTTGCACACCCAGCTCTCCCTTAACGGTCATTAAGAAAAATGACACAAGCGCAGGTAGCGAAAGTACCTCAGTACGCAGAAATTAGTTTAAAGTCAGACGCCATACAGCTCGGCAGAATGAAATCCCATCTACTTGCACTCGCTTGGTGCGGAGAGTCATAAATCACCTCCACGTGCCGCTTCCTGACGGGGGGGGGGGGGGGGGGAGAATCACAGCGTTCTGCCTTTGAAAGTGTGAGGCTAGGACAACCTGTGCGGCTGCCCCGACCTGCCCTTCGAAAACGTTCACACACAGAGCTCAGTGTCCATTATCGCAAAGTTAAAGTTGGCATGGCAGTGAGGGGAAAAGTTTGCGGTGCTCGGGAGTGGACCCATAGAAATAAGCACATAGTCCATTAAGAGCAATATGCTGAGTGTATTGTTTATCATTTTTCATGGATTTAGCAAGCTAGTAACCTACGTAGAGAAATGGCGTCTCAGCTCATCTGACTATGTTAACTTGTTGTCAGGTCCCCATACGGCAGTCAGCTGGTCTTCGGAGTTAGAGATCATCCCGTCTTTTAAAATGATTTTTCACCTTGGAGACAAATATTCTTTGTGTCTGATAACTGCTTTTATCCACTGACTTTGCCTTTTCAGATGAAGCCACACATCACTTCTCATTACTTTTACTTTTCAGATCTCAGATTGCTTCTCAGATTGTCTTTGTCACTAGCTGGTGGCTATCAGTATCCTTTCACTCGCTGTTTTGTGTTTTAAAGTTTCATTTATGCTCTTAGGTTCTTCAACATTTCCAGATGGGTAATATCACTGATTTTGTAATTTGCTGTGTGTCTCGTGTCAGATGAAGGTCATAAATGTCCAAATTTTAAAAATAATGACGGCCTATTAATGGAAATAGTGGGGTGCTTCATCTCCCATTAAATCTGCCCTTCAACATTTGGTAACATGTGGCTGAGTGTTGATCACATAATATTGGTATTTAATGGAAAAAAGGCTACAAAGGAGTCCATTTACAAGAGGCTCAAGGCCATTCATTGAAGTGTTAAATACACTTTTTTATCATGACAGCTAATGCATGGTGAAGTCAAGAGGGGGTGAATGGAAATCCTGTGGTGGCAGGGCTGCTGTAACATGATGGTAAAGAAATGCAGTGATTCATTGACAGCTGAAAGTATATATTAGATGCTTAGTACAGGCTTTAGCAGCAAGACATCATTTTTATCTAGCTTCTGCTTTTACTCAATTTAGCAATTGCTTTATACAACATACAAGACAGTAAAGCTCGTCTTGCTCTGTCCATCCACAGTCCAAAAGAAATTAAATCTTCTATAATAAAAAAAGGGAAATGCATCAAATCCTCACATTCAAGAAGCTGAAAATAGAGACTGTACAAAAGTTCTGCTCGATAAATTACCTAAACGCGCAGTGTGTGACTTTCTGCAGGTCTCTCGATCAAAACAATGACAAAAGATGGGGTTTGAAAGGAAACACACTGTTTTATTTGGGATGACACAAGTACACGACTCTATGGAAGCCAAGAAAAGCCATACTCGCAAATCTATTTTTATCCCATCAATGAGAGCTTTGCTACAGAGCTTTATTATATCGAGATAATGGAATAATTATCCCATTATCTTGAGAAAACAGGATTTAAAAAAAAAATTGCATACTTACATACAACTCAAAAAAATGTACTTGATTAATTTGTGTGAATCAACTAGCTGTTTAAGCACTATGTGTTATGTTTTTGTTCAATTAAAGGATAAGCCTCTATTATACTCGGTAATAGTCGTGTACATGTAGCTGCAGACACCACAGATGTGTAATTCTCAAGTTGAACATTTGATTGATATAACTGATTCATCTTTATAATGCTTTATAGACAAATTGTAGAGATGCAGGTAGCAATGGACCTCTTCCCACAGCCTCTCTTCAAATTCAACATCCATTTTGGTTTTCCAGCGCACCCGCAGTTGGCGCCCTTGGATGACAACACAGGACCTTGCGTACACCCTATGATGACAAAATTTACGTCACTTGACCCCGGCGGACCCTCAAGGAAGCGTTTTGGGATGTTTGGCACTTAGATGGGTTGTCTGTGTGTCTGTCTTGAAGGACAAACAAATTGTCTTAAACTGAACTGAACACTGTGGACACATGGTGGAAAGATGTAGGGTCAAACCAAGATAGGTAGTGCTGCAGGAGGTTTTGTTCACCTTGTCTGCTTGTTGTAATGACTCCTGTAACTGTCCCATTGCTCTGTGTGAATTTACATTTATTTCGGATGGTTTTTGTGATTATATTGACACAAGGCTAAATAATCTCCCAGAACGGCTGGAAATGGTCGTTTTTCTCAAATGTCACTCAAGCAGGAATAAATTGTGCATTTGTTCTGGTATGCTTTTCATCTGTAGTTTCAGGGCCACTAGTGAGTATTTATAGCAAAAGGACAGTGGATGTGTCATTTTGTTTGTGTGTGTGTGTGTCTGTGTTTTCATGGTAATGAAATGTCTCTGGCTCTAGCTTTGGACAACAATGGAGCTCTGTGGTTCAGGGGAATAACATCAGACTTTGGATACAAAAACAATTGTTATTAGTAGCATCAATCCATTTTTGGTTTTGGTCAATTCTTGGATTTGTTTGCAATAAGATATATATATATATATATATATATATATACACATACACACACACACACACACACATACATATATATATATATATATATATATATATACAAATAAATAAATAATATAAGATACTTAAAATCTGAAGACCCTCACACCATAAGTCTGTATGAAACATGCTATAGAATGCATTATTTATTACTACTTCAATTTTATCACTTTAACATTTCTGCCTCCACTTACAATATTCACTTGCAGCACAATTGGCAGCAAAAATTACTCTTTTATAACATCTTGAGTGCAAAAGTGATTCCTTTTACATTTTGTGGATCTGCTCCTTCAAAGCTGTGACTTATTATTATAATAATTACTTACTCATGTTAGTTGTCTGTGCATGGAATTGTTGATTTACCACGGACCAAAAAAAGCATCCTTTCATCTTTCAAGAGTTAAAAAGACTCAGGGAGAAGGTGTGTGTATTTGTATCCTACCCTCAGAAACCACACATATGAAGGTGCAGTGGAAATGGAATAAAATTATAATGAAACGACAGTGACAATGAAAGATAATTTGGCTGCTAAGTTATAGAATTCATTTCTTTTTATGACCCACATTAGGTGAGACCTTCAGCGGGACGATATACTGCAGTTTTGTTGAAGTTCCCACGTGTGTTTCTGTTTATCTGAGACATTACATTTTTTTGGAACCATCTGTTCACTGAGGCAGGATGATCTAACACTTGTGACCAAATGACTTTATTATGATGAATGAAGTGCTAATGTTTGTGTCAGTCCTGAAATTGCTGCCATTACACTGCATTGTGTTCTTGCCTAATGATGCATGATAACTTATTTGGTAAACAATGTAACTGTCAGCATGTAACAATGTGACTTTGGAAAAGAAAATTACTTAGAAATCCACTGATAATTACCTGTTCTATGATGACGATTCACAACTTTACTAAAAGACTTTCACTGTCTCACTCTATTTGGACATTGTAGCTCTGGCTCATGTACAAACGTCAATAGTAAAGACGAGCTTGTTGAATAATTTTTCTGCACAGATGGAAAAGACAATTCATAGTTCATTTTATGAGTAGTCCCCTTTATGTTAATTGCTGTGCTTGAAATTAGTCAAAAATAAACATTACATTAACAGTGTTCTGATATTTTCTATAATTTGCTATATAGCCAAGCCGAGGTTCAAACAGGGAAAGACACCGCTTCCATCTACAACATTTTAGATATCCTTACATTTAATTAGGATTTTACAAATGGTCTTTATTGCCACTTCTTACGTGGAAATACTTGCATGATATTCACAGTGTTTAAGTCCAGCTGTATTGCAGAAACAGAAGAAAAAAATTGATTTAGGAATAATGCCAATAAACATGAAGAGCTCCTATAAGTCAAATTAAAGGTGTATTACACAAGCTTCCTTAATTCCCTAAATGTTAAATAAACTCACTTTAACTCTAGAATAACTGTCAATATGTCTTAACGTTCACTTTTCAACCACCTAGCTGACTTGTTTAATTCATATTGCTGCTCTTTTATTGCTTTTACACAACCAGCAAAATGTCAACAGGCAGAACTTGTTCACTGAGAGGCCTATGACAGACCCTAAAGATGCGATGAGATGAGAAAAGTAGCATTAGTTGCTAGGTAAGTTGATAACCGACGCTGGATTGAGTATTTAGGCTTTTGTAACCTGAGATAAGATAAAGTAAGATAAGGAGGGATTCCTAAAGATACTTAGAATTTGCTTCTGTCATAGCAAATTGGGGAACTCTATCTTCCTATCTTAACTAAAGAAGACAGGAATGTAATATTTTTATTTGTAAAAAAAAAAAAAAAAAAAAATGCTATGAGCTAACCAATCTATATTTAAAACTTTGACATCCTAAGTGAGGAAAACGAGCTCTGCCTTTTAAAAGTTAAAAACACAAAACTCCTTTCTACGCATTAACATAACACTAAATGTCTTCAGCCATTATTGTTGAAAAGCCTTATATTTATATCTTTGCTGTTAATGTTATGAATAGCTGTGTTTTCTCAGGATGTACGACTTTGCTCACCGTTCATATGATGGATGGTTATTGATCCCTCTCTGGCTCAGACGGAGGGACGACTCAGAGTGTGTGGCAGAAACTCTTTTGCAGAGATAAGATGTCCTACAGAGCTGGATCGATGCGTGAGCATGCCAGCATCATACATCATCATTTTCCTGCCACTCTGTAGATCTGATGACAGAGAAGATATACAAATAGTAGAAGAAGAATCTGGAGATGGGATGATACCAGTTTTTCAGAAATGGTCTTGGTATCAAGTACTAAGCTCAGAAGTATCGATCTACTGTATATCACTGCACATTAGCCATTGGCACAAATGTATGTTCATAAATCTGCTTTACATAAATGTACCAAATATGTTATACATGTAAAAAAAGATTAAGAACATGAAGAAAAATATCTGTTTTTTATAAAGACTGAAATTAAAAACAAAGTTCATAGTTATTGTCACCGCCCTCAGCTGTGGCCCAAGCCCAGCTCACTCGCACCCATTTTTCAGCCTTGCAGGTTTTGGTTTCTCTGAGTGTTTTCCTGAAATGTGCTATATTTTTATTGGACCACCCAGAAAACCATCAGCCAATCAGAAGAGAGGCTCTGAGTCTGTCTTCTGATTGGCTCATTGACCTGTTGTTACTAGATAAAACTACTTTGAGATGGTTTTTGGTACTTAAAACCACAAATATATCTTCTTATGGATATCAAAATGTAAAACACCAGAAAACTGTGTAAAATATGAGACCTTTAATGTAATGAGAAAAAGATCTAGTCTGTCCTCTCACACTGCTCCACCAACCACTTTTGCCTCTTTGAAGATCATATAGAAAGTTTAACTTGACAGATACAGTCACAGTCTCTCTTATAGATACATCAGGTTTTAACTACATCAGTAGCTGATTCTTCAGCCATTTGCAGTTGCAATCAACATTTCTGAAACAGAACCCCAGCTGTTCTATGTTAAATGTGTGTGCGTGTCTATTGTGTTCTGGTGCACAAATGGGAACAGAGCTTTTTCATTAAGTTACATCAGAAGCAGCCATGCATGGGAATGTTTTATCATCTCTAAACCACAGTGCATTGAAATAGCATCAAACATGCATTTATGTGAGAGTTCCACTTAAGGATAAATCATTTAAATAGGTGTTTATCACAAGAAAGACTTTCATAAAGAACTGAGTGACTGATGACAGGATCTCATTGTTTAAATATCAGTGACAGCTGACAGAGACAAGGCGAAACAGCTTCGTGGTTTAGTTTGCTCATGCATAATCAGTGCAGAGGCAGAGTACTGTATGCAAGAGTTACATTGCAGTGCATCACCAAAGAATGCAATGCATTGAAGAAAAAAAAAATCCACAATTTATTTACATCAAGTGTGATTGGTAAGCTTCAAGATGGAAGAGAACCATGAGATAACATAGATGCACAGATTAATTTCAGAATAATAAACTGGTACATTATGTGCAACAGTGTCTGCATGGTTCTCGTTATAAATCACAGTCATAAAACCGAGCTCACAAACAGAAGCCGTCGATGCCTGCAGCCTGTTAGGACTCATAAAAACAAACAGCAAACACAAGCTTCACTGGCACGTTCTTGGAAATTGCCGTTTCTAGAATCACAAAATTTACAGCTAGAGGAGAACAAAGTCAACATCCTTCAGACGTGACGGAGGAGGCATTGATCTGTCCCTGTCTAACAGACCCACAGTGAATAGGACCAGAATAAGCTGCTTATATGCACTGTTGCCGCTGTTGATTAAACAGGAATTAACTTGCACTGGGTTGCAACTCTCCATAGGAACATTTGTAGACTTATAGAGTGTTTCAGCACTTAAGTTGCCCTGAACACACCGGCAGAGAGGAATGCTAAGATGGAAACAAAAAGTAAACTCCTGACAACATCTCATTGGCTGCTGATAGGAGCCTGTCTGTCTAGAGATTCTCAGATCAGGAAATTGGTGCTTTCAAACTCCTACATAGTACCACTGAAGGAGTCTTAATTTGCTGAAGAGACAGTTATGGAGTCAAAGTATATTGTCTTCTGGGACAATGCAAGGGTGTTGTTTTAGAGGTTTATCAACCTTGGTAATAGTATAAAGTAGCATTTATGTGGACTGTTTATGTCGTCGAGTAAAATTTGGATTAACAGCACATAACCATCTTAGAATCGCTTTGAAAAGCAGCTTTTTTTTCTAACTAAGCAGCTCCCAACCCTTTTTGATGCATGGTCCAATTGAAAATCTCAAAAAATGTTGGCGGACCACATCTATATTAATATGAAGGCCAAATGTTGTGTTGCCAGAGTGCTTTTAAATTAAATGATAACAAATTCAGGACTGAAATGAAAGCAGAGGAAGCATGTAGGAAGCTCCTATTGTCTTTTTTGTTTGAGGGGGTGGGGGTGGGGGGGAGTCACTTGTCGATTCACAATCTGTAATTTGACTCACTGTCCTTTAAATTCTTCCTGTTGCTCATCAGTTATCAATTTTGATACTCCAGTTTTTGCCATGTATATATGGTATATGCAGTAACAACATAAAAGTTCCTATGGTCGGCTCATCACAGTGATACGCCTTAATACGAGAAAAGAAACAATGATTGGATGGTGGTTTTTAAACATTTTTAATATTTTTATAGATCACTCTGTTTTTAAATCATTTAAAAATTTTACATTGTTCATCAAAATTGCACTGTTTGGTCAATCATTTTTCAGCCCACCTGTAATACCTTTGTGGCTAACCAGTAGGTCACGGCCCACAGATTGGGAACCACTGTTATGACTATTTTGGGTCATTTTCTACTACATTACTCTTCCTCTTGGGCATGGCCAAAGTTGACTGTCACTCTGAATTAAAATTTAATAAACAGATTGTCAGTTCCTCTGATATTTTTATGAAACTGTCACAAACTATCCATACCGATACTACACTTTGAAATATCGTCTTGTGCTCATGGAAAAGATAATTAGCACGGTACATGAAGAGCTTTTGATGAAGTGCAGCACCATCTGTCCAGACCCTGCATCAGTTGTCCTGTCTGTTGAGGCACTGGTTTGAGCTTTACTTGGCCGATGCATAGCGACTCCCTCACCTTTATGACCCATGAATATGTTTACGTGACAAGCAACTCAAGCGATGTCATAACCTGTGACCTCTCATGGTCAGAAGCAAAGCTGGAAGCCGTATAAAGTTGTTGTAGAGCCACAAAACCTCATACAGAGAAGGTCAGGTTCATGCATAGGTCAACAGAGCATCTTTGACATGGGAGACTGCAGCTTGTGGAGACAAAATGCAAAATAGAGATGAGTGAAGGGGTGGAACGGAAGAGCAATTCTAAATCTTTGAAAGGAAACATCCACAGCCACACACTGTTAGTCAGTTTTAACAATTCCTCTTTGTGGTGACAATCATCGCTGTCGAATGCACAGTAAGCCATAGCCACAGCCTATTCAGCAGAGCTGCTTTGTCGAGGCTGTCTCCGCTCTCCGAACTGATACACAGCTCACTGAAAACTGTCTTCATGTCAATCTCCCATTTAAAAAAAAAAAAACTCTGATTAGTGCTTTATCTCCTTCATGCAGTTTACAAGATAGCAGGCTGGATGTGTAATCCATTGTTCAATATTCTTTCATATCAGCCTGTTTCATTCCCTTGTACCTCCCTGCTATTATTTCTGATTATTACAGTGTTACAGGGGTGTTAAAGCACTGCAGGCTTGGCCCTTTCCTCTTCTGTGAGCCTGGTGATCCAGGAACTGGGGCTTATGCTGCTGCTGCACACAATGTAAGTAATTTTGGATAACGGCTAAATGACTCATGTAAAAATGCTAATTCTGTGTCACTCAAAGTGAAAGGCATTTTAATATTTTGGAGGAAGGGAGGGAGGCGCTTTCTTTCAGGGTTTTTCTTCATCAGAGTAGCACTAATAATGTTGTTAATGTCATAAAAAGTGACAACTTCCAGATGAAGCTCAGGCTGTGCTGTATGTGTGTGTTTGTGTGGAGATAATGCAAATGTCTTCTAGCGTCTACCTTTCACAGAACGAAGAAACCTCATAATTGAAAGACGCCTTATTTGTTTATTTGCAACTTTGATTTCTCTCCCATCAAGATGCAAAAGGAAATGAGAAAATGTCTCTCAGTACATTGCTATGTTTACATGCAGCAATATAGTGTATAAATAATTTACTTATTCCAAATGATACTGGACAAAGCCACCCCCTCAGGCTGCTGTAGCAAGGCTTTCTTTCTCCTTCTTATTGAAGACTCGGAGTGATTCTGATTTTCTTTGACAAGCTGGACAGTTGTTAATTAGTTTGTCTTCTTTAAACATTTTGGGAAGATCCAAATGAAACCTGCACGTCAGCGTTAATCACTATGTCTTTTCATCTCTTTCCTTTTTGTTGCAGAAGTTTTATTCCCATTGCAAAGACAGTCTTGTCATATACCAGTCTGCTGACAGCTGGATTTTAAAGACATCACCACTGATTACACCCCGGAGAGAAATGCATTCTGGCAAACATGACGATTGTGTAACATGCAAAAAAAAATCTAAAATCTTGATCTAAAAGTAGGTGGTTTTTGATGACTGTCTGCTATTTTTATTTCCCTTCTGACTCCTTCTAAAGGGATCCTAAATGAACAACCTTTCATGTGGATTGTGTGGACAAAAGCAGATGGACACCCCCGTCCTCATACTCATGTCCTTTTGGTCTGGGACTGTTCTTCATAATTTGGTCTCAGCATCTTAGTTCTGATTATGAGAAATCTTATTGCTATGCATGGAACAATATCAGTGGTTCCCAATTAGTGGGCTGGGCCCCAAAAGGGGTCACAAGATAAATCTAAAGTGTCGTAAGATAATTGACAGAATAGAACAGCAGAAACATGTTTACTTGTTCAGACTTTCTTTGGATCTTTGTTTGTTGTTGTCCTGAATTATTAGGTAATTGTACCTCTTTGAGACTAAATCACAGCGGCCCCCTGAGGAAAAAGGACAAGAGACAAAGAACAAATATTAAGGGAAATGTTAAAGAAATCCAGAAATTCAATATATGTGACAAGAAACACATGCAAATCGAGCCCATCACTCCCTCAGCACTTCCAGTGTAGCAACTCTTTGTGTCTATTTGTATTTGTTGCATTTCTGGATTTGTAGCCCTTCATGTTTTGGCTATAGTCCTGTATGTGTTCTGTCCTTTGGGGCCACTGTGCTAAATAATCAAATCCCTAATCCACTATAAGTAGTGTACAACTAATGGTCACTATCAAAGATACTCTATAACAAAAGATGACGCATTACAAGAAGCGCCAGTGGGCTGTCTCCTAAGTGGGCGTGGTCATGATTGCTTGTTCATGTCGAAACATAACAACAATACAATACACCACAGATACAGTCTGAGTTTGCACCTTCTGCTGCTCGTTTTTATCTGCTAGCTTAATATCTGATCAACCCACTGCAAGATTACATCAGTATAATAAAACTCTCAGTTCTGAAAGTAAAAAAAGCGGACTCTATATTTATTTCGGTGAATATGGGGCAAAAGAATTGGTCATAATCTGTGACCACGGTCTCTTCTCCCGTTGGAATGAATAGAGGTCTGTCGCTAGTCTCCTAAAGGGGTGGGTTGGTGGAGAAATCCTCTCTGTCACTAACCAAGCAATAGACACCATCATGCATTGCGCTTGCACTGAAAAAAAGAAAGACGGAACAGAGGAAACTACCAGAGTAGTTCCTAAAAGTGCTCTTTTTATTTTACGGATGTAGTCCTCTACGAAGGACTCAATTTAGAGTGAGTTGAGAGTAGTGAATGAGTGAGTAATTTGAGACACAACCCAAGTCCGAAGAGGAATAATCATGCTTTCGCTTGACATCCACAACCTGATGACCGTCATCACTGCAAAACTGTTTTTTTTGTTGTTTTTTTAAAATAGTGTGCTTCCAACTTTGTTATTACCTCTTATGTTTCAACATAACAATGGCTCCTGCACAACGTCATATGAAAACAAACAAACTATTTCAGCAGTTTGACATAAAGGAACTTGACAGGCCTGAGCAGAGCCCTGACCTGAACCACATCCAGCACCTTTGGGTTGAGGTGGAGTGCTGACTGTGAGTCAGGCCTTATCACCAAACATCAGTGGCCAACCTCACTAATGCTCTTGTGGCTGAAAGGAAGCAAATCCCTGCAGCCAGGTTCCAAAGTCTGGCAGGGAGCCTGGAGGAGCAGGGGATTAATGCCCACGGTTTTCAGAATGAGATGATAAACAATCAAATATAGGTGTGAGGCTCTGATGTTGACATGCTTTTGTATTCTACTGAATGTGTTTGAGCAATGAATCCGACCGCAGGGAAGGAGTAATAATAAAACGGGGCACTTGCTCTGTAAAGTGCCTCACACCGTGAAAAAAGAAATTCAGAAACCTCTCTGGCTGTTGTTTTTTTCTTCGCCCAAGACATGTGAGAGTTTCATCATGTGCCACTCAGGAGTTTCATAGAGTGGTCACAGCACATTAACCTTCACAGATGTCAAGCTGGGTTTGTCATGCATGTAACACTGGGAGACAAATCTCAAGCTTTTTACACTACACAGGCGTGCACCTATGGCACCGCACTGTTCCCCAGCCGATTTTCTGCAGGTGACCGAGTATAAAATGAATCTCCGCCCCACCTTTGTGTGTATGCAGAGATCCCTAAATATATTGTGACATGCGTATAAATTACAGACTAGAATTTCATTGCACAGAATCTCTCTACACACACACACACACACACTAATGTGGTAACTTCACACTTCCATCTTCAAAGTGGGCTTAAAATAGAAACCAAGGCAGAATCCATGCTGCTATGCATCTGACTTTAAACGAACCCCTTCTTTTTTAGGAGGTATATTTTTGGAACCTCAGTGGACCTATGAAGTTAATAACTGGTTTGTAGCTGGTTTAATTTCAGTCGTGCATGTACGACAAGAAGACTGAATTCACCTCTTAACTCTGCAGGCTGAAATGAGGGAGAGATTCAAGCCTGTTTAAGTCAGTGACACCATCATTAGGCAAAAATTAGAAAGTCTTAACTCTTGGAATTCATAGCTGTGGCTTAAAAGCAAAGGTTTATTTTATTATACAGAATACTTCTGATCTAACTAGGAAGTGCATTTCAGGGAGTAAAGTCACTAAGATGTAGCTCCAACTTTTTAGAGCTGCAGCCAAATCTGTTGCGTCAGCTCTTTTGTTAAACTGGAAATCCAGATTATTCTAACCAAAGGTGACTGCCCCTGCATCTGCTGCCCCAGCAATTAATGAGATGGGTCTCAGGAGTCACCGAGGCAGATCCCCAGATAGAGCTGTCCACTTTATCTTGGCCTACATGGAAACGTTGCAGGCCAGACAGTGATTTAGTGCCCGGGCTTGCTAGAAAGGTCACAGCTTCCTGTACCACACTGCAGGACCTCCCCTACTGTATCCGCCAAAGAGTAATGGGGGCTGACTCCACATGCTCCACAGCTAACATTAACATTTTTCTTTTTTGACATGCTTTCGAATTCTTTCCACTTAATATACCTTTTTTCCTGCAATTCACTGACATACTTGAGGACATACAGAATCCACACGGGGAGGGTAATGTAACTTTTTTTGGAGATTGTGCTGTTATTTCCTCACTGTCAACTTTATTGTATGTGGTCTTGAACATAAAGAATTCCCTCTGCAGTAAAGTTATATTGTCAAGTATCATGCATGTGAAATTGCTGTAGATCAAGAGCCACATTTCTGTGTATGCAGAGGTGCAGATTTACAGCACGTCACCAAAGTGTGTGTGGGATAAGAGAGAAATTTGAAAGGTGAAATAGGTGAGTTTAACACAATAACAAATTATAAAGCATAATATATGGTTTCTGGTGAGGACAGTGAGTAGTCAGTAGAACAAAAATGTGCTATCAAAAGGTCAAAACCTACTAAGCTGCGCTTTAAACTAGATTTAATGCCTTGCGGTTGTATGCCCCTGCAACTCAGACTAGTTTCAGATTACATCCCTGTTCATCCAGTCACATCAATTTTGTCATAATTGCTGTGTGAAGTCTTGAGTAATGGCTAAAAAGTCATTTGTGAGGTCACAGTGACCTTGATCTTTGACCTTTGACAACCAAAGTGTAATGAATTTTTCCTTGAGTCCAAGTGGACATTTGTGCCAAATTTGAAGAAATTCCCTCAAGGTCTTACAGAGATATTCCGTTCAAAAGGCCAAAACCATATTTTGTGAGGTCACTGTGACCTTGACCTTTGAGCACAAAAGTCTTCCTTCAAGGTGTTACCGAGTATTGTGTCCAAGAGAATGGGATGGACACGTACAAACGGATGGACGGACAACCCGAAAACAACATGCCTCCAGCCTGGGCTGTCGACAGGGGCATAAAAATACCAGCGTTCATGTGATCAGGGCCTAACTCTCATGTCATTTCAGACCCAGCCACTCCCCGCTGCCTGGTTTCCTGCCTGCTGGCAGCTGGTTCAGTTACATTACTGAAACAAGAGAGAAATCTGTGTGTACAGGAAACAGCTGGAGCGGTGTAACTCTAACTGATCAGCTTTTGTGACAGAATTAAGATGTCACAGAGATAATGCACCATTAACATCGACATTCAGCTTCTACTTCTGCTCAGATGCTTCATGGTAGGAGCCTTGCTCATGACAGCAGGGAAGGTCAGTTCGCTGCCAGCACACTCATCAAACCACTCATGTCGAGCCATAAAATCAGGACAACTCTCAGGCTTTTAAGAGGAAAACACACCCAGGAATGCTTTACAATCCATTTAATGTAATGACTACGACACACACGCGCACACATGCACATAATGTTATATGAGTGTAATTCTGCAGAGGCTAAACGAGGCTGCTCACAGGGTGCTGGTAAGAAAAAGTCTTGATTGCACTGAGATTTTGGTATCGCCTCAGGCTTCATAATCTACACTGCAGGCACAGATGGTTGATACTTTGGCGTAATTTCAACTGTTCTTAACGGGAGCCCAAGCATCTCAGAGCAACATGTTGCAAAATTTAACCAGGAACGAAAGAAACGATCATATTATGTGAATTTAAAGCATCGCCTTAATGAGACGACCTTGAGTCTACATCAAAGGGCCTGTAGCGATTGACCAATCCCGTTTTATCTCCATCTTTGATCGGCTGCCATCGATCTCAGCTGCCTATTAAATGAGAAGGGGACACCATTCATTCTGCAGCCTCTTTCATGGGATATAGATCAGTCAGGCGGGGGTCGACTGACTTGGCCTCCTGGTGGGATCTGACTGAGGAGACACAGAGGAAAGCGATAAAAGTGAGGTTGCTTACGGACGGGAAAAAACCTCCTTCAGCAGGTCATGTGGTTCACATGTCGCCCAGAGAGAATCATTAAACTTTGTCAGTGAATCTTTTCACCACCAATGTACTCAGTTCAACAGTTTTCATGATACATGATCTTGTTGAACATCGTGCCATTACAGTATTAAACTTGTTTGTGGGTAAGTCGCCTTTATTATTTTAAGGTTGCATACAAATACATGTCATTTTTAGATGGAGCTATTTCAAGTTTGAAGGCAAAACTGAATTGGTCGAAGACATAGTCTGCATTTTAAAAATGATATATCCAGGTCAGTGTCCTCAGAAAAAAAAACTGCAGCATTGATTGATTGTTCAAATGCCTAAAATGCAGATGTAGATGCTTCAGCGCAGCAAAATCTAGTTGGTCAACAAAGTGAGGGCCTTTGACAGGCAACTAAGTGACAAGAAAACTGTCAACTTACTCACCAAGAGCTCTCTCCAGCTGTGCAAACACCAGCGTTAACTCTTGTCTTTATGACTTTTTAAAAATTTTTTTACTGAGGTTAGTTTTTTCTCAATTACACAATATTTTGCTTGGTTGTTGGGGAGATTTTGCAGTGTAATATACAGTACTGTATGCAACATCCCTTCCCACAGTACATAGTATATATGTACCATAGATCTCATTTACCTTACAGTGCCTGTATATATTTGCATATTCCAAGTGTAGCTGTTCCATGATCACAAGCTGCCCAGTTGTTGATGCCATATTTTCCAAGCTTAAGGGGAATGTACTGTCTAAATGGACGTCAACCTTTAAATGGGACCAGCCATTCATCTACTGTGACCTCAGGTCCTGGATTGTAGGCCAGTGGCAAGCGTCCCTCCCATTTTTCCAAAACATCTCTTATGAGTGCAAGCTTGTTCCTCTCACAATGATCTTGTCTCGCGACTAACAATTTGAAGAACTCAAAAATGTGACATAGTTGCACAGAGAAGAGCCTGGCCTGTTTCAACATCCCATGTACAAGAAGTGGCCTCACTGTTAGATTTGTGTACCCCAGCAAGTACCAGTTTGTCATGGAAACAACGTGTATCTCCCTCAAACTATTCCCAACACTGGTCTCACTTCCATGTTGGCCATGTGAATAATGATCTTTTCTATAGCCTGTGATGACCTATGAAAAGGTCAAAGGAAGATTGTATAGCTTGTCTTGTCTTGTTAGACCGCACACCTAATGGCACCTGAGGTATTTTTTTTTATTATATTTTCTGACTGTTCGCAACACCTCATCTGAGAGGAAGAAGTGGTTCCCATAATAACATAAAGGTGAAAGTGTGAGATGTGAGAAATAAAGCATGAGAAAGTCTCAGCCTATATACTGCTATACATCTAGGGAACAGGAGATAGTGTGTGTGTGTGTGTGTGTGTGTGTGTGTGGGGTGTGAGTGAAAGCTTGGTGGGGTGTGTGTGGGCTCATATTTGCTGTGTTCAAGTCAATACGCTTGCTTGGCATGAAACATGATTTATATATATATATATATATATATATATATATATATACACACATACATACATATATACACATAAAACAACCCTGCATAAACAACCCATAATTACTACCATAACATCACAGATGTAACTTTTTTTGAAAAAGAAAAAAAAAGCAAATATATGATCAAGAGGATGTAATGAAGTCTTGTTTTGCACTGAAAAAAATTACTGTATGTTTCACACATCTAAATTTGAAAACAGGTCAAATTTGACTCTAACACAAACCTCCACAGTGTCTGTGTGTGTGTGTGTGTGTGTGTGTGTGTGTGTGCCAAGCGTTAAGGTATTCGTCAAAGCCAGCAGACGTGCGAATGTGACTGTGTAGGTGTCTGCACTGAGCTGATAATGCTCTCAGCTTGAGCTTGCGACAAAACTGCGCGAACAGCTTTTAAACTTTGATTCAGAGGAACCCAGTCCCACTATTATCTGAAACCCAAGAGCACGCTTCACCACTCCCACACTCATCACATCCTGCCAATCGACAGGTCGAACTTTTCAAAGAGGCTCGCCACCAACACGTTTCCCTTCCCCTCTCCTCCATCCCTCTCTTTCTTCTCCGTCTCTCTGCTTTCTAGTCCACCGCAATTAGAGAGAATACTGATCTTCAAAGACGTTCCTTTTTTTTTTTTTTTTTTTTTGGAAAACTGCAACAAAAACACCAGCAGGTGTGGCTGAACCTGGTTGGTATTATCTGCCAGTGTCACAGAGAGCACTGGCTGCACTGTGAGGCTGTCAGATGAAAACCTTGCATGTACAGAGAGTCAAGAGGCTCGTAATGCATAAATAAAAATAAAAAAATAAAAAAAGGTTTCAACAGCTACACAATTTTCAGATTCCGCTGTGGGTTTTCAAAGGGTTTCATGATTCGTAGATCATGAAACTTACTCAGCCTATAAAAGACCATGTAAACCTTTTAAATTAGATTGCTTAGTTTGCACATGAAATCATGCAGCCCTTCAAGCTTGGATGGGAACTTTGTATTTTGCACTGATAAGCAATATTTTACTGTGCTTTTCAATAGTACTGGCTCCCTTATCGTCTGTTGGTGTATGGTGCACAGTATAATTTCTCTTTATTTCACTGTTTTCAGTTTACTTGCAAACAAAATATACATCACAGGAAAATGTTTGATTTAAAGGAAAACAAGTTTTATGGTTAGGCTCAGAGTCTGTTTTTCTTTGTCCATGGAGAGCCTCGTTAACCAGTGTGAGTCAGAAATACAGTATATTTTGGTTCACTTTGAAAAGAAAGAGGAGGATTTTTGGCAAGGTGGAATAACTGCGCAGGTCACCATCAGATCTACTTGTGTTCACGGACCTGACGGAGACAAAATTAAAACACAAACATGGAAGAAGGAAAAAAATAAAATAAAATCTTCGTAAGGAAAAACATGATGAAGCAGGGCTGACAGGCCAGGCTGGAGCCGACATCAGATTGCCGTAAGATAATTGAGTTCTCAGCATGAAAATAATATGGCTGGGATCAGGTACCGCTGTGTCTAGGTCACAACTAGTCCTGCTTGTTGTTTTTCCGAGAAACGGCTGTACGGTCCTTCTGAAGTGTGATAATTTTAATCTCATAGAGATAAAGTAGAGGTTTGTTTTTGCTCTAGTTAACAATGAGGTTAGTGGTTTGAGTACTGGTTTTCAGAACGCCACAAGTGTAGCTAAAAAGTCACAAATAAACCAAGATGTCAGGATAATAAGTTAAAGTTAAAGTTTAGCCGAAAAGAAAGCAAATATTTCCATCACAGTTACCAGTGCCTCAAACTGAAACACATTTTCAGAGCGGTGGATTGAGTTTTCCTTTTACAAAAACCTCTATTTTGGTATTTAATGGGCTCTGTTTCTGTTTTGACTTGGGGTAATTGTTGAAAATAACTAAACTCTTTTACTGTTTTAAAACATGGGTGCAAATTAATTTTTCAGATTGTGTCATTTGGTGTAAAGATAAAGCCAAAATTACTCACGTAGTCTGCACATAACGAGAGACACAAAATACTCTGCACACATTTGATATGGATTTTAATTTTTAGTTATTCCACAAAGTTTTGTTTGTACTTGTAGTTCAGTGTATGAGTTGGAATGGATGTTTTTCATGTCGTTTTATATTTTGCTTATTGTGATAATGTGGAATGTTGCCTGTTAATTTGAAGCCAAATCAACAAAATCACCAAGACTTTAGTTTTGGATTTCGTTTGTTGTTCAGAAATAACAGATATCAGCATGCACTCGCTTGGCAATCAAAACATCAAAGCTGTGTAATAGTTTGATGTTATTTTGAGCTGTCAATCATTTCTGGAAAACTGGGTTTACAGTATTTGAAACACTTCATAATCAACACACACACACACACACACACACACACACACACACACAGCTGAACTTCTCTTCCCAGGTTGTGTGGCTCAGGTCCTATCTGTTGCTCGATGTCCGTCATTAATGTGTATTGTCCACACTGCAAATCTGTACACACAACATCTATTGCATGTCTGTCAGTCCTGGAGGAGGGATCCCTCCTCGGCTGCTCTTCCTGGGATTTCTTCCATTTCTGTCTCTGGTGAGGGGAACTTTTTCTTGTCTGACTCGATGTTCTAAGAACAGAGGGCGTCATAGTGCTTTACAGATTGTTAGGCCCCTTGAGGCAAATTTGTGATTTGTGATATTTGTTTATGCTTTATGAATAAAACTTGACTGAGTGAACTGTACATTAACGTGGTGTCAGACACACCTTGAGGCAGCGGTGAATGAGCTGATGAAAAAGCAACAGTCGTGGGCCTACATGTTACCCAGTGATACAGTACAGTGGTCTTATGGGAGGTCTTTCATGGTAATATGAATAGCTGTGACCTTTAGCAGAAGCCCAGGCGCTATATCATTGTCTGAGCTCTATGTTTCTATATAAGCTAAGATAAAGTGGACAGCGCTGCCTCGGGATCTGCCTCAGCAGCTCTTGAGGCCTCCCTCATTAATTGCCGGGGCAACAGACAGTCACCTCGAATCAGCTGAGAAAACTAATTGAAAGTGCGACACTCTATAACTAAGACAAGAGTCTTGTTGTCGACTTCTAGGTAGTCATGCAGATCATTTTAGTCTTATTTCCTGGCTCTTTTGAGATTTTTGCCGTGAGATTCCAATCTTACAAATTTTTGAAAATGGCTGGTGTTGACACCATTAGGGACAAAATTTAAGTAACTGCATTGATAGTTATCTTTAAATCCATAGATCTCATTGCCCCTTGAAAATGTCCCATATTGTTTAAAGAAAGATTTTCATGTCTTTTTTCATTATAACGCAGGTCTGGGTTCTATATTGATACTGTGAAAGTATCAAAGCACTCAGTCCACAGAGAAATGCACACAGGATTTCTGTAACTTTGTGATGTCACAACAAAACACTCATCACACTTGCACCCACTTTCCAGTCTTGCAGGTTTTGCTTTCTCTGAGGTGTTTACCTAAAATCTGCTATATTTTTATTGGATCACTCAGAAAACAGAAATCCAATCAGAAGAGAGGCTACGAGCCTTTCTACCTTGCTACTGGGGCTCTATTTCATTCAATGTACAGTTGTATACGTGGTCAAGGAAGCTTTTCTGTGACAAACAAGAAGCTGGCAAGTAATCCTTTCTGCTGTGTGTGTTCTCCATAGTTTTGCCAGCTAGAGCCACGAAACAGCTGACTAAGCTGTCATGCGATCAAACGATACCAGGAGTTTTTGTTTGGAGAAGGGATCACCCAAAGGCGGTTCCCTTTGGAAGAGCTCACTTGTGTGAAGCTGGATTTAGTACTCTCATCTGCACAAAATAAAAGGACTGGACCAGGTTAGATGTCGGGGGTGGGGGGTGGGGAGATGCATTTTCTATGCGACTCTGTGCAGTATGATGCACGAGCACAACCATCTCATTAGACATCAGTATCAATGCACTGTGCTTTAGGACTCTTAGAGCAAGTAGCATAGAGAAAAGTGTTGTTTTATTTTCATTTAAAAAGTATCCAATAGCAAAGACGTATAAAAACCATGTAAAACCTAAAATCAGGGTTCTGAGACAAACAAGGTCTGTACCTGATGGCTGCACAAGGTCAGAAGCAAAATGCTACAAGAGCAGTGTTTAGTATCATGGGTCCTCTTTCTAGAACTCTATCTACTCTGTAGACCTTTAAATAGAAATGTAAATCCTGATACCAATAAACTTGACAGGTTGACTATTATTTAATGCTTTGCATTGTACCCTCAAAAGCAATATTGAGTGTGAGTGGATTATACTGATGAAATTAAATAAATAAAATGTTATTTCTCAATGCTGTGAGCACCATAAAAGAAATTCTAGCCGTCTCCATTATATTGATTTTTATTGAAGGCAGAAATCTCAGAGGTGGATATCTCAAAACCTGGATTAATGAAACTAAAATTATCTGCACAGCTGGATACTGGTATACATATTGCAACTGTAAACTTTGTATATGCATCATCTTTGATCATATAGATGTTTAGACGTGTACCTGTGATATTTATGAATATCATTCAATTTAAAAGACATTGCAATGCTTGTTTGACAGCACTGTATGCATTAGTGAGGATTTGTGTGACTGTCACTGAGGTTTAGACATTAGTGACACAGTTATTATGAAAATATCAGCAGTAATTCTGAGTCATTTTCATATTTTCATCCTAGGATGACAAAGGGAAGGAGGCTTATTAGTCATATGGCTCATGTTGGATTTGAAATTGCATTGAGTTAAATGCCCACTGCTGAGCAGCGGGCTAAGTAGGCATCACTTTGAGAAAGACATTTCTAGTGAAGCACAATGTTTACTTGATGACTCCATTGCTCAGCGAAGCCAGTCAACTTTCAGCTTTGACTGCAGCCCAATGTTAAGAATTCAGTTGAAGAAACTGCCTTCATTAGGAGTAGTTAGTCTTGATGGGCGTCTTCAATAGACTCTTAAGAGCAGCCATAATGCTACCACTGAAAAACATGCTGCTGTGCCATAGCACAAGAGCACTTGAAGAGGGGAAGGGAATGTCTGGGCTGCTTTACAAACAGAGATGGGCTCGTTTGCAGTGTACTCCACCTGAAATTAGGCCAGAAACGCATGCATTTTTCTCTGCTGGGAGCGGTTGAAAAGATGTGCTTTGGGACCATTTTAAGCAACTGACGCTACATGCGCTATTTGACGTGTTTTAGCAGCCATTTGAACTGCCTTTTGCATCACAGATGGGAAAAACAGAAGTGTTCTCCCCGCTGCTGTCAAGGCCACTTTAAAGCTGGCAAGGTTCGCGGATCATGTGAAAAAAACAAACATTTGATGATCTGTCCTCAGAGGGACTCCTTTCAATTATTTTGGCAGTATTTGAAGAAAGAAGATGCCATGCCGTCTAGTTTTCTGTCTGTGCTTAGAGATTGTTCTCATACTGTGTTGTTACACAGCCATCATGGCACATTTGAATTTCAAAGCTTGCTCTTCCCAAGGAAAGTTTCCAGAGTGACTTTCACAAAATAAAGGTATCTTTTTCTTTTTATTATTATTATTCGCTCAATCAAATCCCAAGAGGCACTGTTTGTCAGAGCCAATTTAGAATGGGTCCGCTCACATATGGCTCTTTAAACCAGAAGAAAGGTATTTGAATTGATGTTCAATCCCAAGGAAAATTTTTTGAAAGAACACTGTTCTGATACAGCACACTGCCATATATCAGATAACCTACACAAACTGATATAAATTCAGACTTCTCACTTTTCACTTCTCATTTTCACTGTCACTAATGCATTATTTAGAAAGTCTGCTCCACTTTAGTTTAGAGGCAGTTTTCTGCCCACTGTCATTTTAGTTAGGACATGAAATTACAGAATCTTAATCTTACACATACATATTGGTAGAAACAATACACCCACGTCAATGCCACAGTAATTGACCGGCGTTGCTCTAATATGACTTGAAACGTGTTTAGTTGAGGATTATGAAAACTCTCGCACTATAAAGGGGAAGGAATTAGGCACTTTGGGAAAAATCAAGCTTTCCCCCTGGAAAAGTACAAAATACCCAGATGTGTGTAAGTTTAACTGAAATAAAATAAGATTAAAAAAATCACTTTCGCAGTTAAAGAATCATGCCTGTGTTATGCAATGTAATGTTATTTTTTGTGTGTCTCTGAGTAGGTGGGTTTAGAGTATGTGTTTAACTGACAGCTGAGCCAGTTGGGGCAATGAGACATAATGCAACACACCTTAGCCAGTCGCTCACTAGTGAGAGCGGTCACTCACTGTGTGTACATGCTCAGTTTCTGCCCTTATTCTGAAAAAGTCAATGTTCCTGCTAAACTGTTAACATGAATATTCCACCAATATTCCTGGTCATGTGCAGCATTCTACTATTAAATCCAATTAAAAGGTTGGTGTTGTGATATTTGCACATACCCAAGAACCTGTTGTTATCCAAGTCTTTCAAAAATGTTTTAAAATAGGTGGCTTTCCACTTCCCTCCAGAAATGTGGGCATTTCTTTTGGGCATGCAGTTCTCCCCCAGCCTGGTAGACTGTTGTCTAATAGGTTTGTGTACAACGCACAGCGCTGACCATAAAAAGACAAGAGGCCCGGTGTTGCAAACTGCTGTAAAAAACCCAACTGAGAGGCATATACTCTGTGCTCCTAAAATATGCTGATTCCACGATGCTAATAAGGACCAGACTATTTAGTATCTTCATCTCTTCTATGAACTGAACTGAGCAATGTCGACACATGCAGACAAGTTGCGATGTTGTTCAGTGAGCTACGGCTGTGTTACAGTTAACGAGCTTCATACACTTTTCCCCCAGTGGATCTCTTATTAAATCGCCTCACTTTGATGTAAGCAAAGAGAAGGCAGCCATGTAGCTAAATAGCACACAATAACTCAGATTTGTATGGAAAACCTGAATTTTAATGTCAGTCTGTGACTTCGATTTCTTGACTATTAAGATATTTATACATATTGTTTTCATTGTTTCTTGAATATAGTAAATAAGGACTTCAAAAGAGCTTGGATTCAAATAGTGTATTCAGCACTATCCTTAGATTCTCCACAATGCTATTGAACCCCAGCACCAGACCTGGCAACATCAAAGGAATTGTGATGAATGTCAGGTGGCTCAGCAAAGGCCTGATATGCACCACCGACTAGGAGCAACATTTGCCATAATTGGGAAAATAGCCCTGCATCCTCACACCATGAAGCCACATTGATTTTCTATTTATTCATCCCTCTGTTGCTGAAATTCAGCAGCGCAGCGGCAAAGGCTGCAGAGGAGAAGCAGCTCCCACAATCCCTCAGCTCCTCTGGGAGCAGCTGTGTTCTGAGAAAGTGATGTTCCTACTGTAAACAGAAGGCCGGTGAGGATGTGTGTTTGTCAGAGCATGCTTGTATGTACGCGCCCTGGCTTCATCTGTCTTGCTCTTCGTGTTAAGGGCAATGACTCATGCTTCTGCAAGGGCCAAAAGACAAACAAGGCGCAAGCTGGAGACCACCTGCTGGGCTGGCGAGCAGGGCGAAGAGAAGTGGCTCTCTCTGACATCCATCTCGCCTCTGATTCATTATCATCTTTATATGAGCAAAAGGTTGCCGTCTGTGGATTCTGTAGAAAGAGCTTGTGATGCATTTGTCCGCCCACTATCCCCCCAAGGCTCGGCAACCCTTCCCTCTCTTGCTGCCAACTCTAAGCACTGTTATTTAGAGTGATGCATTTCCCTCTGCCTTCCTGCTGGAGTGGACTCTCCATCACCTACACTAACACAAACTCACACAAACCAACAGGAGTCACGTAGACATGCCCATGAGTGTGTGAAGACACACATGGACGCTAACACGAACACACACACACACACACACACACACACACACACCCCTGCCACTAGTGTCTAGTGCAGGAACTGGAGCAGACACGTCACAGTATCCAGGGGCAGCAGATCCTATCCTGTGCAGCAGAACTTTATTTTAGACAGGTTGCCACTTTGAAGAGGCAAAAAGGCAAAGTTCTGCCACTGACTGCGCTCACAGTGAAGCTGGAAGTGGTCAAGGTCAGATTTTTTTTTCCCATGGAATGCAAATCTCATCAGTCTATTCAGGTTCAGGTATATTGTTACTTTCACACACACAGGGAAACAAAATGTCCTGCCTCACGGACCTTGGTGCAGAACATGAAAGTTGGCGTAGCCTCAGTAACGTCATCCATAGGATCCTGAAGCGTGGTTTTAAAGCTAAGCTTTTCAGAGTCAGCTGCTTCACTGTCACCATCTTGGCAGTGCCTGATTTTGGAATATGCCGGTTCCATTACAGTGGCAGGCATACACTCCCATTAGCTTCGTTAGCACAGCGGGGCATCTGGGCGTCTTGCTCAAAGGCTAACCCAAGGCTATTTAATTAATTACGCATAACTTTAAGCTTTAATAAAATGTAAATGGGTTACTTATATAAAATTCACCCCTGTACAGTTGTCATGAAAGGGGAAATTAACTATACAGACCAAAACTGTTTTTTGTACCAAGCTGTGTTTATTTCTGCTGTGAGGTTGCCCATTTTAATACAGTCAATGGGGACAGACTCGCTTTTGGAGCCAGCCTCCAGTGGCCATTCGAGGAACTGTAGTTTTTGGTACTTCTGTGTTGGCTTCACTTTTCGGCTGCTCACATTATAGAACAGACATACAGTACGTTAGGATGGGAGTAGCGTGCATCAGTGCCAGTACAGGAAGTAAATGTAGCAGAGAGGAAGGTAAGGATGTGGAAGTCAGTCGCATATACACAGCTGGGGGCCTAAAGAAGGCCTCAGTAAACTAGCAAGTTGGAGGAACAACAAGTAGATCCCTACATGAAAAGGTAAGACTGATGTTCACTGAATGTAATTTTATACCTTTGACGTCTTGGCTGGGGCACAGCCTACACTACATTGGCTCAGTAACAAGATGCAAAGATAGAGAGGAGGACTTGACTGGAGATGCCTAAGTGCAGCCAAAAGTCAAAAGTAAATGGTGAAACACAAAGGTGCTTGAAAATAAGCAGGAAAAAGTGTAGGTCCAAAAAAGACATGACATCTTTCATTAGTGTCTCTCTGAGCCTTTTCAATGGCACTGTCAGCTCACATTGGTCTCGGCTATGGTTTGTATCCTGGAAGAGAAATGGACAGTCACAGAAAGAATTCAGATATGAGTGGAAATTTGGCGCTGAGCACGAAAGCCTGCAGAGTGAATGTCTGTGTATTTGTTACTACCCCCCCCCCCCCCTTTATCACTCCATCCAGTCCTGAGTTGAGCATCCTCACTTCTCTTCATTCAGGCTCTTCAGGCTATATGGACTCATCTGCATTTCAGGGTTCCTGGCAGCCAGTGAGACACTCAGAGGATCCTCCTTTAATGTTTCAGCATTCAGCGGCCCGGCTCCGTAATTTCCCAGCCAGCGTGGCCAGGGGAGCTAAAGCGCTAAATTGCTGTCTGGAGATACTCACTGGCTCTTAAAAAAGCGACCCACTAAAATGTTCTTGTGCGGGACTGTGCAACCCAGCGCATATTTAATTCCTGGTTAATCAACGGGGGCGATAGCGTGTGTAAGAAGATTAGACCCACCCTTATTTATACATAGCAGAGCAGATCAATGTCCGTCCATTTTGTTTGAGGAGCTCACCTCCATGTGACTGGCTATTTAGCTTGTCATGTACTTGCCAATAAGATTTTAAGAAAAATAAATGAAGAAAGGTTTTTTGTCCCTACTATGGCTTCAAGCTTGTAGGGCATCACCTGATTCTTTTGGACACATCATCGCTGTCTGTTGACCACCTTCTATCTCTAAAAAGATCATCTTTTCAGGACTGAACAAATAAGCAAGTATTCTAAGCAAGGCAGTTTTGATCTTTTACTAGCTTTGCCTAAACTTATGGGCGCTGAAAGGGTTTTTATAACCCTAAGGGGTCATGAAGTGTTCGCAAGTTAAAAACACACCAAGTAAACATCCGTCAGAGCTGATGTTTCATGGTCTTCACACAATGACCTCAATAGTGACAGCAAGGATGCTCTATGCTGTTCTGCCTGCACTCAGTGCCAAGGACTCGTTGTTCTCGTACCATATTCAACAGTGTTCCCTTTGACAGTTTGTATTGCTGTTGGACAGATTGCTGAAGTAGCCTTTTGAACAGCTCTAGTCTTATTACCTTTAATTCAGGAGCAGAGGACCTTTTCCATCTGCCATCAGGTGTGTGAGTCTCGCTTACATGGTAGGCTTTAGTACGTTTAGGTTACTTGTCCTTGTTAATTTTCTGTCCTTGTGGTAATCTTTCTTAGTATTTTTCACAGTCTCCATGTGCAGACTGTGAAAAAAAACTGTGCGTTAAGGTGCCTAAGACGATTCTGTATCCACACAAGATCTGAGTCTCATTGTTCTTTTTTTGCTTAATATACAGTAGGTAAGCACATCACTGTTCTCATCACCATTGGTGTAAAAAAAACAAAACAAAACAAAAAAAAAAACCCTACTTTCTTTACATCTTCTACATAAATCCACATTCTGTGCAATGTCTCGGTTGCACTATACATGTTGCATCCCACATTCCAGTTTAAACAAAACTATGACATTAATGGATGCAGTGCAGACAGTAGGTGGGTAATCCAGGTGAACCTGTGGGTTTGACCCAGAAGTAACTCTACCATATGAGACAGTTGTAGTAGATTACTGGGGGGTAATAGCTTCAATTATCATTCTTGTTTGGATGCCCAAAGACAGGGATTTCAAGGATAGATGAAATGAGAACTATGGGGTTGTGACCTCTGTGTTGTTGTTGAGTGTTCTAATGACTATAAGACACTCATTATTTGGGGCATTGTAATGTCACTGCAGAGAAATAAATGTTATTCATGTACAACAGTTCTCTGCATTTATCAGGGTGGCTGAAGCTTATGCTACCAGCAGCTCTGACCAATGGCCAAGGTCAATGAACAAAAGAGACCTTGGAGTCTCGCCTGTTACATCCAAGTAGTAATCCTCCGTGATGTCTGCTATTTTGAAGCCTCAAGTTTGCAGCTTGCCCGTTGCCATCTTGGTTTGTTAAAACAAGAGAAACCATGGGGGTGAGGCTGAGGAGGAGTGAGGGGCAGGTCTGACCTACTCTGCACTCTATCCTGATTGACAGACTGTACCACACATGGCGAACTGTGTGACAATCACACCGTAGCCGCACTCTGATGCATACCCTGCTTTATTGTCTAAATCAGAATCAGAATCAGAATCAGAATCAGAATCAGTTTTATTGCCAAGTATGTTTTCACATACAAGGAATTTTTTCTGGTGATTGGTGCAATTGATCAGCAACAGTGGGGCTCTCTAGCCTTGTTGATGAGGCTAATAGCAGATGGGAAGAAGCTATTTTTGTGGCGAGAGGTTTTGGTCCTGAAGGACCGCAGCCTCCTGCCAGAGGGGAGTGTCTCAAAGAGTTTGTGTCCAGGGTGGGAGGAGTCAGCTACAATCTTCCCTGCACGCCTCAGAGTCCTTGAGGCGTACAGGTCCTGGAGGGACGGAAGATTGCAGCCAATCACCTTCTCAGCAGAGTGGATGATACGCTGCAGTCTGTTATTGTCCCTCTCCGTGGCAGCAGCGTACCAGATGGTGATGGAGGAGGTGAGGATGGACTCAATGATGGAGGTGTAGAAGTTCACCATCATAGTCCTTGGCAGGTTGAACTTCTTCAATTGCCTCAGGAAATACATCCTCTGCTGAGCTTTTTTGATGAGGGAGCTGATGTTTAGCTCCCATTTGAGATCCTGTGTGATGGTGGTTCCCAAGAAGCGAAAATGCTCCACGGTAGCCACGGGGGAGTCGCACAGGGAGATGGGGGTGGGTGGGGCTGGGCTCTTCCTGAAGTCCACTATCATTTCCACTGTCTTCAGAGCGTTTAGCTCTAGGTTGTTCTGCCTGCACCAGGTCACCAGACGCTCAGTCTCCCACCTGTAGGCAGACTCATCGCCATCAGAGATGAGTCCAATGAGAGTGGTGTCGTCTGCAAACTTCAGGAGCTTGACAGACTGATGGCTGGAGGTGCAGGTGTTGGTGTACAGGGAGAAGAGCAGAGGAGAAAGAACGCAGCCTTGTGGGGATCCAGTGCTGATGGTCTGGGAGTCAGACACGTGCTTTCCTAGCTTCACGTGCTGCCTCCTGTCAGACAGGAAGGAAGTCGGTGATCCACCTGCAGGTGGAGTCAGGCACGCTCAGCTGGGAGAGCTTGTCCTGCAGCAGAGCCGGGATGATGGTGTTGAAGGCAGAGCTGAAGTCCACAAACAGGATCCTGGCATAGGTCCCTGAGGAGTCCAGGTGCTGGAGGATGAAGTGGAGAGCCATGTTGACGGCGTCGTCTACAGACCTGTTGGCTCTGTAGGCGAACTGCAGGGGGTCCAGGAGTGGGTCAGTGATGGATTTGAGATGGGACAGGACAAGGCGCTCAAATGATTTCATGACCACAGAGGTCAGGGCAATGGGTCTATAGTCATTTAGTCCTGTGGGCCTTGGTTTTTTGGGGACAGGGATGATGGGCCATAATTTAAAAAAATGAGTATCATGTTGTATTGAAGAAGACTTGAAACTAGTGATTGAGACCATAAACTCATTAGGGAAACATTTACTGAGGAAATAAATCAAGTGAGAAGTAGGGCCATTTTCCCATAGATTTAAAAACAATCACACTTCTTTTTGCAACCAGTGGAGTCGCCCCCTGAATGCAGGTTTAAGACACTTCAGCATTGGCTTCACTTTTGAGACCCGGAGTCTACGTCTTCGTTTTTAAATATAGTCTATGGTTACGTCATGTTTAGGGAGAAGCCACAGGGTTTGGCTGAACCAAACTCTTAAATCCTAACATGCAGAAATGAGTTTGAGCAGAAAACCCCATTGTGCATGTAAGGTGATTTTAGTTAGGAAAATCACCGGTATCATAATATGCCAACAAAATTATGTGATTATGAGAAAAGTGCAAAAAATAATAATAAATAATTTGAGGCTGAGGCTTGCATTTTATCATAAATGTGATTCCAGCAGAGAGAACATGTCCAAAATTGCTACACTTACCGACTGCTGTAGAGTCAGCACAAAGTTATGTTACAGTATTACAAAGACTGAAAATGCCTTTTATGTATGGGTGTTGTGACGGACCGAGTTGGAAGGCAATGAGGAGTCACAGGTATCTTTTCCAAAAAGAGGGTTTATTTACCCTAAATTAGAAAAATTCAAATTACAAAAAATAACCAAAAGAGTCTGGGCCCATAAAAGAGATCAAAGTAACAAAGCTAACTGAGGCAAAATAACCTAGAGCCAGCACTCAACCTAACTCAACTGACCTACAGACAAAGAACACAAGGGAACATATATACTGGCTGATCAGACCAGCTAAGACACACAGACAAATAAACAAACAGGACAGTTGGTCTAGAGCTTAAAACAATATCTAATAACCCTACACAACAAAACATCCTACTATCAAACTAAGGTCTGAAAAAGTAAATCAAACGAAACAACTCCAAACCCCCCCAATAATATGACAGACACTTGGTTCAGTCTTAATTAGCACATCCCCTATTAAAGTCT
The DNA here is from genome assembly GCF_046630095.1 of Trachinotus anak. Lineage (NCBI taxonomy): Eukaryota > Metazoa > Chordata > Actinopteri > Carangiformes > Carangidae > Trachinotus > Trachinotus anak. The sequence goes on along the minus strand of NW_027273853.1, from coordinate 23,596,754 downwards.
CCAGCTTCCTTAGGAGTGTCCTTTGCTCTACCCCAGCCAGATGACCCAGGGAGCAGAAATAAGGAAAACCCCAGCACCAGCAAAACAGAAAGAAGAATTAGAACATCTTAAGGTAACTCATATAAATAAACACAAAAAACATGTCTACTATAAGCTAAACTAAATAACAACAACTAATATGAAATAAAGAACTATGTGTATCCTTCTTTATGCGTTTACATGTATGTGCAATATGGGTGTAAAGTGTAAGGAAAACCTAAGGTAACTAAAGATATGTCAGTGCATGGGGTTACCCACTTTTACTGTGTGGCTGCAAGTGTGGCCATCACAGGTGTCCTCAGTGATGAAACCCCAGTCAGCCAACACTGCATGTCATCGGTATTACCAGATAGTTAACTGTCAGTCACCTGAATGAACCTCATAACACACATGATAGTTAATTAAACAGCCACTTATTTGAATATCCAAGCCATGAAGTCTCTGAGAGCTCATATGTCTCTCAGGGTCCTCAGACCACTGGGGCAGAGGATGAATATGCAGGATTCTGCCAAGTTCATTTATTATACTTCCATGCGTCTTTGTATCAGTTTCACTGACAAAGAAAGTGTTGTCACATTTCTATTTTTAGATATTTTCATCCCATGAATAAGACCAACATGTTTCACAAATAAAGAAAAAAAAAATAACCATTAGTGGTAGGAGGCTGCTCCTCGGAGATCACAACCAACGGATGAAGCACAATATGCATGAATATGATTAGAACCACTGCAAGTAGCAGGGGTCAGAAGTCGTTTCACTTGGCAACTGAATATTCATCAATTTCACCCTTAAACTGTGCAATGATTAATTGAACCTCCAGTGTGATTAAAATATGAATGAGTTCCTTTCAAAGCCTAAACTCTCAGGGACGGCACATCCAAACTGAGCTGTTCATGTTTAATGCATGAACCACATATTGGTTTATCTTAGTGAGACCACTTTCTGCTGCCAGGTATTCTTTCCTCACCATATGCCTCTGAGAAGGTACGGGTTTTAGATCTCAGAGAGTTTATTCCAGACATACTGTAGATCCACGCCTTTAAACGGGTCGGCATTGCCTCTCTTTGTTCATACTTTCACTTCATCTCTGGTCCAGGTCTTTTTAGAAGGAAATAAATAAATAATACAAGAATCGTCGATGCTAATGTGGGAAATGCAAGAGCACAGGCGCTCATTCATTGCCCCGGGCGTCGTGTCTCGGCCCACTTGTGCAGCCAACCAACCTGTGGTTCTGACCCACTTTTCTGGCCTCATCCGTCACACAATGAGACTCCTGGAGACTCTGATTCATTTTCCCCATGAATCCCATTCATTCCAGCCAGGCTGTTATGTCATCATTACAGACTTACCTGCTCCGTCGTGGCTGAGGCAGGTGGGCTGCATTTGAATATTTCATTATAGCACGATAATGCTTTAAAATATGCCACAGGATGATTTATACAGGTCACAGAAGATGTTCACACATCTCTGTGCCTGAGTGGGATTGCTGCAGGTTGTGATCAGTGACCTCACATTTGAATTTATCTGTCTTCATATGATGAATTAACAGTTAGGAAAGGGTACTTTTTTTTTTTTTCAGAAGTGTGATCAAGCAGGAGGAGGACAAAATATGGATTTCTTTGTTTTAAACCTGCAAACCTGTGCCATTTACATGTGTTTGGAGAAGTTTGAAGTGGGCCTCGTGTTAATTTTCCCTCCCTCTCCAAATTGATTAAGGGATCAGGGGGCTAATTCAACCCTTAAGGAGCTACACTTAGACACAGACTCCCTGAGAGCCCCAGACGAAGTCATCCATAAACCACACATCACCCTGTGGTTAGGCAGCCTGCACCCGCCAGCCCCCCCCCCCCCCCTCCTGCTCCATTCGCGTCAAGCTGCAGCCTGCTGTGGAAAGAAATGGACCAAGACGTAAATGAATGCACTTCATTTCCAAAGACGCCAGACAATAACAGAGGGAAACATGACAAAAAAGAGATGATAATGAGCAAAATCCAATTAAATACTTAGTTGTTGTTTCAAAAAGAGGATGTGCTTGTTGAATACACAGCTTGCTTTGCAACACATGGCTTCCTCTAACATTTTCTAACATTTGCTTTAAAGGGAAACTTGATTTTTAGTAGAATAAGGGCAGATCTGGATATCCAGAGGGACATATGAGATTTAATTATGCTGCTGTTTTTATAATTTGTTTCTCTTTTAACTGCTAAATACTATTGTTTAATAGCTATAAGCTCTTTGATGATGTAACCTACACTCATTGGACTACCTAGCAACAATTGGCTGTGCAAGTTGACAGGGGCCTGGGTTTGAGTCCAGCCCAAGGCCCTTTGCTGCATTTCATTCCTTCTTTCCCAGATTTCCTGTCTCTATCACAACAATTATAATAAAGGCAAAATGGCCCAAAAAATAAACTTACAAAAGTTATCCGTAAGGAAATGTAGTATTTTAGATGACATGAGTCTCTTTCCTCTATGTCCTGAACTGTACACCACACGTAACTTAAAGTTGTCCAAGCCAACACATTTTTGACTTTGTAGATGTCATGACACCAAAAAAGAGACATCGAGAGCTTTTTCACCGCACACAGCATCAGTAATAGGCAGCAAACTAACCAACCAGCAGCCACGTTGATTAAAAATAAAAACCTGCTATAGCTACCTAGCGTCACCAGTCTAACATTATTCGATTTTTTAATACTGATGCAGGGGAACTGAAACAGAGGTAGGAATATAAAAATGTAGATGTTGAGTGATTGATTTTTCTGTTTTCTATTAACAATTCATTTTCAAAAGTTTACTTTCTCTTAGTATGTATTTACATTAAATAAAAACTATACACAGATTGTTGTCTCCCCACCAATGTTGGGACCAAACCTACGCCCTAGGGCGTTTCATAATGAACCGAAAATATTTTTCTACTTCAAATGGCTAAAACTTTATTTCATCATAGTACTGTGTGAAGTATAATGATGGGGACATGGATAAGATTGATGCAGTTGTACAGGTTGTTGTAAAGATTTGTCTACACAGGAGGCTTCATTTTAAATCAGTCCAGCTATAGACAGAGGCCATGTACCCCCTCATGTTTCCCTCCGGCTGTACACGAAAAAAAAAAAAAAAAAAAACACAACCTGAAGCAGATTTTAACACCAGTTTATTTTCATCCATTTTATGTTCATAACTGCAGTGATTGCATTGTTCGGTGAGCTGCACTCAACACATCCTGTACACATTGCTGACAGAGGAATGAAGCCATTGTGTGATACAGTAAGTCAATCCCACAGTACATTGCTTAGCATCAACACAGTGTATAAGGCTGAATGAAAGACAGAGGTAAAAGGAAATAACTCCAGTTCTATCTGGCTTTCTATCAAGGTTGTTTAAATGGATTCTTCTTGGTAAACACAGATCAAACCATATCACTGTACGGTAAGTATAAATAAATGCACCATGCTCAACCTTTCCTTGTCACATTTTACTAAAAGATATACGAGGGAGCTTGTCTCATTTCTAAACCATGAGATCGTTTGCATTCCTCAAGGAAATTTATAATCAATATTTTGCATTTAAAATTTTCTGCATTTTTTTTTTCCCCATTGATGATGCTTATAAGAAGCTAAAGAGATACCTCAGTTGAATCTGCATATGAAAGACTTAAATCTTTTACTGGTCAAAATTCAAACTGGAGTTATGCTGTGCTTGTCCTCTTTCAACACTTGGCTTCAAAGACACCTCCTACCCGGTGGCTTGTTCCCAGGTGTCATGTTTTAACATTAATGGTAACAGCTTCTATTAAAGTCTTTTCAGTAAGAATTCCACGAGCCAATCATGACAATAATGTCAGAGTCAATATTCTCTCCTGCTCATTAACTTGAGTGACTTAGATTCAAAATGTGTTGACTATGAAGAAACTGGTCATGGAAGGAGCCGATGCCCCAGGGGGGAAACTCACTCTGAGTGTGCAGGAGAAGGTTCATTGGTTTTGCTCAAGGACACTTCAACATGACAAATGACCACTGATAAATGGATTATTAGGTTTTTTTTCTGTGAACAGAACCTGACACACCACAGTTACCGAGGCTCGGCCTGGCCGAGGTTCTACACTTGAAAATTAAAATAGCTTTTTCCCCAATCAAAGTATCAGATGATTAAAAGGAACGATTCCCTATTGATTTCCTGTTAGAAGCACTCGGAGACATGTTTTGTTTATTGCTATTCTGCAAATCAGTGGAGCGCAGCAGGAAGAGAGAGCAATTACAAATGCAAATTCCCAATAAGTGCCTGGAAGGTATGTTGAAAGGTCCTCCGAAGGATTATAATTACAGCCTGGCTTGATTACATTTAAAGGGAGATGAGAAGGAAATATTCCTGAATTATTCAAGTAAACAAAAAACACCCTGAGAGCATGCAAAAAGCAAGAAATAGTATCAGTCGGACACGATCCTTGGTCTGTCTTCACTTAAGAGATAGACATCACAAAACCCGCTTTGTTTACTCGCCTCAAGCATTGCTAGAGATGTCTCTCAAAACATTTGCCATTCCTCATCAAAATCCTATATCCACAACATTAAAATGATCTGTTTTTTTTCTACACTTAATGAAGCTGAGAATGGAAACAGTGTGGGGCCAGCAAGCCGCATTATACATTTTTTTTATTACCAGCCTCTGACATTAGCTGAGATTAATGTGGAGTGGAGTCGCTGATTAAACTGCACTCCAACTGGTCAGATGTCACCATCAACCTCTGCACCAATCTCTCCAGTGAGTGAATGAAAGTGAGACTGAGAGAGAAGTGATGCACTGACGTCGTGAGGAAACACCACTTCAACCTGAGCCACCCGCCCGGCAGAAACATGAGCTGCCTCCACAACTTTTTACTATTAGCCTATATGCTAACCCATATGTAATATGTATTGAATTTCCATATATTAGATATGAACAAATCTGTATAAAACATCATTTTATACAGATTTCACTATGGGCATTTCATGTTCTAAACTTATATCTTCATAAATCCAGAGGCTGTATATATGTAATTATAATATAACACTTTAAGGTGACAAACATCACTCTTCTTATTAGGGACATGGTGAGAGTTTGGAAAATGCATTATGTGAAATCTTAGGATGCAAAATTTAGCACATGAAAATTGACTGAAAATGAACATAAATGTTAGTTATGAAGCGGATGCTTTCTGCTTCATAAAACTGTCATCATAGCATGTAGTATGTAACAGTCAGAAAACAACTCCCAGATGCCAGGGAGGTGAGATCATTTCATTTGTTTCCAATTTTTACAACAACTTGTTTTTTTTTGTAAATAATGATATCTCACAGTAGATTGTCTGAGAGAAGTGGACCAATGTCAAAAACATTCTCTAGGGGCCAAAACACCTTCAAGATGAAAAGCAGTAATAGATTCATGAAGTACCTGCTGAGCTGTGTGTAAATCCAGGGCCATAACATTTTGAACACTTCATATTTAATCACACAGAAAGTGAAGCTCTGATTACTCCTTTGAACCAGAGGGAAAACTACACAGCCCTTCTTTTTACCCATTTTCCTTTGATACTGTTACCAATGTTGACAGAAGAATCAAAGTCCTGGTTTAAAGGATTTCGACTGCCCAGGGGTGGGGGATTCAATCAGAGAGAGAAAAAAACAACTAATCATCATCCAGTTATAGTGCAGCGCAGGAGATAGCAACCCTTAATTCCTGCTCTTCATTTGTGCTCAACAAAAGGAGGCGTCCAGCATGGACAAGGGAGTGGGAAAGATTAATCTCTGCGACTCTGTGACCCATTTGGAGCAGCGTGTCTGTCTGCACATGACTGAAGAAATCAGTGTGACCTTTGGTGTAACGGTACGAATTCAGATAATGATTCTCAGCAGGGAGCCTGAAGTGTAAATTAGGGCTTCTTCTCACTTTGTTATGGAGCATAATCAAGACTCTGATGCCTCTGGACTGAAATTAGCTGGAACGAGGCAGTGAACTGTGAAGGGCTGCGGCATTATGAGGACAGGTGCTCGCCCATACAGATAAACTAACTCCCTGATAAGCCTCCCATGTGCACACAGACACACTTATTCACTCTGAGACACATACATATGCACTTGACCTATGCTGGTTAGCAGATGTGTTCATCCGAAGCACCTTCCAGTACAAACATTTTAAGTATATTTGGCCCCCAGTGGAGCTCAAACCAGAGTTTGTGTCATTCCCTGTATCAGTGGTTGGCAACTGGTGGCCCACTGGAATAATAATAATAATAATAATAATAATAATAATAATAATAATAATAATAATAATAATAATAATAATCACACACACACACACACACACACACACACACATTTATTTATTTAAATCTTACAATATCGCACTGACAATCACACATTTAGCTATAATGTTCAAATACTGCTGCACTGTCAGCACAGGGCCTGGTGCAAAAATAGCACCTAATAGCTGCTGCTTGCTTGACAGACCTCTGAAATAGCAGACATATGATGTGTGATATGAAAAGAATATGAGTGGATGATATAATATGTGACCGTGGGCCACAGCGCAACACATGTGAACAGTAACAAAAAAACAGATTGAAAAGGACAGGCCTACTATTTAAAATTTTTGCAATATATATATTTATATATATATTTATAGAAAATTTACGGACAGCTCCTTTAAATAGCCACACTGAAATGTTAAGAAATCTATTATGTAAGAAATATGCCAATTTTGCCAACAGTTCACTCAATAATTTCTCCCATTCCCTTTTTCCTAATGCTTAATGGTGGTAAACCAAGATCCCAGTGGACTTGTAACAAAACTGGCATTAACATGACGGATTTCATTCTCTCCTTCCGCAGGTACATGGCAGAGAACCGTTTTTCCAGTTTCTTGCTTGTAATCCAACTTCTACATGCACCTGACTCACAGGTGATGGACCCATGACATTTACACAGGCATCTCTCTGGCTGCACAGTGCATTGCGCAAATACCAGGGCAGCCTGGCTAATCTCCTACTTTTCTTACACGCTGTTATTCAGGTTACTTTACTTTAATTTTCACATGGGTCAGACCTATCATACTGCCATTTAAACACTCTGTGGGAGGACAACATCCTCATCTGGGTTTTTTTATTATGCTGCTGTTGAAAGAAAACGCTAACTTTTAGTAGCTACAAACAATTCATTAAAAACAGTGTCAGCACATGTTTGAGATAAATTGGTTTCATGAAATCTGTAGGCCTGAAACTTGCTCTGCTTTTAAATTACCATGTAAACTGTCAGTACAAGTTAGATCTGTGACTCCCAGGTGGGGATGTGAGGAATAATATGAATACGAAGCATGGTGTTGCCGGAAAAGACCAAGAATGCACAGAGGGCTTTAAAAAAGGATAAATAAAGCTTAGGCGCAAGACAAACAGGATGATAAACCAACAAAGATTAAAAAGAAAACACACAGTCATACACACACACACACACACACACACACATCACTTCCTTCGTATCAGCTGTCTGTCAAAAGCTGAGCCCCCCCCCACCACCATCTGATCTGACGAGGCCTTGCCAAGGATCAAATATGCTTACAAGCTGCCCAGCTTTCAGCACCAATCATGTCTGCGTATGCCTTAGCATCTGACACCAGCCCACCAACCCCCTGAGCTTCTGGGATTTTTTTTTTTTTTTTTTTTTTTTTTTTTTTTAAACATAGCATGCATCTTCACCACATCGACTGCCAATCGCCAACCCTCAAACTCCCCCATCCTCTTACTCCTCCCATCAGAACCTGCTATATTGCTCATTCAGCCAACTGCTAACTGAGCCTGAAACGATTCCTGCTCCAGGGGGGAGGTTACAGCTGCCCATCTGCGCCACTTCGTCACTCACTGACCGGGTTGATTGGGAGGAAGCGAGTGTGTTCTGCTGATGTTCACTCACACTCAGTATTCTGCTGTGAAGTAACAGAGGATTTGGTTCATCTGCCTGCTCTGCAGCATCAACAAGGACCCGAGGATGTTGTGTCACCTAAACTTGTGTATGAAGATTTTCCTTGTTTTTGCCATTTTCTTCTTAAATCTCTTTGAGATAGTGAGGTGATATTAAAGCTGAGAAAGGCAGAGCAAAGGAGAGAATATCAATAGATTTTGTTTTCTCTGGATTCAGCTTTTGGCCAGGATGTGTTCAGAGGCAGGAGATTTTAACGTTACAAAAAAAGGCCAGTGGTTTAAAGAACTGGTGCAAACAGGTGAGATATACAGTACAAGTACAAGACATCAGAAAAAAAAAAAAAAAAAGTAACAAAGCTAGTAACAAAGATGCTTAATATATATATATATATATATATAAATTACGTGACTATGAAGAGAAGCCTGTTCTGTTCTGTTATTTCTTTTATCAACATTGACTTTAGTATATTTCATTGTATTGTGTATTTACTTTGCAAACTGCTTTTAGAAGAGACAGAATACAAATAATTCAGGCAGGACAACCACAGTCAAGTAAGAAAGAAAAACAAACATTCATATAGTACAATTCTACAGTCAGTTTTTTCATCATTTAGATTTTTGAAGGCTATTCTCACACTGATTTTTTCTCTTTTTTTTCCCCCCTCCTTCACTTTCAAAAGACACAATCCGGGTGCTCAACAGTGTGCCACTGCAAACAGCATACAATAAAAAGGTTTAGAAGTAAACAACAACAACAACAACAACAACAACAACAACAACAACAACAACAACAACAACAACAACAACAACAACAACCACCACCACCACCACCACCACCCAAGAACAGAGCTGGGCATTGGGCTTTGTGTTATCTGTTCAGAAAGTTTGAAGTCTCACTGCAAGGTAACAGAAGTGGCTAAACCATGGCTCATTAAGTAATTGTGTTTAGATATTTATGAGCTTGAACCTTGTGATATCCAGTGAAAAGTGAAACAGTTGCAGTTGCGCATTGCAGCTACACTTATTCAAAACTGGTTTTCAGAAATGCTCTGGAGGAAGGATGTACAGCAATCTCATTGGCTGAAAAGCAGCCTAATGGGTGGATGCACATATAACCAAATACATTGCCTTTTAGATTTGAATTAGGGTAAATAAATAAAAAATAAATAAATAATAATAATAATAATAATAATAATAATAATAATAATAATAATAATAATATATGCAAATGTTTTCTCCATCTGCTATTCAGTTACTTACCTGTGTTTGTTAGACCATTGGGGATTGTTTGTCCTGGGCAGAACTGCCTGAGGAAATATTGTTAAAGTGAAACTCCATGTTGTCCTCCAGCAGCGCTCCTACACTCTGCTAAAGTGGTTCCTGTGTTAATGGGAGAGCCGTCCTCTGCTTAACTCCACTTCTCCATCAGGATGCTCCTTAACATTTCAAGCATTAGCATTTTTATTCAGCTGGAAAATTACTCAGTACATTTTACAGAGCTGACAGCGTTATTCATTTACAATAAAAATATATGTTCAACCAGCGCTAATTTGCAACAGCAGACTGCTAGAAAAATTTGTGAAAATTAAGGTGTTAAAGACCAAAATATAGTTGTTTGATGTATTGAATCCAATGTCGTAATAGAAGCAGTGATGTGGTAGTAATTTAACAGATGATTATCATAAAGATAAAGATATTCTAAAACCTTCTCCTTAAATATCTATACCTATATCCACCTGGATTATGGAAACCATTAGTGATTTTTTTTTTTTTTTTTTTTTAAATGTGAAGGTGAGACCACCATGCTCTTGCCCTCAGTAATGTTCTTGATGTTTGAATGTTATTACATGGAGAGTTCACATTCTACAACTATGTGTGCACAATATATTGAGTTTGAAGGCTAATGCTCATAAAAAAGGAATATTTAATTTTTGATTAAATCCTTGCAGTGTGCTGAAGGCTTCGAAACAGCATTTAGAATGTGAGGGAAAAAAAAAAAAAAAAAAAAAAATGTACAGAATATAATTGAAGATTTTCTTCTGTGCCATCTATGTGGGTTGTATGGCCATAGCCCTAGTTACAAATGCTTTAACCATTTTGAAAATCTGATTATGGTGGGAAAAAAAAAAAAAAAAGGCAGTTGCTTGTTTTGCAGCAAATGAATGAACTCTTATACACCATTTACAGCTGGAAGTTTAATACCTGTAATATGTGAAGCCTTAACTGGTGAAATGAATCCAGTCCGTCCATCATCATCATCATCATCATCATCATCATCATCATCATCATCATCATCATCATCATCATAAAATCAAGGTAAAAAAAACTGGTTTCCTTCAAAATAAAACTACAAACATGAAATCTTATTTCATCTTCACTGTGGGCGCCTTAGTGCATCCCTCCCTATCAAAAATCAAGTACAGTTATACTTTGTGTGGGTATGAATAAGCATTTATGATAAAGTAAAATTCATTTTAAGATATTGCGTAGTGATATTTTAGAGATGTGCTGTAGGTGGCTGAAGCTGCTGGTGTGCAGGATAACTCCACTGGAGCAAAAACTGGAATTGGATGAATTCATAATTGCCTGTCATCTTCATCTGTTTGTATTGTGCGTGTGTGCGTGTGTTCGTGTGTGCGTGTTATATTTTAGGGGCATGAGATGCTATAAGGGTGCTGGTACAATAAAGACTATTTGTACCCTCTGTATCTTCTGTACAGGTTCAACATGAACATGGCTACACTCCTTAATGTTACTGCTGTGTTAACATTTCCAGCCATTTGTCCATGGTCTGATGAGGGAAAGGGCGATGATAGTATCTGTATGTATGTGTGTGTGCGTGCACAGCAGCAGGGGAACACCCTTGGACATCATTTGCCCTGACAGGTCTGGAGCAGAGTCCGGCCGTGAGCCACGTTAACTGATGTGTCAGGTGTTGGAATTTCTTTCTGCCATCTAGCCTCAGTTCAGATCAGCATATAAGTCAAGCCGAGTCAAGCCGAGCCAAGCCAAGCCAGACCAAGCCTTTTCCACTCCGCTGCTTTCAGCACACCAGGCACTGAACTGGCCCTTTGTCATAGCACCAACTGTCAGCCACCAGCATTTTTTTTTTTTTTTTTTTTTGCCGGGCTTGCCAAAGGAGCTCAGGGGGGAGCTAAAAATGGCAACAAGTTGGTGAAGTTTCTGACTCATGTGCTGAGTGAGGGACTGAATAGAAACCATGCAAACATAAGTTAGTATGGGTTGATTTAAAATCTTTACATGTTGAAGTTCCCTTCTATTTCATTTGGAAGTTAACATTAACAGCCAGATAAAATCTGTATAGAAGCAACACCACCGGGGATGAAAACTGATTCACACTGGATTGTTTCTACATGTCAATGGAGCTGCAGCTAAAAAAAGAGACAGAATTTATTGCTCTACAAATTACAAAAGACAAATCCAGATCCTGGAAATCCAGCATCAGTTCTCGCTGTAGCTGCAGTCCTGGAATTTATCTGTACAGCCTCATCATTCACCAGCGCATTGTCAGCAACGACGGTTCCACTCCATTTTATTGATACAACCTTCTTGCCACAACACGCTCCAGTGCCTTCTTTCCATTCATAAATGGATGAACAATTGTGATGTCCAGCTGCTTTACACACAGCTTGCAGGGGGGTAAAATCCCTTTTCCCCCCCAAAGGGTTAAGACTTGCAAAGAATATTTGCAAGGAACACTGCAGACCTTCACACATACAGTGACATAATGAGGTGATAAGGAGCTGGACCAGACATAACATTTTGTGATCACTCTTATGCACCTTAAGTACAATATTAATAGAGACTTTGCACCAATTTCAAATATCAGGTTGCAAGCTACAAATTCGATGAGTCAGACACCTGATCTTCTGCCTTGTCACCATCACCTCTGCCTGCATCAAAACCATTCATCTACAAGACAACAGACCCAGTCGGTGCCAGTTAAATGGCTCCTAAACCTTTACACGGCCGTAACCATGCATGATGGGACCATCAACACAACCGCACCTTGAGTCAGCTTTTATTTGAGGTCATTTACATCCACATCACATGAACAGTGTATGAGTCATAGTCCTTTTTTATACTTTATATCCCGGAATGTTAGGGATGCAATTACACCTGTTGATCCTCTTTCATCTTTACCACTTGCTCAGTCTTTCCGCTCTCACTCTGATCTTTTGTGGGTAAAAATCAAATCATTTGTGATGTTCCTGGGGAGTGTGCGGGTGGAAAGCAGAACTCAGACATAAAGGTTAAAACAAGATTTTTCTTTGTTTCGTGTTAAGAAAACAAGTGAGCAACAGGTGGGGATTCAGCCAGAGTCCAAAAGTGGAGCACGCCAACAGGTAAAATAATGAACTGGCTGGTAGAGAGAACAGAACAGGGGAGGAAGGCTATATGAGGTACCACGGATCAGTGGGCAAATGGCGGCAGCAGGCGGGAGGCTGGTATATATACACACTGGACTTAACAAGAGACAGGTGTGGCCTGGGAATGCAGGGCAGGTGTGCAGGTGGAGGTTCTTAGGAAGGTTCCTGACGGAGTGAAATAATCTGGAAGTATCTGAGTAGCAGCCATGAGAAGAGCTGGTTGGATGATCTAAATACTGAGGAAAGGAGCCCCAATGCTTGCTATCTTATCTCCTTCAGCGTAGCGTCCTTTATGAAAGGAAATGGGATAATGCTGTCCCATAGTTCCTTGCGGCAGCAACATTTTAAGTGATGCGCCATTTCAGTTTCCAATTAAATGTAGAACAACAGAGCATCTGGTTTATGCTTGTGACACGAATTATAATTTATGGACAATTATACTGAACTGAATAAATTGATTTTGTTAAGTAGATGCTTCAATTATTCATCATTGTAACAAACTACTATATATATACATAAATGTTGTTTCACTAAATGTCTGCTTTTGTGGAATGTACTAAAAAATGTATTTACTCATTTACTTATTTCAAGATTTAAGTCCTGTTTTTGTTTTTTTTTTTTGTTTGTTTTTATCTTTAAATTCAACAATATCTATTGTGTCAATTTTACATAATGGATGGTTAATGAACTCTATTCATGAACTGGAAACATCTTTTCTTAGAAGGTGTGATTTTGCTTTGGACAGTTAACTGTACTTGAATTGTAGGCCTATAGCATTGAGTTTGTCACTGTAAAGTGCTATCAGATTCTCTGTCTTTTCCTAAATCCTCATGAATTGTCCTTCACATCTTTCCTTGACCTCATGAATTTTTCCATCAGGCTCAAGGAAAAGTGTGGAACCTGTCACTGCACGGGCACTCACTACAGCCCAACAGCATCTCTGCTGCTCACATTATTTTGCTGTGCAAACATTCAACAAGAATATAAACAAGCAATATTTCCTGAATGACAGGTCAGCCCCACCCACTCTCTCAATCCAGCTGGACATTGGAGAGCCTTGTGAATTTGCAGGTCAAAGTTCAACCAGATTGTACTGGAGTGAAGCGAAGAAGGTGGGTCAACTTACGACTGGATGAGTAAGAGCAACATGACAGAATAAAAATGAGAAGTATACCTTTACATCAAAGGGCTATGGGTCCCACTCTTCTCACCAAATACAGATGTAGACACCTTTAAACATCACTATCATAATCAATGTTTCATATCAAGTGTGCTGGAGGAGAGGAGAGAGAGCCAAAACTGTGAAAAACATATCACTCCCCCTCATTTTCTGATTATATTCATATTCAAGATGAGTGTGACATGCTTTTTCTCTGGCTGGCACAAATTGAAGCAAAAGACACATCTGGACAATTTGAACTATTTCAACCTGAGTGAGAAATTGGTATTTATCCTGAGGCTTTATACCAACAAATCATGAGCAGACGCAGCTAAGAAAAGGAGAAGTGTCTGGAGGGAAATGACAGAAAGAACTGGAGAGCCAAGAATTACAGATCTGAGATGTCCTTTGTACATTAACAAAAAAAAAAAAAAAAGACTGACTGAAAAAACAGTCAAATTTGCATCGATATCACATGACCGGGATTTACGTTTGGTTCAAACTGAGGTGTTAACACTGCTCTCAACAAGCCATCAGGTTTCAGAACCTGAGTTTTTTTTTTTTTTCTCTCCTGATGGTCCGTTTCCAAAGTGCATGTGCATGTGCATGCACACATTGACACACAACCACATACACTAAAAGGCATGCTTTAAGTCACTCAAGCACTCAAGGAGATGCTCATACCCACAGACCCTGACACACTCCCCTCATTTATCTGTTACTGTCATGAATACAGAATCACACACAAACACACACTTATTTACAGTCCTGTCAGTCTTGCAGATGATTTGATGTCCTGAGAGCCCGTCATTAGATACACAACTTCTGAGCACAGTCTGAGGAGTGAATAATGATGGAGCAGTGCGAGTGCGTGGTCTGCTCAGAGCAGCAGCAGCAGCAGCAGCAGCCGCTCAGTTTACTTTGAGAGAGCTTGTCAGGTTAGTCAGCATTTATCTTGTCATTGGGCAACACCACCCTGCTCTTAATACAAGAGGACATACACGTATATTTGCATCAGTATGCACGCGAGGGCCGTTCCTGAATACACTTAACTCCTGAAAAGCTTAATGTCAATGTTCTCTTTCATTAAGCCATTCTGAAACTTAACACTTGTGCTGCCCAACCAACTTTTCTTTTAGGAAAACAAAATAACATTTGCTGCATTTCCATTGCAATTTTATACAAAATAGGGGCTTTTATTTTTTCAAAAAGATGACAAAACACAATTGCTAATGGTCTATGTTGCCATTGAGTGATGTTCTGTGAATAAAGCTGATATCATTCCAATTAAACACAGTGACGGATTTCCAGTATCTGGTCATAGTTGGGACGATTGCATCCATTGCAATAGCCGTTGCAGTATTTAATTGAAGGAGGGGGGGCCATCTGGTGCATGCAATGAGGCTCAACAACTTCTTGTTCAGGTTTAGGAAATGGTCATGTTTTGGGTTAAAATAAGTACTTCTTCAACATTAGATGATCTTTGTTGTCATGGTTAGAATAATAACAATGTGGTTAACTTTGTCAAATGATCATGGATGATAGAAACAACATAAACTGCTACTTTCACATGGGGATCACACGCCGCTCTCCTGTGTCATATTCCTGCGTTTCGTTGACTCATCCATCCACCACAACCTCCTCCTGATGTGGACTTTCTCACTCTATAAACTACTTCACCGCACTTTTCCCTTTGCTCCTTTCATAATTACTCTGGCCACTACATGTCGCCTAATAACAAAATGTAACTGTAAATGTAACCTAATAATCTGCTGCACAAACCTATGAGTTCATATTTTACAGGGCGGTCTCCTCGTGTGACTTAAATGTTTCCTTTTCACTTTGAAGCCGATAAAAACTTTTAAAACTTTATGCATGTTTTGCTGGTCCACCAGATACCAGATTTGAGCCAGTAGTGCCCACGGCAAGCCCGCTTGTGCTTTTTTTGTCGGGGGTCTTTTTAGATGAAAACTTTTTGCTGATATTGTATTATTTCAAATGTCGTTTACAGAACCTTTAACCACCACTCAGAATTTCACAGTTCTGTCCATGTGTTTTTGTCAAATGTTAGTTGTAGCTGAAAGTCTGTCTGGCCTAATGCCTCAAGTACTTTTGAAGTTCTTTGACTCTTAGATATCCCTCCATCCCTCCATCCTTTTTTTAACTTAATGTTTAAATCAAAACTAAATAATTTAGGTATGTTGGAGCAGTAATTCTAAATGAGTAGAGCTGACTACCAGGCTGCAAAGATGCTATTTGACAAGAACACATCTAACCATGTTCAAGAAGCTTCTATACAGAATTATCCAGGTTTGTTTTAGTTCAACCATTTCTTTGCCTCCTTCATTTCTTCACATCTGGAAATTTTATGCAGGGTTCTTGTAAGGAAGATTTCTTGAGGAGATGAGGCTCAGTTGAACATTTTATTATCAATGATCAACGGGTCAATAATCAGCGAACATGCATTCAGGAGATATTGACAAAGAGCAACTCTTGAACACAGATCTAATATAGGTTGTAACATGTGTTCTAACAATATACCTTACCATACATAGTAACTCCTGACTACTGTGAAGCAGTATCTTCTTGCATATCTGCTAGACCTCCTGGTGCCATGTAAGAAAGCATACATCTCCACATATCAAGTGCCAGTTATATAAGTACTACACATGTTAGACATAGGCCCAAGACAAAATTCCATGATCAGTTCTCTAATTATCTGCAGTTGTCGGGGTAAAGGCTGAGACTGACCTACGTACCGGAGCTAACTCATTTTTTTGTTTTATTTTGTTTTCTGGACGCATAAGTATATATAACTCCTGCATCCTTATTCTGTCCAAAGGGATCTCACTTTACTTCAAAGGTTGAAAACTCAAGGGTGCTAAGCAAACTCACAAACACACATACACACTGCCTGTCCAACCTGGACACAGTGGGATCCAGGTTTTGAAGATTTTCTTATTTGTATTTCAAGGTTCCCCACTCACATTGCTGGAGGGCAATGTCTTTGTGTTGATGACACAGCAGAGTTCACGGTGGAAACAATGAAGCCACTGTGTTGCAAAATGAATGCAGCATGAAAAGCAGCTGTTAGTGATGGATGTCTAACAGTAAATACGGATAATTCTGTAATGAATGAAGGGACTTTACCAGAAATTCTGCTGCATAAGTGGAAAGTTAAGCCATAATATTACCTGGGAGACATGAAGTAATTTCAACTTATTTCAGTTAGTTTGATTTTCAGTTTTTTGTAGTCTTTAGAAAATATTTCCAGGCTATAATTTCAGTATAAAAAATCTATTATTACTTCTCACATTTTGAAGATAAATGCCTGCTGGTAACGTATAACCACATATAAACTCTCAGCCATAACTTCTTTTTTGTGTTCTTCCACACAATATCCATCTTTTATCCTCCAGGCGACAGAAACAGCGGCAGCGGTGGAATCTGTAGAGGAACAATAAACTTTCCAGTTTTACTTTGGTGAAACAGGAAGTAACAAACAAATGTTTTCAGGGCAGTAAATTTCATTATTTTGTGCAAATGGGTTCAGCAAAACACATGGTTGGAGGGTAATTCATTAATTATACAATGATACTTATCTAAAGCAAATAGGGCTTTATTATACTTTTCTGATATTGCATGAATCTTCCAGATGCAGTAAACACCATCAATCTTGTGCTCCAAGCAGATTAAAGAAAACGCTGAAATTACCAAGAAATACAGAAACCATCTGAGCCAGGATGGTTATTATCGGAACTATCATCTTCTGTGCCCAGTGAAACAAAAACACACACAGCTAAACTTTAAAAGAGGGAGTCTCATTGTTTGTTTCAAAGTGCATCATCTGGTTCCTTTTGCTTGGGGCGTCCTCTTGTGCCATTTTGTACGTTTTAAATGTGGCACAGCTGTTGAAGCTAAGAAAACTCCTCAAGTGTGTAAAGAGGTGATTAACTACACTTGTAATCCTTAGAAGTCTCTCCAGCTTGAGACAAAGTTCATCTTCATTCATTGATCCCTGGGGTCGTTTAAATGAAAATGTTGAAAATGGGTCATTATGGCAGCAGACGTGAGTTAAAAACTGGAAAGGACTGAAAAATAGATTTAAGATAAAGTGTCACTATGATGTTAATAAAATGTTAAAAAGTCTTTTTTAATGGATGGCTGTACAATTTATATGAGCATGTTCTATTCCAAGTTCTACATTTAATCACTGAGAAAGAATAAAAGTTGAAATTTTTAATAACAACAGACCTGTGCAAGAAGCATATGCACAGAGTGCATATGATTGGCTGGTGTCACATCAGTCAGTTTGAGACTAAAAATCCTCTATTAACTTTGGTGACTGAAGGGACAATAAATAATTATAATAAATTAAAGTTATTGAA
The DNA here is from genome assembly GCF_046630095.1 of Trachinotus anak. Classification (NCBI taxonomy): domain Eukaryota; kingdom Metazoa; phylum Chordata; class Actinopteri; order Carangiformes; family Carangidae; genus Trachinotus; species Trachinotus anak. The sequence goes on along the minus strand of NW_027273853.1, from coordinate 23,578,830 downwards.
CAAAAGGGTGTAAACAGACCATTTCCTCTGCAAAGACTCAAAAAAACAAAGTTGGAATGAAAGTCACAGCATGTGCAGGTTGTTTTTTAAGAGCTGGCCGAGGTTCAGCTGAGGTTTTTATGCTTTGCTAGATGAAACACCCTTAATGAACTGCTTCACTGGGATGGAGATGCAAGTGGTTGAGCCTTTAAATGTGAAATAAAAGAGAAATTATTGCTGGTGGGACATTTAAAAAATGCACTCACTCACACACACTCTAATTACAAAGTGTAAAAAAAAAACAACAAAACCTAAATTAAGTCCTTAGCTGCAATTTATGTTACATTATTCAATGTATTCAGAGATAATTTGTTAAGGTTGCTTCAGGAATGCAATTTTATTGCGACAAGGCTCTCAAAAAGACTTTGAAACCAAAATAAAAGTCACTTCCTCCGTATTTATCGCACGTCGCAGTGAGACATGCAGCCTGCCCACTGCAGATAGTAGGGGTTTTTAATTACTTCCTCTGTGTTTAATTAGCACAACTTATTGGAGTTTTGTGCTGAGAAGAAGAAAACAAACATTAGTCCACAATCAATTACAAGTGGTTGTAGTTTTAGAAGCCAGAGCAAAATGACAAAATTAACTCATTTTTTTTTTCTTTCACAAAAGTCTTTTTCACAGTCTTGTTTAAACATGGGCTGAGTATTTCTGGGCTGCCTGGCTGTATCCGTCATCCAGCAGGCAGCCAAAGTCATGGCTGACCTCTCTTTTTGACACAGGTCAACCAGATGTCACTGGAGCAGCAGCACTGCCATAGTAACTCCTTCTGCATGATATGAAACAAACACGGCCACCCTGGTCATCCATCATCTCCCTAGTGAGGCCCATCCATCATCACAGAGGTACGCTGACATCCACTTTGCTCTGGTTCCTCTCGGCTGGACTGTGATTGGACGGTGTTAGGGAGCCGAGTTGCCTAAGCACAGGGGTGCTTTCACGCTCTTGGAGCAGAGAAACACCCAAACTGTACAACCTGACAGAAACACATTGATTTAGAAACCTATAGAGATGGGATTCATCAACCTTGGGGGCTTTGTTCACGAGAAGGTTTTCTTTTTCCCCTTCAGATGGCGAGCAGCATGAAGACCATCAAGGTGGACAAAACAGGGCCAGAGGCATCTGTTAACGTCTTGTGGTCTGATACGCAGCAAGGTGTTGTCAAAAGGAATTGAGAAGTCAGTTTGTCTGCAGTTCTGCTGAGAAATCTTAAAAGACTAGTTTAGTCTTGCTGGTCATGCCAGCTTTTGGCTCAAAGGTATACTGTACTCTGTACACTGAGCACTGAACATTTTTATCCCAGCTGAGACTTTCTCAGAGCACTCAAGCAGCCTAATTCACATTTCTGACCTTGAGCTATATGCTGAGCATAAAGGCAGGGGTATGCTTTAGAAGAACTTAGCATAGGGTCCAACCACATCAAGAGACTTTGTAGTTGTTCTGAACTGCCACAATTAAAGACCTGTTAATGGTCCAATTGCGTCCATTCAGACATCAGGACAATAATGCAAAGAACAACATGGTTATTTTCACTGTGGAAATTTTGCCTAATTTTCAAAGTTCACAGAAACATGCAAAAGGAGCATTCTGCGAACTATCTGGGGAAAAACTGTGTAGATTTAAAAACAGTTCTCCAGTAAATTGCTAAATAACTTCTGCCAGAGCTATGGAGCTATGAGGAGGCGACATCATTACACAGAAGAATACAAATCTATGGGAGACAAAAGGTTATTCCTTTAAAATAACAAATTTACAGCAGTCTAACACCACTGAAGTCAGGAGGGTGAAGGAGACACTTGCAGTAGGACTGGTAAATTAGCAGACATCAGAGTGAAAATAGAACAAAAGCACTTTGACAGGTGTGAATCCACAACCAAAATTTCATCTACAGTATGAGCAACTTACATTTATCTGGATCATTAATGGTAAAAAAAAAAAAAAAAAAAAAAAAAAACCTGACATTTCCTCAGCTGGCAGCAATAGCACAAAATGCTTTTGCTTTTCAACTTTCGGATAGTCTTTTTCTGCACAGATGAAAGCAGCCTGACTGGACCAGAGCCCATTGAGAGATCCAGATAAGATCGAGAAGGAGATATTGAGCCCTTCATACAAGACACAAAGAAGAGAAAAGCTTCTTTCTTCAGCTCCTTTGAAATTCTGTAGAATAAAATGAAATTTGAATTACATAGTTATCTACTGTTTTCGGACGGCTGGACTGTGAAGCTGGTTTTATCAGCCTCTTATTGTTAACACTACCTAAGTGGGATGAGTACACAAAACGGAGAGCGTGAAAAGGCATCTTCAATGAAACAATGTTCTGATGTTTAAAGTGATGAGAAAGAAAATGTTTAAGGGGGAGATAAGATGAGAAAGTATCTGTGTTTGTGATGTACTGCGCCAATCAATTAAGTAGATAAGATGCAAATCATTACTCTTACAGAGTGGCAACTTAATAGCATCATAGATTTCTGGCAATTACGTTAATTACTTCATTTAATTTACAATGGTTTGTTGCAGACGGTGCATTACCATCATGGCTAACCAACGGGAATGGAGGACAGGCAGTGAAGTGAGGGAAACACGATCAGATCGTGTTTGATCTAAAACCTGGTGGAAAACCATCAGCATGCATGTATGATGAGCCTGTTTACATTTTTACACATCCTCTACATCTTTGCAAAATTTGACTTTCGACTCCGTAAATGAGTAACAGATGGAAAATACAACATTTAATATGCTGTTGGTGTTGTCTTCTGAATTCCTGCCCCAATTTATATGTTTTTATTTTAAGAGAGTCACATCGATTTTTTTCTTGTGATCACAGATGGCTATTTCTGCTAGTTGTAAAAACAAACCACATGGAGTTTTATATGTAGGATTACGAATGGGGATGTAGTCTTCTAACTGTGTCGGACCCTAGCCGCAGGTGCTATTGAAAATAATGTTAGGCAATAGCAAAAAAAAAAAAATGTAATTGATTCAGATTATCAAGCTAAATCACCTTTAGTGTGCTTGGTGAATCCTTTGCTTTTCTTCTGGCGCCATCAGTAGGTTGACTTTTTTGGTGCAGAGTGAAATTTTTCAACAACTTAAATTTGTCTGACAATTTCATTTATGACAAAGTACCAGCAAAAACCAATGGCACTCCCATCAGCCTCAGCTCTACTTTGCATTTCGTGCTAATAAGCACATTTTTAGCATGCTAGCATGTTAAATTAAGACGGGAAACATGACTAACATTACACCTGCTGAACATCAACGTGTTTACATTGCTTTTGTGAGCATTATAACAAACCAACCTTTGGATCTCAACTGTTATCTCACTTCAAATCTGGTTTTCTTTACTATGACCATTTACCAACAACTATTAGCCTTGTTATTACAGTATTACTCTGTTATTAGCCTACTATATTACCTGTTCACTGGTAACTCTTGTGGTATTTGACAGACAAATCTGTGAAAAGGTTATGCATCACATTAAACAGATGTGTATGAAGGTCATCCTTGCTGTGACTATTATCATTATCATCTTAATTATTACCCCATCATCATTATCATTATCATCATCATCATTATCACTGTAACCTCAGTCCCATACCTGTCACCATCTTTCTAATCTCTCCTGTCAAGGCTTTAAGGAACCATCCTTCATATCCTGAGCACTTCCCCACATCAAGTAATAAATATTTATTAAAATCATAGTCTGCCTTACTTTCTTTCTAATTTTGCTGTGAAAGTTGCTCAAGAAAACTTTTGCAAATTGCAGATTCTGTAGTTTTATACAAGCAGTAGCTGTGGAGGGTGTAATGACTATTTCTTATCAGACCAGGATTCAGGATTCTGCTTAGTCAGATTTGGGCCCAGTCAGTTACAGGTGGTGAATTCAATTCAATTCAATTCAATTTTATTTGTATAGCGCCAAATCATAATATACATTATCTCAAGGCACTTTACAGGGTAAGGTCAAGACCTTACTTTGTTACAGAAAAAAACCCAACAGTTCCCACAACGAGCAAGCGCTTGGCGACAGGGGGGAGGAAAAACTCCCTTTTAACAGGAAGAAACCTCCAACAGAACCGGGCTCAGGGTGGGCGGCCGTCTGCCTCGATACATCCTTACATAACAGTTTTCATATATGTGTACTAATTCACATGCAAATGCAGTTGGAAAATCTTTGTACTGTGCAGCTGAAAGCTCAGTTTAAAATCTTTCTCTAAAACATTCAACCTCTGTGACTAAATAAGCAAAGATTATAGCAAAAGCTAAAAAACAAACAGTTGTAAATTAAGGTTAAAGGCTAATCTGCTTCACTGGAGCTAAGTGGTTTCTTTCTGGATACATTAAAATAAACAAACAAATATAGAATCTTCTCATGTGTTGTTCTGACATTAGAAGTTCAGATAGGATCCCATTGCTTTTGCAAAGAGCTGATTGACAAAATCGATCTTCAGGGCCTTTACATGTCAAGTCAAAGACCCCCTCCAATGAAAATCAGGTGTTTTAATTGTGCTTATTATATTATTAACTATAATTTAGCTTTTTCTTAAGTATTTGATACTGACATTTGCAATTTCTTTCTCTTGCACTGTCCACTTTGCTACTGCTGTAATACTGCAGATTTCCCCACTGTAGGACTAATAAAGGACTAATATATCTTATTCTTAATCTTAACCATGTTAACATGTCCATATGATGTTTTTTACATAATACAAGACATATCATGAGTGAAATAACCTGTCAACGCCCTGGCTGTTCATTTTTCACCCTGGGAGTGCAGTGAACCAATGACAGTCTCATAAAAACAGATTCAGACAGCCAGGGATTCGTACGTCTTATATAGAAGGAATCAATCCCGTCAATTTGCAGAGACATGGGTTAGACAATATAAACCTGAAACTTTGTCAGGACAGAGAGCTCGAGTTAGCATTAGGACAACCACTAACACTGTGTCAGCCACTGCCAGTTACATGCTAGCAAACAGTATAAACAAATGCTAACTACTCTGCTCTGTCAGCTAGTCACAGATTTTGGTGCACAGCAGACTACTCATCTGAGTCTGGGTCTGACTGAGGCTCAAACATGTGGCTCATGTGAGTCTCTCCGAGTTTCCTCTACTAATCATCACTGATATGCTCCACTGTTTCAACTCTCACTTTTTGTGTGGGAAAATTATGTTAAAAAGCATAGCATAATATTTTTACATGGTTGATCTCTGGAGAGGAACTTTAAAGATGATTGAGCAAGGTTGATTTGTTTTCTTTAATGTTTTTCTATGGTAAATACATGTTTTTACTCAGACTCCCATCACTACGCCATTGCACTAAGAAGAAAAACATGACTAAGGATTATGAATGAATGAAATATACCAGAATGCACACTGTTTACAGAGCTGGTATTGGTACCCTCAGGTTACATTTGATGTATGTAGTCTTACTTATGACATAAAAAACTTAGTTTTAATCTTTTCCTTATATGTGGCATTTCTTCAGATTCCTGACGATTTAGTGCCGAATTACATTTATGATAGTTTTTTTCAATTCATTGAAATTCATCATTCTAGACTGGATTCACAGAAACTGTTAAACAGCAGCCTCTGATTTTACAAAATAAGACAAGTTAATTGCAGATGTCAACTGCATCAGGTATCCCTGCTGAAAGATAGAGAAGGCTTAGACGATAATGATACCTCCACATCCCCAGCAGGTCAGCCAACGCACTCAGCTTAAAATTGCTCATTTGAGTCTTATTGTGATTGACAGACCAAAGATTGATCCACCCCAATCTCAGGCAGTGAACTTTAACACTGGCACAGGTAGTCTACTACAGTGTAATGCAAATGCCCGCCTACACCGTGTCACAGCAGTGGACAAGCGTCAACACTTTCAGTACGTATTGATCTTCTGGTGACACTGGATTTAATATGCTTCAGACTTGTCAGCAATCACAGGGGAAGCAGGCTTCCTCTTGGCTCTCTTGATGAATGTTTGGCCTTAAAGTGAGAGGAGGAAATCCTGCAGACACAGAAACCAACAGCGCCACTGAGTTTACATTAAAATGACATTTTTCAAGTAACATTTTCTCTCACAATATTGATTCTAACACTTAAGCCCAGGGTTTTGGCCAATACCAAGGCCTTTTCTTCTTTTCCAATTTAAAATCGTAATACCTTCATGCGTGGCACTGTTTCATTTCAGAATCAGAATCAGAATCAGAATCATAATCAGTTTTATTGCCAAGTATGTTTTCACATACAAGGAATTTTTTCTGGTGATTGGTGCAATTGATCAGCAACAGTGGGGCTCTCTAGCCTTGTTGATGAGGCTAATAGCAGATGGGAAGAAGCTATTTTTGTGGCGAGAGGTTTTGGTCCTGAAGGACCGCAGCCTCCTGCCAGAGGGGAGTGTCTCAAAGAGTTTGTGTCCAGGGTGGGAGGAGTCAGCTACAATCTTCCCTGCACGCCTCAGAGTCCTTGAGGCGTACAGGTCCTGGAGGGACGGAAGATTGCAGCCAATCACCTTCTCAGCAGAGTGGATGATACGCTGCAGTCTGTTATTGTCCCTCTCCGTGGCAGCAGCGTACCAGATGGTGATGGAGGAGGTGAGGATGGACTCAATGATGGAGGTGTAGAAGTTCACCATCATAGTCCTTGGCAGGTTGAACTTCTTCAATTGCCTCAGGAAATACATCCTCTGCTGAGCTTTTTTGATGAGGGAGCTGATGTTTAGCTCCCATTTGAGATCCTGTGTGATGGTGGTTCCCAAGAAGCGAAAATGCTCCACAGTAGCCACGGGGGAGTCACACAGGGTGATGGGGGTGGGTGGGGCTGGGCTCTTCCTGAAGTCCACTATCATTTCCACTGTCTTCAGAGCGTTTAGTTCTAGGTTGTTCTGCCTGCACCAGGTCACCAGATGCTCAGTCTCCCACCTGTAGGCAGACTCATCGCCATCAGAGATGAGTCCAATGAGAGTGGTGTCGTCTGCAAACTTCAGGAGCTTGACAGACTGATGGCTGGAGGTGCAGGTGTTGGTGTACAGGGAGAAGAGCAGAGGAGAAAGAACGCAGCCTTGCGGGGATCCAGTGCTGATGGTCTGGGAGTCAGACACGTGCTTTCCTAGCTTCACGTGCTGCCTCCTGTCAGACAGGAAGTCGGTGATCCACCTGCAGGTGGAGTCAGGCACGCTCAGCTGGGAGAGCTTGTCCTGCAGCAGAGCCGGGATGATGGTGTTGAAGGCAGAGCTGAAGTCCACAAACAGGATCCTGGCATAGGTCCCTGAGGAGTCCAGGTGCTGGAGGATGAAGTGGAGAGCCATGTTGACGGCGTCGTCTACAGACCTGTTGGCTCTGTAGGCGAACTGCAGGGGGTCCAGGAGTGGGTCAGTGATGGATTTGAGATGGGACAGGACAAGGCGCTCAAATGATTTCATGACCACAGAGGTCAGGGCAATGGGTCTGTAGTCATTTTGTCCTGTGGGCCTTGGTTTTTTGGGGACAGGGATGATGGTGGAGGATTTGAAGCAGGCTGGCACGTGGCAGGTCTCCAGTGAGGTGTTGAAGATGTCCGTGAACACTGGAGACAGCTGATCAGCACAGTGCTTCAGGGATGATGGAGAGACAGAGTCAGGACCGGCTGCTTTGCGGGGGTTCTGCTTCTTAAAAAGCCTGTTGACATCTCTCTCCAGGATAGAGAGAGACGTTCCTTTGGTAGGGGAGGAGGGGGGTTCTGATGTGGCTCTGATGTGGAGGTTAGTGTCAGGCTTGTCCCACTGTCTTTCAAAGCTTTCATTCTCCTATATTTAAAGCAGTGGCGTGCCATTAGAATCAACATCAGTTAAGGACGTTTGTGCACATGCATTGTGGATAAATTGGTATCTTTGATACATGACTAGCTTTCTGTTACTTGAGTTGTAGGGTTCTGTGCAAGTCCCATAGTAAGTTTGAGAAGTTTGACACAGCAAATTGAGGCAGAAAAATACAGGATTCTGCATCGTGGCTGAAGTGTACCATTGTCAGTTAATGGTAAATATTTTGAAAATTACCATAGAAGCGTTTTTTTTTTAATATTTTTCTAAAATATATTTTTTATCTTGCACATATGATATGCTTCCTGTCAGTTCAAAGGAATATTCCTAATACTTCTCCAGCCAGGACAGAGTGCAGAAATACATGAAAGACACTTTTTAGCACAGGAAAGTCAAACAGCAGAAAATCATGAGGCAGGACAGGCTCTGAATTTAAGAGATATTTGCTGCTGCCAATGGGGTGGGGGTGGGGGTGTGGGGGTGGGGGGTGGGGGGGTAGTAAGGGATGTAGTTAGTTCTTCAGCTCTGCTTGCCTTAAGGGTACAGAGGAAATATTAAAAATATAAAGTTGTAGTAAGTATAGTATACATTTTATATTAGTATGCGAGTTTTCAAAATTACATTACACTTTTTAAGAATGAATGACTAATAAACAGGATTTATTATGATCAATCATGTACGGTCAATACTACAGACTTTTATAAGGTCAGTTTGTGATGCAGTGTTTTTAACATTTCTTAGATACAAATGTGTGACATTTCCTTATGTCTATACTAGTATCAATGATCAATATTTTTTACATTAACATTGACTGAAATAACTTGCCAATGTGAGAGGGATTAATCATATGTATGCACATGTAAAGACATGTACAATTAGGACTATAATTTGTTAATAGCCTACAAGAGTTAGCAATGGGAGCTTATGCTACATATGTGGGATATATCATCAGTTCTGTTTTGTACTGTGTACTGTAAGACCTTTTCAGCTGTCCCCTTTCCTTTTCTTTGCTTTGTCTCTTTCTTACTGACTCTTCCTGCACACAGCTGTTAAAAGCATTTTCTTTGTTTCAAGCCCATTATATATTCATGTGCAAAGGCCTGTGAGCAAGTTAATGTGAATCTACATTATTTATCCCTGAGCTTAATGAACAACCCTTGCTTTGCCAAGTCACTGGAATACTACACGTCCAAAAGTGTGAACAAAAGCCGGTTTGTCAACATAATTACATTTTCTAATTTGATAGTCTTGCATGAAGCCTCACTCCATTCTCTGGTTTCTGCTTGTCTTTGCTTCTGTCATTGTGTCAACTAGCACATTTTTAATATTTCTACTATCCCCTGGTGGTAGTAACTGATGTTTATCTGAAGTTGTCCCCTTGCAGTGCCTAGGGATTGATATTTATTTATAGCACCTCCCAAACCAACAGTTACTGCTGCAGGTGGTGGTAAAATTAACCAAGCATGGTGGGTGGTGATTGTAGGCCGCATTGCTAATCAGAGGTAAAAATCTTCACAGATTAAAGCAAGCACTTGCAGCGTCCTCGCTGTGTCGATGTGCTGTCAGCTCAGCGTGATGATAAATGTTTACGGCACTACATTAAGAGGAAATTACCTCTTTTTTGCTAGAGGCCAGATCATTCATTCACAAGCGTAGCATGCCCATCGTCAGCCCTGCTGTAAATTAGTCTGCATCTTTCAGTAGGAAGAAAGGTGGGGAGGATTAGGGAGATCAATCTTTTAGACGGGCAGTTAAAATCATTATTTGGCTTCCTGCAGGACACAGGTTGCGCTAAGGAGTGACAAATTGTCTCATACTGTTATAAACATCGCTATTCATGGACACCCTGGGGTATGGTTGCTTTGTGTCCCTCTGTATGGAGATGGCCAGACTGACAGACAGGGAGAGAGGATACTGAGTTAGTGAGGTTATTAAGGCTGCAGGACCTCCACAGTTATTCATAAGGAGCGACCATAACAAGCCCACAGTGGCTTTCCTAGCAAAGATTTACAGTGTGCTTCGAAAAAAAAAAAAATCCAGCCATATCCCCACAGAAGCTATTATTTTGACTCCCTCTCCTCCATCAAGGTTGGGAACCAAGCTTAAAGAAAAAAGTAGAAAGATGAATCCTTCCTCAGGCGTGGTATCCATGCAAATTCTCTGTTTTGTGAATCAGATCTGTCCAAAAATAATCACAAATTGGTTTGTTTTATGGCTGTAAAATGCCCTTGTCATGCTGTCACTGACACTGTTTACATTCGTGTTCTAACATAAGGCGAGATTTGCATTTTTAACAAACGCAGATCTAAACAGAGTTTCCACATTGACGTGATTCAGACCCACAGCAATCGCTGCCCGACCACATCATCTGGTGCTAATCCAGTTAATCTTTCCATTGGCGACTGTTCCAGGATGGCTGCTTCCCTGTTATTTTAGGAGAACGATTAAGCATTGTGGAATTAACAATGGCTTAACCTCTTCACAAGATTTCTTTACATCCTGCCTGCAGAAAGCTTGGAAAAAAGATATTCAGCGGGGAGCTCTGCTGCTCTCGTTTCCTGCAGAAAACACAATGTGAACCAAGATGTTCGCACCAATTACTAGATATCATTCAATGCATAACTGATACTGTGAGAAAGAGGTACTTGATTCCTGTATTGCGAAAGCTTGAATTTCTGTTCAGCATTTCAGTGGGATGGTGTGAACCAACTGGCTGTCCTTTTAAATGATACCCCCCTCTTACCTGCCCTGTGAGATTTGAACGAGGGACGAGTTTCCTTTGAAAAAAAAAAATCACTTTTTAATTACCAGTAGGCCCCATTTCCTCTTCAGTAGTCCAATAATGACTGAGTCCAGAAAATCAATTTAGTGCTGTACTACAAGAGGGAGTAGCCACATTTATGCCCTGGGCTGAATAATGACCAAAAACCTTGCATATTTTGCACAATGACCAAAGTCATAAATTCAAACTGTTGTATGAGAGCTGCTCCAATCTGCTCTGAAGAGGTGTGTGGATGAAACAGACACAGCCTTCATTTGTTTTACTTGCCAGTTGTGTTACTGAACTTTGACTGCTGAATATGCACAGCATTGTATATGAGTCCTTTTATCATGTCAGTATATTCCATTATATACTCCCAAGATGTCATTACAGTTGCTTTTGTATTGTGACCAAATGCCCAGATACTTGTTTTGTGCTCACAAATTATTCACTTTGTTACTTCTTCTTATTGTTTGATTTTTCTTGTCAATTAGACAAAATATGAAAAAAGTACAAATTCCTCAGCATCTTTGACAGAAAATGTTCTGCCAACTGAGAAACACAAGGTCTAAATGAGTGTAATTAAATGAGAGTCAATTGTTGTTTCAAATAGCATTAGCACACACAGCAACAATATTTTCTGATTAGCTGTTCAACAAATGAAATGAAATGTGACTGTGTGACATCCTCTTTTCCAAGACCATTTTGTCAGTGTTGTTGGCTACATTGTCTTTGCCCTCCCATGAACTAAAGGCCAAATTCAGACAAATAAAGTAAACATCAAGGTCAGAAGTACATAATTATAGAGGGCCACAGGACTGATATTTTTTAGGCCAACCTGGAATTTAGCATCACCCTGGTTCCCTTGACACAAACCCAGTGGGATTTTTTTCAAGGGCTTTTGGATTATTGTAGAAAATAAACACCGTGACAAACAAAAGTTTATGATACTTACACATTTTGTTTGAAAATCTTCACACATGAACACCACATCAGACAGATTTCTGAAGCCTAAATACAAACACCACAAGTAAAAAGCTAATATTAGGCTGGAAATGAAATACACGCTCATGCACGACTTCAGTGTCACCACCACTAAACTTGCTGCTTGTAGTTTGATTTGGCTCTGACCTCTTCTGAAAAAGCCTCTTAGGAAGTTAGTAACAGTTTGCAAAAGGACCAGCATGAACACAACAAGGCTGTAAAGGTGGACTGGTGAGTAGATCAGTTTTTGGTTTGATGTCTTTTAACGTCCTCGACAACCTCTGTAGTCTCATTTAGCCACTTGTTAGCAACCAGCTTTTTTTAAGAGATGTAAAAGCTCGAAGAAATCACAACTGGGGTATTTGCTGACATATTTTATGTCATAGAATAAAACATGAAAATGTTGTGAGTTTGTGTTAAGAGACCTTATTTCAGCCATCTAACGAAAAACCCATTCAGAAAATGTAAATTTCAGGACGAGGGAACTGGAAGAGCTAATATGCTAACTTATTTCCGGGTTTTAGGACTCATTCCTGGAACACTCTATGGTTGGGCCATTTTTAGTATTTTGTTAAACTGTTGTAGATATATTAGTATTCATCACTGTTGTGAAGAGCCACACAGACATAATTATACTTAAGGTTAGTGCCCACTGGATGGGAATGATTTTCAGTAGTTTGCACTGATAATGAACTAATTTGAAAAAATCATTCCTAAATGAGACTGTTTGTCTTAATCTCAGCACTAAGACATATTACTCACATGCAGTTATGATTCTCAGTGATTTAAGAATGTATTTCTCTGTTTCAGTTATATATAAAAGAACAGTCTCATTATTGATCCTCCATTAGCATTTATCCGACAAGCCACACGCTAGCTCAGGCTTAAAAAACAGCTTCTGGGGAATGTGTTTAATTCACAATTGGGATTCTGTCGCTTCCACCTTTGCCAGGTGTTAACAAGATGCTGATTGAACAAAACTTTGCAAGCCAACCTCTGTGAGCTGGAAATCCAGCAAGATGGTCCTATGTTTTAAAGAGGTGCACAGCTGCATGCTTAAAATGGATCCCATCCCCGACACTCTTCCTCTGTTCCTCTGTCAAACCACGAGTCAACAGACTGTTCAAGCGGGGAGCAGAAAATCCTCAATTGTTCATCTCTGTAAATGTTCAGAGGCCGACTGAGATCCTTTTCTTTGAGTCTTCCATCAGAAAAGCTGTAATCAATACCATGCATGTGTCTCTACGGATGGGTAAAGCTGATGATGTGAAATGATGCTGGAAGAGTAAGATTCGTGTCATCTGCTTCCTGCATGACAAATAATCTACTGACGACATGCGCGTGTGTGTGTATGTGCTGTCTAGTGCAGATATATATCTATGTATGTAATGTACCTGTCTATCCATCTAAACATCCATCCATCGGCAAGAAAAAGCTTTATGATTCTCTGTAAGGAAAGGAGGTTGTTGCAGCAAATGAAGGCGATAGAAGACCACAGGAACACAAGAAATGAATACTCTAGAGAAAATAATGACATATCAGTTAAATTGAACATAACTCCCTCTGTGGGAAATAAATTAACAACCGTTGATTCATGTCGTCTGAACTGTTATATACACAGGTGTGTGCCTTTCTCAACTTTGTCCAGTCAGTTCAATTTGCCAGTGACGGACCCATCTCAGGGATAATTAACACAAACAGGATGAACCTGACCACACTTTGGAGTGCCACAGGGTCATGTTTTTCTGTAAATGAGAGATTTTTTGCAAATTTAAAAACAGATTACTAAAAACACGTTTTCAAAAAATGGCATTTTCATCGATTTAGAATGGATCCCACAACACAATAAAGTGAAGGGGTCTGAATAATTAAGCCACTGTATGGTAAGTGAAATGTAAAAGATATCAGTTTTTTCAACCACAATATAAAGCTTCATGTAAATATGCATTTTATATATGAGTGGTATTAGTGTAAATCCAAGTTAAAAAGAAGTAAATGTTACCATAAAATCCTTGTTTTCGTAGTTTAAGTGACTTTGAAACCCTGTAAAATCAAAACCTTTCCTGAACGTGGATAGTCTCACATTTTGCCTTTGGATCTTAAAGACGGCTTCCCTTCAACACAAGGAGGATGAATAAGTACAGTAACAATCCTAAAATAATCTACACATCCCTCTTTGTTTACTTCACCAGTCTAAACACAGTGGCACACTCGCAGTGTGACAGTCGCCCAGGGGATCTGCCTTGTATTTTATGCATTTACACAAACCTGTTGCTGGTCCTTTACAGCAGCCTCTTACATAATAAATGTGGAGCATAACAGAGGAACTAACACGAACACTAACCAACAGTACCAGCAACTGTCATCATCAACAACATAATAAAAAAATGTGCCAAAAGGACATTATAATTATTCATTAATTCGTCTGAAAGCATGATCTACTGTAGACTAAGACCAGATAACCCTAATAAAATAAACATTAAATATAAACATTAAACATGTGCAGCTGAAATATTTTTTCTTCTTCTTTTCCTTCTTGTTAATCAGCTCGTCTTCCCTTGGGGGTGTCTCGAGAGCCATGTGAGACGCTTCTGCTTAAGAGTGGGATTTCTTGACATTTAGGACCTCATGATCAGCTTTTAATGCAAATATTAGCATGACATTCTTTTCCAAGAGCAGTGGGAGAGGTTCTTATAGGGGCTTACATAAAAACGGTGAAACATTTCAAAACTATTTGAATTTGTGTCTCTCACAAGTATATACTGAGCAGAACTTCTGTCTCAGAAATCTCCTGCCAACTCGTCAGGGGTCTCAACGCTAAGGTTGAGATGTAACTGTAAGACCTTATATATTGTGTACTTGGGTTTGCAATTGTTCTTGCAATGTAACAAATATCCTCTTATAACAGACTTTAATGCACGCAGAGCTGGCTGCAGGCCCGGACAGTTTGCTATTCTTATGAATTATAAATTATCTATCCATCTGAATCTGGTTTGAAGAGGGTGAGATGAGACGATGTTAGTGAAACTGTTTTTGCTTTGCTGTGCACTGTTTTCTGGGGTAACGGGTACCTTTGTAGATCTGGCACCCTTGGCTAGGGGCTGCGTTAGTATTGTGGGGAACAGTGGTCCTTTTCAATTGGCCGACCTCAGTAGAAATCGAACTAACCAGCATTGATAGGGGCATGCTTCCTGCACATTCCTGCAGAGCTACAGGACCACAAACGCTCACATTCATCATGTAATTGTGAGCACAGATGAACTGAGGATACTGTTCTAGGTTGTGATGCAAAAATGGAGTTGACGCGGGTGTTTTGGCTGTTCTGTTGCTGAGGCTGGGGTGGCTATTTCTGGACAGGCTCCTATGATTCATCAGTGGCTGTTTGGAGGTCTGACGTGTCAAGATGTGTCACTCCACTAATTGTCACTCTGACTTATCCTAAGCCCTCTCCAGCCCCCTGAGCTCTATTCTGACCTGAGATAATTCAGGCACAAAACTGAACAGAGAAACCAGGATTTAGACACCTCAGGAAAGGAGAATCTGGTTTAGCTGTCTGGACTTAGTTTAGTTACAGCTGGACTACAAACACTTTTGATACTTGTTTGAATATGGATGGACCAGTTTCTTCTTCAAGTATAGAAACATACTTATCTATCAGTAGTAATAAGTGATAATACACAAAGATGTGTTCTGATATACAAGATGAAGTAACTCCTTCACCAAGCCAAATATTTTCTTTATCAGGATCTTTTTGTTCTTATACTCCGATATAAATAACATAGATCACCAAATAAAGGTGTTGCAAGCTGTGTAATTAATACCAATTATACTGCACAGATGTGTGCTGGCTTTTCTATTATTATACTATTTACATTTCTAAAAGCAAAACAAGAAGTTGTGTCCCAGTCATAAAGCAGCAATTATAAATATTTTTATATCAATAGTCGATCACGACCATAGGCGTAGTGCTAAAAATATAGTGTAAAAGTAAAACCAATAATTTTCACAGATCCTCTCTTGACATCCATACACATGAGGGTGCTGAAAAAATAATGTTGATTGTTGGACTAATCACACACCCCTAAAAAGGACCAGTGTTGTGACAGAAATCTGAAATTTTATTTTTTATTAGCATTTTATTCTAGATTCATCAATAAGTATTACCAACTATAGTGCCTCAACATTCATTAAAGCTATATTTAATTCTAGCCTACTTACAATAAATTACAAAATAACAGTAATAAAATCACTTTAAACTTAGTCATGTTACAACATGTTTATTTACAAAAATGGCAGTTTGCCATGTAATAGTCATTTGACTGACGACAAGATATTCAGACAATATGGACATAATCCTAGTCACAGCTGATGACTTTTTCTAAAGTTAGTCAAACATTTGATTGTGTGGTCAGTTATAGTTGACTAATGTTTGTGAACTTGCCACGGTGAGAAATGTGGTTACAGAACCTTAAAAAATTAGAAAGTTGTGTGTCATAGGTGTGCTCCAGTACTAGAACAAGAACTGCACCCCTTATCAAGACGACTTTTTTTGTAAAAGGGGTCACTCACAGTGAGAAACCCACAGATAATTATAAACCGACTCTGCAATCGCCCCAAGCTCTATGGAGCTTTATAGCAACTTTCAGCTTATTGATTTGCCCACCCTCCTGTTCTGTTTTGGTACAAAGCTCTGGTAAACCCATTGTACACCATCTGTCCAGTGCCATACAGCCAAAGTTAGCAAATA